>NC_092089.1:97194810-97522310 GCF_045679555.1 Salvelinus alpinus
TCTGAACAGGAACCTGGCAGCAGCTCCACCAGGAGGCCTAAACAGGAACCTGGCAGCAGCTCCACCAGGAGGCCTAAACATGAACCTGGCAGCAGCTTCACCAGGAGGCCTAAACAGGAACCTGGCAGCAGCTTCACCAGGAGGCCTAAACAGGAACCTGGCAGCAGCTCCACCAGGAGGCCTAAACAGGAACCTGGCAGCAGCTCCACCAGGAGGCTACTGAGACAACCCAGAATCCATCATGTTAGGTTGGGCTGAGCCCTACTCAGGTGGACCTGTGGTAGGGCAGACCAAAGCCTGAATGACCTTTTCTGCCTGACAGCTAGCTCTATAATGCTGTGAGACACACTATAAACATCAGGTTCTCTGCCCTGCTTTGGGCAATTACTACAACTGTCTAACATACCTGGGTCGCTTCGGAGTCTCTCTCTCTCTCTCTCGTGTGTGTGTGTGTGACATAATACAATACTTAAAATAATATATTTGACTATTATTTGATTACCCCATGTATTTGATTACCCCAAAACTCTTTAACTACAAGCCCTTATATTGCTGTGTCTAACATGTTAGTTCCTGCTTAACTGTATGAATGATGTCATCAAAACTGTATGACTTAATAACTTGGGCCCTTTCTCATGCAATGAATGATGTTGTCATCATGACTGGTGCATGGGAGAAAAGCAAAAACAACCCATAATCTATTAGTAGGAGAATAGAATTTGAAAGAGCGGGGAACTGGGAAAAGACTGGTTTAGGCTACGGGACAGGAATACGAATGGAGAAGGGGACAGAGGTGAAATTAACATCAGTAGCATGCATAATCTGTCCACTATACTAGATGCACACATCATCAAATCTAAATAGACACAGTACAGTACATTCTCACGTCAAAGATACATGCAAAGCATCATAGGCCAAGGAAATTATATTGGGAGAAACAACGGCAATTCAAACATGCAACAGACGTCCAACATCAAAAGCTTCTGTGCTTCTGTGCTTCTGTGCTTCTATGCTTCTGTGCTTCTATGCTTCTGTGCTTCTGTACTTCTGTGCTTCTATGCTTCTGTGCTTCTATGCTTCTGTGCTTCTATGCTTCTGTGCTTCTGTGCTTCTATGCTTCTGTGCTTCTATGCTTCTGTGCTTCTATGCTTCTGTGCTTCTATGCTTCTGTGCTTCTGTACTTCTGTGCTTCTATGCTTCTGTGCTTCTATGCTTCTGTGCTTCTATGCTTCTGTGCTTCTGTGCTTCTATGCTTCTGTGCTTCTATGCTTCTGTGCTTCTATGCTTCTGTGCTTCTATGCTTCTGTGCTTCTGTGCTTCTGTGCTTCTATGCTTCTGTGCTTCTGTGCTTCTGTGCTTCTATGCTTCTGTGCTTCTGTGCCTCTATGCTTCTATGCTTCTGTGCTTCTGTGCATCTGTGCTTCTATGCTTCTATGCTTCTATGCTTCTGTGCTTCTGTGCCTCTGTGGCTAATTGCTCCTTTGAGCTATAGGCTTATTAAAACAGTCAGAAATAGAGGTAATAGGAAGGGGAAATTCGTATAAATTCTTTGGTTTTAGGGGGAAACAATTGCTTATTCACTGAATCACCATGACAACTCCTTGTCTGACATTGTCTCTCCCCCTCCTTCTCTCTCCCCCTCCCCTTTCTTCCTCTCTAACCCATTGCAATTCAGCTCTCTAAGTTCATTCTTCCTTCACCCCCTGCAAGACTACAACGAGACCATTTTACTCAGCGTGCTAAACGACGGGACATTTGGGAGAAAAGCAAAGAGAATACATTCAGGGAAACCAGATGGTTTATATGCTAAAATAAGCCAATTTACTTCTATTATGAGATTGTAATTATAGCCCTACAACTCCATGATAAAATAGCTTTCTCACAGTGCAAGAAGTCGTTCTGGTTTTCGATATTTCATAAAGTCACAAAAAATAAACCATGAATATGCATTATTTGAGTAGCCTATAACAAACACAGAGGGTTAATTCATGGATGTGAGATGAGCAGAGCTCTGCTCTCCTCTAGGCAAAGCCGCATCGTTTTAGCGGGCATATAGAGACGCAGACAGGTGGACTCACATAATAATTTACTGACACTTGAAGGTAGCAGAACTGCAGCGGCTCAGAGCATACTGTAATAACGATGTACTAACTGTGTAATAACAATAAATAAGTCAATAAAACACTAGTAATTAACAGTAGCTTCGGCTAGTAACAAACGTCATAATAACGTTAATGATTATTATCGTAAATATAGCATGACTAATACATGCCTACCTGTGATTATAATACATACACGTCCTCAAAACAAACAGGGTCATATTTTACGCATAACTTGAACTTGATCGAACCAAGAGTCCAAAAACACCCCAAAATCTATAAATCTGGTTCAAACTTGTGGACCATCATATTGGGCACCTGAAAGCGGCTACAGCAGGGCTGTACACCCACCCATTTCACCAGAGAGATGTACTTGCAGTAGGCCTACACCAAAATAAAGATTCCTCTCTCCGCTGGCACCCACATTTATGGGATTATATTCGGGAAATGTTCTGTTATGTGAACATTCAGTAGCCACAGAAGCTTCAGTAGACCTAGCGCATAGAATACTCAATCACAGCGGATGGTCAACCTCCGCAGTAACGCACGGCACAGACAGTAACGCACGGCACAGACAGGTCAGCGACAGGCAGAGCATAGTTTAAGTAACAAGTGCTCAATTTCACCATCACTAAACGGGGACGGACACCATCGGTATTCAACCATCTGATTTCGTTCCCTGCACTAGAATACATTCTCACAAGGCATGAGACCAGACTGTCCTTTAACTTTGAGCTCAAATTTCACGTAGCTCTCTCTCTCTCTCTCTCTCTCTCTCTGTCTCTCTCTCTCTCTCTCTCTCTCTCTCTCTCTCTCTCTCTCTCTCTCTCTCTCTCTCTCTCTCTCTCTGTCCGCGACACTCAAATTCAAAGGCACTCGTATCACAGGACACCATGTCCAGGTTCAGCACAGGCTGAACACATCCGTGTCTCACTGCAAAGTACAATACGGCAGGCACATAATCAATTAGGCTACTGAGACGCATTTTATAGTTACATTACATACACAAAAAATATTCTAAGCTCTTAATGAAGTGTTGCCCTTGACTCACCTGCCTTGGCGAGATGCAAATTTCCCCAACCAATCCCGGTATTTTCTTTAGGAAAAATCTGGATACAATATTTCTGTGCACTTTACTTGCAGTTGTAAATAGTCCTTGCAGATATCCTTATAGTGTAATACTTTGATTCGTTTCAGAATTACATTTCCCAACATAAAGATCCTTCAGCATTTTCAGTCCGTTCACATGTTCATATTTTTTCTTCAGTTTCCTCCTCCGCTAGGCTGCTCGGTCAGCGCTGCACGTTTGACGTTCTTTACTTGCCTTTTCGTGAGGTCTTTCCACCACACACACGAGCTCTATCAGAGCGCGCTGCGCGGTCCCAGCTCGATATTCGGGAACGCCAAATAGATGTGAGAGTTACTAGGTAACCAAGGGCACCCGCATCCTACATGAAAAGGAGAGGAGGACGCGGCTTTTAGCTAAATGTCTTCCAAAAAGAAGAAATTATCTCACTACTGTACAGTGAGCTTCTGACTCCTTGTTTATCGCTCAGGGTGAAAATGCTGAGCCAAGTCACGTGGGGTTGGCAGTGGCACAGGGCTCGTGTGGCATCACGTGTCACACATTCTCAATGGATTCATATTCTAAAAGGTTGCATTCTTAAAATAATATTAATCTGCCTTTTGAGCCTAATTGCTTGCCCAGATGCCCATGTACTGTCTTATCAGAAAAATGCTTTGAGCTCAGATCAGTCTGTTATAGTAAATGCCACTGCCTCTTGAAATAGCTCATATCTGACTGTCTCTGTGCTCAGATCAGTCTATTTATGCAGAAGTGATACTTGACTAAACTGCAATAGTCACAAGGCAGCAAGACAAAAGCTTCAGCTATCATGTTTGGATTTCCATATTTATTGTTTGTAATCCTGCAGGGCTTCATTTGGAATGGCAGGCAGAGAGTTAGTTGACTCACACAGGCAAGGCAGGAATTCATCACTATGGCCAATGCCACTCGCTATATGGAATTTGATTGGTTGGGATGTGTCTTTCAATGCCACTTGTGTGCAAGGATAGCAGCTTTGAATAGCTGTATACCCACCAGTCCCAAGAGGATAAATACTCCACCAAGCAGTGGACAAGGTGCAGGTGGCTATTACCATATTTATTTCACCTTTATTTAACTAGGCAAGTCACTTAAGAAAATTCTTATCTACAATGACCCCCCCCCCAGCCAAACCCTAAGCCGGATGACGCTGGGCCAATTGTGCGCCACCCTATGGGACTCCCAATCACGGCCTGTTGTGATACAGTCTGGAATCGAACCAGGGTCTGTAGTGACGCCACTAGCACTGAGATGCAGTGCCTTAGACCGCTGAACCAGGGTCTGTAGTGACGCCTCTAGTACTGAGATGCAGTGCCTTAGACCGCTGAACCAGGGTCTGTAGTGACACCTCTAGTACTGAGATGCAGAGCCTTAGACTGCTGATCCAGGGTCTGTAGTGACACCTCTAGCACTGAGATGCAGAGCCTTAGACCGCTGAACCAGGGTCTGTAGTGACACCTCTAGCACTGAGATGCAGAGCCTTAGACCGCTGAACCACGTGGGAGCCCACCCTCAGAACCTTTAGGATTGACATGAAGTCCCTTGGGGTGAGTAGAGGCTATGTCTTTTGTGGGGGGATAAATTCCACCCAGCCTATCAGTGGGCAGGGCAGGGTAAAGGTGATGACAGTAACCAGTAGGATAATAAACAGGCAGTAAAGAAGTCCTCTCTCTCTCTCTCTCTCAGATCCTGAAGGCGTTTGGTTCCAGAGGCATGTAGGGTGAAATTGCCCTTCCAACTCCCTGCTAGCATACTAATGGCCTGGGGTGAGGTGTCTTTACCTTGAACTGAAGTTGGTTCACAATCACCAACCTGGAAATAATTGACTCACGGTTCACTGTGGCAATGCATACATTTACATGGGATATAATTAGACTTAGCTGAAGCTTACAGCTGGGTCGAGCAGAGAAACATGCATGCACACGCACACACACGCACACACACACACACACACACACACACACACACACACACACACACACACACACACACACACACACACACACGCACACGCACACGCACACACACACACACACACACACACACACACACACACACACACACACACACACACACACACACACACACACACACACACGCGCACACACACACACACACACACACACACACACACACACACACACACACACACACACACACACACACACACACACACACACACACACACACACAGACACACAGACACACACACAGAGCTGTAATGAGTGGATGAAAGCCCCAGCAGAGAGCAGTGTCAGTCATGGCCCTCCCTCAGGACAGAGCTGTTTATACACAGCAAACTCAGCAGCAGTCATTAGACCACATTCCCACTCAAAGATCAAATGACTGAGTTCCCCAAATGACTGGGTGGTGAGGTGTAGGCTACCATCCCCTCTCCAAATCCCAAGCCAGCCACTTCACCCCAAGGCATGTACAGTAGGTGGGATAGGTTCAGTACAAGAAGATGGTGATAGTACTGTGTACATGGCTGTAACAACAATGGCTGGCGCAACTCTACATGGGCTCTGATGCTGGGCTCCTTTACTCATTTCAGCATCGCTACACAGTTGTGTTTTTTTTTTTACATATGACTAGCTGGCTAAAGCATTCTGTTATGCAGATTAACAATTACATTACACCTACTGTTATGGTACACAGTGGTGGTTGAGAAGCAGTGGTGGCTGGTGGGAGGAGCTATAGGAGGACTGGCTCATTGGAATGGCTGGAATGGAATAAGTGTAACGGTATCCAACACGGTTCCATGTACTCCATTCCAGCCATTACAATCAGCCCGTCCTCCTATAGCTCCTCCCACCAGCTTCCTCTGTTGAGAAGGTATTTACATGAGTCTGTAGTGTGGAATTTCACAACACATCCCAGATATCCATCATTAAACAGCAAGGGCATGGAAACAGTAGACACTATTCACAGCCCCTCTGACATCCATGTAAGCCTACTATTTAACCAGGAAATTGTCATAAAGCTATATTGTAACATTCCATACAGGTATTCCACAGTTCTAATTGAACATTTCATATATTCTCCAATTCTCTCTTCATAAAGGGACGAATTAGAGCATCATATCCCCTTGTGAGTCCATCTATCTATTCCCCCTACCCACCTCCCTTCCTACCCAACCTCTTTCATTATACCCCTGTGAGTCCATCTATCTATTCCCCCTACCCACCCACCTCCCTTCCTACCCAACCTCTTTCATTATACCCCTGTGCTTCCCTTTATCTCTTCCCCCTCCTACTTCCTCCGCAACCTGTTCATTAGGCCTATAAACCCAGTGCATCACTCTATCCCTCCCTCCCTCATTCCCACTCCTCCTCCCTCCCTCCATCTCCTCCTCCCTCCCTCCATCTCTTCCTCCCTCCCTGATGGGGAATGCTGGTGAGCCCGCCCCTCTACAGAAGGATCTAATTAGCAGGTTCTCTCCTGTCATGTCTGCCACCAGATGGGTTCCCACAATGCACCCTGCCAATGTCAGCCCAGCGCCACACTCCGAGCAGGGCTTCACAGGTGGAGGAGGAGAGATGGAGATGAAAAGATACAAAACAACCCATCCGTTCTCTTCGTTCTTTCTTTCTCTCTCCCTCTCCCTCAATCTCTCTCTCCCTCAATCTTTCTCTCCCTCAATCTCACTCTCTCCGTCAATCTCTCTCTCTCCCTCAATCTCTCCCTCCCTCAATCTCTCTCTCCCTCAATCTCGCTCTCTCCCTCAATCTCGCTCTCTCCCTCAATCTTTCTCTCCCTCAATCTCACTCTCTCCCTCAATCTCTCACTCTCCCTCAATCTCTCTCTCTGCCTCAATCTCTCTCTCTCCCTCAATCTCTCTCTCTCCCTCAATCTCTCACTCTCCCTCAATCTCACTCTCCCTCAATCTCTCTATCCCTCAATCTCCCTCTCCCTCAATCTCTCTCTCCCTCAATCTCTCTTTCTTCCCTCTCAGTATTGTACAAAATGTAAATATTTCCCTATACAACAGCATGTTGCGTAATTTCACTGTAACAGACATTAATTAGCCAGATGTATGCATAATCCATTGAAACACAGTCCCTGACTTTGTATATACTGTATAGTAACACTTTGATTATATACAAAGCCAGACTTGTATATAAACAAACTTAACATGTGTGTAATGGTCAAATACAATGAATAGAATGAAACTTACACCTTTCACATTTTAGTCATTTAGCAGACTCTCTTATCCAGAGTGATATACAGTTAGTGCAGATAGCTAGGTGGAACAACCACATATCACGTCAAATTTCAAGGTGTTTAAGGTCAAATTAGGCATTAACTCCTCATTTATAAGGTTCAAGTTAAGGTTAGGCATTATCTCTGAAATTGTAAATGTAAGGCTTAAGGTTTGAGATAGGCTTAAAACAAAAATATAAAGATTACGTTTTTATCACTGAATTTGAACATGCAGCCTTTGGAATCAGAGGAAGATGTTTACACCCATCCACCATCCATATCCACGATGCAAAACTAAAAGCTACTTGAAGGTAACAGTGCTCACTGTTGCCCCTAGTGGCCAGTTTCCATGTCATCTCCCGATGTCCTCAGACACGGATGGACATTGAATACTGACTACATATACAGTATCACAGGTGACCTGCATGGTCATTCTAGTTGTTTCTAGCCCTAAGTATATCATATATTCAGTTATTTCCTTTCCGATCAAATCCCATCAAATCATTGTTGGAGAAAAACATATATTTTGAATTTGAAAGTGTTTTGGTGTACCCTGAGTCAAATATAACCATTAACAATACAATACTGGAACAAACCATTAACAATACAACACTTACTGGAACAAACCATTAACAAAACAACACTGGAACAAACCATTAACAATACAACACTTACTGGAACAAACCATTAACAAAACAACACTGGAACAAACCATTAACAATACAACACTTACTGGAACAAACCATTAACAATACAACACTGGAACAAACCATTAACAAAACAACACTGGAACAAACCATTAACAAAACAACACTTACTGGAACAAACCATTAACAAAACAACACTGGAACAAACCATTAACAATACAACACTTACTGGAACAAACCATTAACAATACAACACTGGAACAAACCATTAACAAAACAACACTGGAACAAACCATTAACAATACAACACTTACTGGAACAAACCATTAACAAAACAACACTGGAACAAACCATTAACAATACAACATTCTCAACTTCTGTCAGAGATGCTGACTTCCATAAAGCAGATTTCGGATCGACTTTCCCCGGCAACCGCTTCTGCTCCAGTTCATCCGATTCAAGTGCCCCTGGCAGTTAACCCCCTGGCTGAACCTCGTCTGCCGCCTCCCCAACGGTTCTCAGGGGATCCGAGTGTTTGTAAGGGGTTTTTCACCCAATGTTCTCTCTCCTTTGAGCTGCAACCATCGTCGTTTCCCACCGACCGGTCCAAGATAGCATATATCATCACCCTGCTGTCGGAAAAAGCCCTAGCCTGGGCTACTGCTGTGTGGGATGCCAAAAGTCCCTGCTGTGCCAGCTACTCTACCTTTGCTGAAGAATTCAAGCGAGTGTTTCAAGGTCCTACCAACGGCCCTGACTCAGCCAAACAGCTCCTGACTCTCCGCCAAGGTCGGCGCAGCGTGACGGACTATGCCATCCAGTTCCGCACTGTGTTTTTTGAAGGGTCTTTCTGACACCATCCAAGATGAACTGGCCACTCGGGAACCACCGGACAACCTCGAGTCCCTTATCAAGTTGGCTTCACGCATAGACCAGCGTCTGAGAGAGAGAGAACTCAACCGTAGACCGCTCACCCTAGCTCCTATCGGTTCCAGCTCCAAGTCTCCACCTTTATCCTCGCTGGCTCCACCAGAACCCATGCAGGTTGGACGCATCTCCCAGGCTGAGAGAGACCGCCGGATGAGGGAGCGATGCTGTCTATATTGCGGCAAACCGGGCCATTTCCGCTCCACGTGTCCCGGGCTCCAGGGAAACGCACTCTCCCGTGCAGGCCTGGGAGGACTGTAACGGGAAACATAACCTCCTCCCATCCATCCAACTCCCGCCTGCTCATTCCAGTTACCCTTTCCTGGGACGACCACGAGTTTTCTCTTCAAGCCTTGGTAGACTCTGGAGCCGCAGGTAACTTCATGGATGGGGTCTGGGCGAAGGAGAATGGCGTTCCTTCTGAACCTCTAAGTGACCCCATAAGGGTTACTACGTTGGATAGAAGCCCTTTGGGATCTGGACTTGTCACTCGTGCCACTACCCCCTTGCGACTTTCAGTTTCCCAACACCAGGAAGTGATGAACTTTCATCTGATCTCCTGTTCCGAGTTCCCTCTCGTCCTTGGTTATCCCTGGCTTCACAGCCATAACCCTCACATCGACTGGTCTGTGGGCACTATCAAGCAGTGGGGTCCTACGTGCCAAGCCACTTGTATCTTCCCGAGTTCCCAGAGTTCCCCTTCCGAGTCTCTAGAATCCATCGACCTGTCCCGAGTTCCCGAGTGTTACCATGACCTCAAACTGGTATTTAGCAAACAGAGGGCCACCAAACTACCACCCCATAGACCTTACGATTGCACCATCGACCTGTTTCCGGGGACCTGCCCTCCCAGGGGTCGGATCTTTTCCCTTTCTCCTCCCGAACGAGCTGCTATGGATACCTACATCAAGGACGCTCTGGCAGCAGGCCTCATGCGTCCATCTACCTCGCCGGCGGGAGCAGGGTTTTTCTTTGTGGCCAAGAAAGACGGTGGATTACGACCTTGCATTGACTACCGGGGACTCAATGCCATAACCGTCCGTAACCGCTACCCGCTACCCCTTATGGCCACAGCCTTTGAGCTGCTCCAGGAAGCAGTTGTCTTCACTAAGCTTGACCTGCGGAACGCATACCATCTTGTGCGGATCAAACCCGGGGACGAGTGGAAGACCGCTTTCAACACGCCTACTGGTCACTACGAATACTCGGTGATGCCCTTCGGCCTGACCAACGCCCCGGCTGTGTTCCAAGCGCTCATAAACGATGTGCTTAGGGATATGCTTAACATCTTCGTGTTTGTTTACTTGGATGACATCCTCATCTTTTCGAGCTCCCTTCAAGAACACACTAAGCATGTCAGACAAGTGCTCAAACGCCTCCTAGACAGCCATTTGTACGTTAAGCCGGAAAAGTGTGAATTCCATTCCTCTCGAGTACAATTCCTGGGATTTATAGTGGAACCCGGTCGAGTCCAGATGGACCCCAAGAAGGTAGGGGCGGTAGCGGATTGGCCCACCCCCAAGTCCGTTAAGGAAGTTCAGCGTTTCCTGGGCTTCACCAACTTTTACCGCAAGTTCATCAAGAACTTCAGCTCGGTGGCAGCCCCTCTCTCAGCTGTAACCAAGGGTGGCAACACAAGGTTTCTGTGGGGAAGAGAAGCTGAGACGGCCTTCCAAGGACTCAAGCAGCGCATCCTCTCTGCTCCCATCCTGACACTACCAACGGCGGATGAACCTTTTGTGGTGGAGGTAGACGCATCAGAGGTTGGGGTTGGAGCTGTCCTGTCTCAGAGGGGTGAAGACAAGAAGCTTCATCCTTGCGCCTTCTTCTCTCACCGGCTTACCCCGGCCGAGAGGAATTACGATGTGGGGGATCGTGAACTCCTAGCGGTTAAGATGGCATTGAAGGAATGGAGACACTGGCTCGAGGGGGCTTCTCAACCGTTTCAAGTGCTTACAGACCACAAAAATCTGAAGTATATCCAGCAGGCGAAGCGGTTGAACTCCAAACAAGCTCGATGGTCTCTTTTCTTCAGCCGATTTCAGTTTATCCTCACCTATAGACCCGGGTCGAAGAATCTCAAACCGGACGCCTTGTCACGAATCTACTCTCCTGCCATTCGAGAAGATACTGACATGACTGTCCTTCCGGCCGCTAAGATCGTGGCTCCGATCTCGTGGCAAGTGGAGGATTCCGTGAAACAAGCTCAAGCCATCGAACCGGGCCCTGGAGGAGGTCCTGCTAATCGGTTGTTTGTTCCCAAGGCAGCAAGGTCCCAAGTCCTTCTGTGGGGGCACTCCTCTCGCCTCACCTGTCACCCGGGCGTAGGTCGCACCTTGGAGTTCATCCAGCGTAAGTTCTGGTGGCCCACCATAAAAGAAGACGTTGCCACTTTCGTCAAGGCCTGTTCCGTGTGCTGCCAGGGCAAATCTTCTCACCTCCGCCCTCAAGGACTCCTTCACCCTCTATCTATTCCCCACCGACCCTGGTCCCATATCTCGTTGGACTTTATTACTGGCCTTCCTCCGTCCCATGGTAATACTACGATCCTAGTCATCATCGACAGGTTTTCTAAGGCGGCCAGGTTTGTTCCCTTGACCAAATTACCTTCTGCCAAGGAAACAGCTGAGTTGGTGATTAACCATGTGTTCCGAGTCTTTGGGATTCCGCAAGATATGGTTTCCGACAGAGGTCCCCAGTTCGCCTCAAGGTTTTGGAAGGCCTTCTGCCAACTCATAGGGGCCACGGCCAGTTTATCTTCAGGGTACCATCCGGAGTCCAATGGCCAAACTGAGAGGATGAATCAGGAGCTGGAAACCACCCTCAGATGCATGGTTTCCAACAACCCGTCCACATGGTCATCCTTCATTGTTTGGGCCGAGTACGCGCACAACACCTTGTGCTCCTCCTCCACTGGTATATCCCCGCATGAGTGTCAGTTTGGCTATGCGCCTCTATTGTTCCCGGACCAGGAGGCAGAAGTCAGAGTGCCTTCAGCCTCGAGGTTCATCAGACGCTGTCGGCTTACGTGGAAGAAGGCACGTCTTAATCTTCTGCGTTCCTCTCAGCAATACCAACGACAAGCCAACAGACGTCGCCGTCCCGGTCCTACCCTGTACCCCGGCCAGAGAGTATGGCTCTCAACTAAGAACTTACCACTACGGGTGGAGTCTCGCAAGCTGTCCCAGAGGTTCATCGGTCCCTTTAAGATTGCCAGGAGAGTCAATCCCGTTACTTTTCGCCTGCACTTACCCAGATCCCTTAAGATCAATCCAACATTTCACATTTCTTTATTAAAACCTGTTGTTTTTTCTCCCCTTATCCCGGCAGGCAGACCTCCCCCTCCGCCCCGTGTCATCGGTGGCCAGTCGGCTTATACCGTCCACCGGATACTGGATTCCCGCCGGGTGCAGCGGTCCTGGCAGTATCTGGTGGACTGGGAAGGCTACGGTCCCGAGGAGCGCTCCTGGGTTCCTGCCAAGGACATACTGGACCCTGACCTCATTCGTCAGTTCAGGACCCTCCACCCTGAGAAGGCTGGTAGGAACGTCAGGAGCCGTTCCTAGGAGGGGGATTCTGTCAGGTTTTGGCCAAGACTGTTCGGGTTTTGGTCACTAGATGTCCCCATTGCACCTTTTTTGTACCTTTTGTTTTTCTTGCTCTAATTATTGTTTGCACCTGTAGGTCATTCCCTTGTTAGTATTTAAACCCTGTGTGTTCCTCAGTTCCTTGCTCAGTGTTTGTAAGTTAGCACCCAGCCCCAGCCCAAGCCTTGTTTTATACAGATATTTCTCTTGTTGGATTTTCCAGAGGTTCTCTGGTTTAGTTCTTGTGTATTATTTGAGTAGTCTTTTGAGGTTTGTTTTTCCCTGCTGTTTTTTACCACTTTGTGGAGTTTCTTTTGTATTTTGGAGGATTTCCATTTTGTGCCTCTTGGCTTTATTTTTGGACATTGTGGATTTAGTTTCTTTGCCTGAAGATTTTGTTCTTTAATTAAACCACCATCTCTAGTACTGCTGTGTCTGCCTCATCTTCTGGGTTCTGACGATTATTAGTGACTGTTTCTCGCACCGGGTCCTGACACAACACTGGAACAAACCATTAACAATACAACACTGGAACAAACCATTAACAAAACAACACTTACTGGAACAAACCATTAACAACACTTACTGAAACAAACTCTTAGCGCTAGGGGTCAGATTTTTTATTTTTTTTCAAATAACATACCCAACGTAAACTGAAATTTTCTGTGGCCCAGATCGTAGAATATGCATATAATTTACAGATTAGGATAGAAAACACTCAGTTTTCAAAACTGTCAAAATATTGTCTGTGAGAATAAGAATACTTATTCTGCAAGTGAAATCCTGAGAAAATCTAACCCGGAAGTGATATATAAAATAAAATAAACTTTGTTTCCTGGCCTGTCTAACCTCCATTTAAAGGGGTATCAACCAGATTCTTTTTCCAATGGCTTCCTCGGGCTGTGACCAGGCTTTAGACATAGTTTCAGGCTTTTATTTTGAAAAATGAGTGAGATGTTTCAAAACTAGCCAGGTGGCCTGCGAATAGTTCCTGCGCGCGAGAGAGGGGCTCCCCATTTTCCGTTTCTCTCTTAAAGAATAGGTTATGGTCCGGTTGAAATATTATCGATTATGTTTGTTAAAGACATCCTGAGGATTGATTATAAATACATTTGAAATGTTTCTACGACCATTTCAGATACTTTTTGGGATTTGTCGAACGGAACACGGCTTTTGATTTTTCATCATAACACGCAACCCAAATGGCGTTTTTTTGTGATAAAAGTAATATTTATCGAACAAAAAGAACATTTGTTGTGTAACTGGGAGTCTCGTGAGTGGGAACACCCGAAGATTATCAAAGGTAAGCGATTAATTTGATTGCTTTTCTTACTTTCGTGACCAAGCTAGCCAAGCTAATATAAGGCTAAACTGTTATAGCATTGAAAGCTACACTCACAAAAGCTTGGATTTCTTTCGCTGTAAAATATATTTTCAAAATCTGACACGATAGGTGGATTAACAACAAGCTAAGCTGTGTTATGGTATATTTCACTTGTGATTGCATGATTATAAATATTTTTAGTAATATTTTTTAATCTGATACGTTTGGAAATTTCCATCTTCCTTTCAGGACCGGAATGAGGCTGTAGTTTTTTTCATCATAACGCGCAACCCAAATGGCGTTTTTTTGTGATAAAAGTAATATTTATCGAACAAAAAGAAGATTTGTTGTGTAACTGGGAGTCTCGTGAGTGGGAACGTCCGAAGATTATCTAAGGTAAGCGATGAATTTTATTGCTTTTCACACTTTCGTGACCATGCTAATTTGGGGCTAGCTGATGTAGCATTGAAAGCTACACTCACTTTTGCTGTAAAATATATTTTCAAAATCTGACACCATAGGTGGATTAACAACAAGCTAAGCTGTGTTTTGGTATATTTCACTTGTGATTGCATGATTATAAATATTTTTAGGAATATTTTTGAATTTGGCGCCCTGAAATTCAGCGGTTGTTTAGGAAAGTGAACCCGTATTCGGTATCCGTAGATCAGAGAGGTTAACAAAACAACATTTTTTTTTTTAAATAAAAAATATGGTTCTCAAAGACAATTTCTCCCCTTTGAAATGTTGGGTGACCGAAGCACACAATAAATGAGTCTGTGGAATACAGACCACAACTCCCGTCAACAATAAATGAGTCTGGGGAATACAGACCACAACTCCTGTCAACAATAAATGAGTCTGGGGAATACAGACCACAACTCCTGTCAACAATAAATGAGTCTGGGGAATACAGACCACAACTCCCGTCAACAATAAATTAGTCTGGGGAATACAGACCACAACTCCTGTCAACAATAAATGAGTCTGGGGAATACAGACCACAACTCCCGTCAACAATAAATGAGTCTGAGGAATGCAGACCACAACTCCCGTCAACAATACATGAGTCTGGGGAATGCAGACCACAACTCCTGTCAACAATAAATGAGTCTGGGGAATACAGACCACAACTCCTGTCAACAATAAATGAGTCTGGGGAATGCAGACCACAACTCCCGTCAACAATAAATGAGTCTGGGGAATGCAGAACACAACTCCCGTCAACAATAAATGGGTCTGGGGAATACAGACCACAACTCCTGTCAACAATAAATGAGTCTGGGGAATACAGACCACAACTCCTGTCAACAATAAATGGGTCTGGGGAATACAGACCACAACTCCTGTCAACAATAAATGAGTCTGGGGAATGCAGACCACAACTCCCGTCAACAATAAATGGGTCTGGGGAATACAGACCACAACTCCTGTCAACAATAAATGAGTCTGGGGAATGCAGACCACAACTCCTGTCAACAATAAATGGGTCTGGGGAATACAGACCACAACTCCTGTCAACAATAAATGGGTCTGGGGAATACAGACCACAACTCCCGTCAACAATAAATGAGTCTGGGGAATACAGACCACAACTCCCGTCAACAATAAATGAGTCTGGGGAATGCAGACCACAACTCCCGTCAACAATAAATGAGTCTGGGGAATACAGACCACAACTCCTGTCAACAATAAATGAGTCTGGGGAATACAGACCACAACTCCCGTCAACAATAAATGAGTCTGGGGAATACAGACCACAACTCCCGTCAACAATAAATTAGTCTGGGGAATACAGACCACAACTCCCGTCAACAATAAATGAGTCTGGGGAATACAGACCACAACTCCTGTCAACAATAAATTAGTCTGGGGAATACAGACCACAACTCCCGTCAACAATAAATGAGTCTGGGGAATACAGACCACAACTCCCGTCAACAATACATGAGTCTGGGGAATACAGACCACAACTCCTGTCAACAATAAATGAGTCTGGGGAATACAGACCACAACTCCCGTCAACAATAAATGAGTCTGGGGAATACAGACCACAACTCCCGTCAACAATAAATGAGTCTGGGGAATACAGACCACAACTCCTGTCAACAATAAATGTTACGAGGGGCTGCTAGATGAGTCCTGTATTGTTATAATACTCTTATAATACTCCCACAAAACAGTTCCATGTACTGACTGAGCCCTTTAAAAGACATGGGAAGAATTCATTTCATTAGATTATTTATTTCAACTTTATTTAACCAGGTAGGCTATTCGATAACAAGTTCTCATTTACATCTGCGATCTGGCCAAGATAAAGCAAAGCAGTGTGACACATACAACAACACAGAGTTACACATGGAATAAACAAACATACAGTTAATAATACAGTAGAAAAAGTCTATATACAATGTGTGCAAATGAGGTAAGATAAGGGCATTAAATAGGCCATGGTGGCGAAGTAATTACAATATACAAATTAAACACTGGAGTGATAGATGTGCAGAAGAGGAACGTGCAAGTAGAGATACTGGGGTGCAAAGGAGAAAGATAAAAAAATAATACAGTATGGGGATGAGGTAGTTGGATGGGCTATTTACAGATGGGCTATGTACATGTGCAGTGATCTGTGAGCTGCTCTGACAGCTGGTGCATTGCACCAAGCAAGCAGATACTGTGGTGCGTTGAGCACAGAACTTACAGTATCGCCATCCAGAAATGGGCTACATTTCAGCCTCTAAATACAGGCTCTGTATGTACCCAGAACCAAACCTGGCATGAGACTAATTCAAAATGCACGATAATCTAGTTGCACCTTTTCAGCCCACATGCTAAGTCATGTTTCTAACCCTAACCCTATCAGTCTACATGCTAAGTCATGTTTCTAACCCTATCAGTCTACATGCTAAGTCATGTTTCTAACCCTAACAGTCTACATGCTAAGTCATGTTTCTAACCCTAACACTATCGGCCTACATGCTAAGTCATGTTTCTAACCCTATCAGTCTACATGCTAAGTCATGTTTCTAACCCTAACCCTATCAGCCTACATGCAAAGTCATGTTTCTAACCCTAACCCTATCAGTCTACATGCTAAGTCATGTTTCTAACCCTAACAGCCTACACGCTAAGTCATGTTTCTAACCCTATCAGCCTACATGCTAAGTCATGTTTCTAACCCTATTAGCCTACATGCTAAGTCATGTTTCTAACCCTATCAGCCTACATGCTAAATCGTGTTCTAACCCTATCAGCCTACATGCTAAGTCATGTTTCTAACCCTAACAGCCTACATGCTAAGTCATATCTCTAACCCTTACAGCCTATATGCTAAGTCATGTTTCTAACCCTAACAGTCTACATGCTAAGTCATGTTTCTAACCCTAACAGTCTACATGCTAAGTCATGTTTCTAACCGTAATTTTAGAAATGTTTCCTCCACACGTGACTCTTGGCATTCAGGCCAAATAGTTAAATCTCGGATTCATCAGTCCAGAGAATCTTGTTTCTCATGGCCTGAGAGTCTTTTAGTTGCCTTTTTGCAAACTCCAAGCCGGCTGTCATGTGCCTTTTACTGAGGAGTGGATTCCCCATCTGGCCGCACTACTATAATGGCCTGATTGGTGGGGTGTTGCAGAGATGGTTGTCCTTCTGGAAAGTTCTCCCATCTCCACAGAGGAACTCTGGAGCTCTGTCAGAGTGACCATCGGGTTCTTGGTCACCTCCCTGACCAAGGCCCTTCTCCCCCGTTTGCTCAATTTGGCTGGGTGGCTTGCTCTAGGAAGAGTCTTGGTGGTAACTAACTTATTCGATTTAAGAATGATGGAGGCAACTGTGTTCTTGGAGACCTTCAATGCTGTATAAACGTTTTGGTACCTTTCCCCAGATCTGTGCCTCGACACAATCCTGTTTCTACAAACGATTTCTTTGACCTCATTACTTGGTTTTTGCTCTGACAAGCATTGTCAACTGTGGGACCTTATATAGACAGGTGTGTGCCTTTCCAAATCATGTCCAATCAATTGAATTTACCACAGGTGGACCCCAATCAAGTTGTAGAAACATCTCAAGGATGATCAACGGAAACAAGATGCACCTGAGCTCAATTTCTAGTCTCATAACAAAGGGTCTGAATACTTACAGTAGCAGTCAACAGTTTGGACACACCCACTCATTCAAGGGTTTTTCTTTATTTTTAGTATGTGTGTCCGAACTTTTGACTGATACTGTATGTAAATAACGTATTACTGTTTTTTTTTTTTTTTAATACATTTACAAAGATTTCTAAAAATCTGTTTTCGCATTGTCATTATGAGGTATTGTATATAGGTTGATGAGGAAATAAATTATTTTAATTAATTTTAGAATAAGGCTGTAATGTAACAACATTTGGAAAAAGGGAAGGGGTCTGAATATTTCCAGAATGCACGCACTCAAAAATACAGCCAAAAGTTAGTTGAATTTCCACTGTGTTATCACTATGCTTTCAACCACTCAAAAGCACAACAACATTCCAATGGAAAATCAATGTCTGATTTAATATGATATCACTGTGTTTCATCTCATAGCAGAACCAAATGACCCGGAATGCAGTTGAGATTCTATTACAAGTACATGGGGCAGTGACCAGTGCTGTTTGAGATTCTATTACAAGTACATGATGCAGTGACCAGTGCTGTTTGAGATTCTATTACAAGTACATGATGCAGTGACCAGTGCTGTTTGAGATTCTATTACAAGTACATGATGCAGTGACCAGTACTGTTTGAGATTCTATTACAAGTACATGGGGCAGTGACCGGTGCTGTTTGAGATTCTGTAGAGGTGAATACAGATATCGTGAAGATCTGCTATCTGGAACATGCACGCTTTATATGAATACATAAGAAGACATTTTAGTTACAGTAAACCTTAAAATGTGGCCATGGGTGTGTAACTCATTTTAAGGTTGAATAGTACATACATTTGTTAGTGTAGTTATTCCTTGTTTACAGCACACACACACACACACACACACACACACACACACACACACACACACACACACACACACACACACACACACACACACACACACACACACACACACACACACACACACACACACACACACACACACACACACACACACACACACACACACACACACCGTTTAAACGTCCAGCTCTAGATCATTAAGGGCCCATGACAACTTTATGAAGATTGTATTAAAATATATTTTAAGTGTTGAAGCGAAATTGAGGGAAATAATTACATGTGGATCCAGTGGACACCAAAGTGTTGAACCGTAAACCTGGAATGTGTCCCCAATAGCACCGTACTCATGGGCCCTGGTCAAAAGTAGTACACTATACAGGGAAAAGGATGGGATTTGGGATGCATCTTGATTAGCGTTGTCTTCACACCGCCATTTATCACCCTCAAACAGTGATATCAGGACTACCACCGAGGTGGGGTAAGCAGACAAACTCCTGTGTGTGTGTCTGTGTGTGTGTGTGTCTGTTTGTGTGTGTGTTTGTGTGTGTGTTTGTGTGTGTGTGTGTGTGTTTGTGTGTTTGTGCTCCAGCTCTACTCTCCACTGAACAGAAGCTAGCATCTCCCACCTGCAAAGACTCCATCTGCTCTCCTTTCTCTATTTCTCGCTGTTCTCTATCTCTCTGTTCTGTACATATCGCTGTTCTCTATCTCTCTCTGTTCTCCATCTCTCTGTTCTGTACATATCGCTGTTCTCCATCTCTCTGTTCTGTACATATCGCTGTTCTCTATCTCTCTGTTCTGTACATATCGCTGTTCTCTATCTCTCTCTGTTCTCCATCTCTCTGTTCTGTACATATCGCTGTTCTCTATCTCTCTCTGTTCTCCATCTCTCTGTTCTGTATATATCGCTGTTCTCTATCTCTCTCTGTTCTCCATCTCTCTGTTCTGTATATATCGCTGTTCTGTATATATCTCTGTTCTCTGTATGTCGATGTTCTCTATATCTATGTGTACACTATATCTCTCTGTTATGTATCTCTCTGTTCTCTATATCTCTCTGTTCATTATCTCTCTGTTCTCTATCACTCTGTTTTCTGTATCTCTATGTTATGTATCTATCTTTTTCTATATCTCTCTGTTCTCTATATCTCTCGATTATGTATCTCTCTGTTCTCTATATCTCTCTGTTATGAATCTCTCTGTTCTCTATCTCTCTGTTCTCTACATCTATGTTCTCTATTTCGCTCTGTTACGTATCTCTATGTTCTCTTTATCTCTCTGTTCTCTACATCTCCGTTCTCTATATCTCCCTGTTCTTAGAATCTCTCTGTTACGTATCTCTATGCTCTCTATATCTCTCTGTTCTCTATATCTCTCTATTCATTATCTCTCGGTTCTCTATCACTCTGTTCTCTATCTCTCTATTCTCTATATCTCTCTGTTCTGTATCTCTCTGTTATGTATCTCTCAGTTCTCCACATCTCTCTGTACTCTATTTGTGTTCTCTATATCTCTGTGTTCTCAATATCTCCCTGTTCTTTGTATCTCTCTGTTACGTATCTCTATGTTCTATATATCTCTCTGTTCTCTATATCTCACTGATATGTATCTTTCTGTTCTCTATATCACTCTGTTCGTTATCTCTCTGTTCTCTATCACTCTGTTATACGTATCTCTATGTTCTCTATATCTCTCTATTATGTATCTCTCTGTTATGAATCTCTCTTTTTTCTATATCTCTCTGTTCTTTGTATCTCTCTGTTCTGTATCTCTCTTTTCTCTATATCTTTGTTCTCTGTATCTCCTATTCTCTATATCTCTCTGTTTTTTGTATCTCTGTGTTGTGTATCTCTCTATTCATCTCTCTGTTAGTTATCTCCTTGTTCTCTATATCGCTCTGTTATTTTTCTCTCTGTTCTCTATATCTCTCTATTTTCTGTATCTCTGTGTTGTGTATCTCTCTATTCATCTCTCTGTTCTGTATCTCTCACTATTCTCTATTTCTTTATGTTCTCTATTTCTCTCTGTTATCTATATCTCTCTGTTCTGTATCTCTCTGTTCTCTATCTCTCTGTTCTGTATCTCTCTGTTCACTTTATCTCTCTGTTCTGTATCTCTCTGCTATGTATCTCTCTGTTGTCTTTATCTCTATTTTCTGTTTCTCTCTGTTCTCTATATATCTCTGTTCTCTACATTGCTCTGTTCTCTGTATCTCTCTGTTCAGAGGAAGAGGAACAGCTCTACCCAGCACACAGGCACAGAACATCTAGCTGGATTATTCATCTGGTTATAGTAAAGCAAGCAGGTTGTTTTGCAGGTGGATCAATATTTCTCAGTAGCTTTCATTCACCCTCAACAGGAGATAATTTTGTAGGACTGCAGAGCATTCTGTTCACTCCAACTTCAAGTTGTCCAAGCAGTGTTATTATGTTTGGTATTGAAGATAGAGCTACTGTATGTATCAGGCTCCAGAGTGGCGCAGCGGCCTAAGGCACTACATCTCAGTGCTAGGGGTGTCACTACAGTCCCTGGTTCGAATCCAGTCCGTATCACATCCGGCCTTGATTGGGAGTCCCGTAGGGCGCAATGGGCCCGGGTTCGGCTGGGGGGGGAGGCCGTCGTTGTAAATAAGAATTTGTTCTTAACTGACTTGCAGAGTTAAATAAAGATTCAATAAATCAAACAAATAAATCCATGATCTGGGGTGAAGACACCAGACCACAGACACCAGGCACCAGACCACAGACACCAGACCACAGGCACCAGACCACAGACACCAGACCACAGACCACAGGCACCAGGCACCAGACACCAGACCACAGACCACAGACACCAGACCACAGGCACCAGGCACCAGACACCAGACCACAGACACCAGACCACAGGCACCAGACACCAGGCACCAGACCACAGACACCAGGCACCAGACACCAGGCACCAGACACCAGGCACCAGACACCAGACCACAGACACCAGGCACCAGACACCAGGCACCAGACACCAGGCACCAGACACCAGGCACCAGACACCAGACACCAGACACCAGACACGGTCGTGTTATATACCTACAGCAGCAGCAGGTGTTCCTACATGAGTTTTGCATATCTCAAGAGAAGAGTTATAGGATCTCCCCGACCGGCATCTTGTATCAGTGTTGGTGCCACGAAGGTACATTAACGTGTGACCGACAGTCATCTCTCACCCATGTCCTCTGAAGCCACACGAGACCACAATTTTATTTTAACTAGGCAAGTCAGTTAAGAACAAATTCTTATTTACAATGACGGCCTACCCCGGCCAAACCCTAACCCGGGCGATGCTGGGCCAATTGTGCGCCGCCCTATGGGACTCCCAATCACAACCGGTTGTGATACAGCCTGGAATCGAACCAGGGTCTGTAGTGACGCCTCTAGCACTGTGATGCAGTGCCTTAGACCGCTTCATCCCAAATGACACTCTGCTCTGTACAATGCACTACTTTTGACCATATGGCCCATAGGGAATAGGGTGCACTACTTCTGACCATATGGCCCATAGGGAATAGGGTGCACTACTTCTGACCATATGGCCCATAAGGAATAGGGTGCCATTTGAGACAAACTTTACGGTAAACCCAGGGAGATATTGGGGGGATTTACAATGGTGTTGGATAGGACCTGGTATTTCTCTTCATCAACCTTTAAATAATGCAGACGATTCACATGAATAATTTCCCCCCTAATGGATATTGCATCGTCAGAAAGGATTTTCAGTTCCACTTTTAAAAAATGTAGCATGTGAAATGATGCGTCGCTATGTGACAAAGTGATTTTTCGAGGCAAGAGGAGAGGAGAGCAGCAGATGTATCAGACAGCATTAGAGAAGAGAGAGTGGGACAGATGAAGAGAGAGGGGAGGAGAGAGAGAGGGGGACAGATGAAGAGAGAGGGGAGGAGAGAGAGAGGGGGACAGATGAAGAGAGAGGGGAGGAGAGAGAGAGGGGGACAGATGAAGAGAGCGGGAAGGAGAGAGAGAGGGGGACAGATGAAGTGAGAGAGCAGGAGAGAGAGAGGGGGACAGATGAAGAGAGAGGGAAGGAGAGAGAGAGGGGGACATATGAAGAGAGAGGGGAGGAGAGAGAGAGGGGGACAGATGAAGAGAGAGGGAAGGAGAGAGAGAGGGGGACAGATGAAGTGGGAGGGGAGGAGAGAGAGAGAGGGGGACAAATTAAGAGAGAGGGGAGGAGAGGGGGAGAGAGAGAGGGGGACAGATGAAGAGAGAGGGGAGGAGAGGGGGAGAGAGGGGAGGAGAGAGAGAGAGGGGGGGAGAGAGAGAGAGCTTTCACTGACCAAGTATATGGACATGAAATAGCTTACCCCCTGAAGCATCTTAAATGATGAGTATCAGCCAGATACAGTACAAGCATTTCAACACTTTCTTGACGGAATCACCTATAAGAAGCCTAAATGATTTCTATCAAACTACTGGAGTGGTTGAACACTGAATACTGATGGGTATATATATGTATATATATATAGACTGGAGTGGTTGAACACTGAATACTGATGGGTATATATATGTATATATATATAGACTGGAGTGGTTGAACACTGAATACTGATGGGTATATATATGTATATATATATAGACTGGAGTGGTTGAACACTGAATACTGATGGGTATATATATGTATATATATATAGACTGGAGTGGTTGAACACTGAATACTGATGGGTATATATATGTATATATATATAGACTGGAGTGGTTGAACACTGAATACCGAGTAAAAAGGGGTTCAACCTAAGTGGAAATGTACTCGACCACCTTAGTATTCAAGACAGGAACTGAATGACTGCATACAATATATATTGACACATTTTATAAAGGAAAAGCAAAACCTCCTTTATATGACATTAAACAGACAGCCCCACCATCTGCATTCTAAATGTACTTCCTGATTAGAAATCAATGGGGGAAAACACCTGATCATCCTTGAGCAGTGGAACTAGGAGGTTGATCATCCTTGAGCAGTGGAACACGTAGAACATGGAGGTTGATCATCCTTGAGCAGTGGAACAAGTAGAAAAAGGAGGTTGATCATCCTTGAGCAGTGGAACACGTAGAAAAAGGAGGTTGATCATCCTTGAGCAGTGGAACATGTAGAACATGGAGGTTGATCATCCTTGAGCAGTGGAACACGTAGAACATGGAGGTTGATCATCCTTGAGCAGTGGAACACGTAGAACATGGAGGTTGATCATCCTTGAGCAGTGGAACAAGTAGAACTAGGAGGTTGATCATCCTTGAGCAGTGGAACACGTAGAACATGGAGGTTGATCATCCTTGAGCAGTGGAACACGTAGAACATGGAGGTTGATCATCCTTGAGCAGTGGAACACGTAGAACATGGAGGTTGATCATCCTTGAGCAGTGGAACACGTAGAACATGGAGGTTGATCATCCTTGAGCAGTGGAACAAGTAGAACTAGGAGGTTGATCATCCTTGAGCAGTGGAACAAGTAGAACTAGGAGGTTGATCATCCTTGAGCAGTGGAACACATATAACTAGGAGGTTGATCATCCTTGAGCAGTGGAACACGTAGAACTAGGAGGTTGATCATCCTTGAGCAGTGGAACAAGTAGAACTAGGAAGTTGATCATCCTTGAGCAGTGGAACACGTAGAACATGGAGGTTGATCATCCTTGAGCAGTGGAACACGTAGAACATGGAGGTTGATCATCCTTGAGCAGTGGAACACGTAGAACATGGAGGTTGATCATCCTTGAGCAGTGGAACAAGTAGAACTAGGAGGTTGATCATCCTTGAGCAGTGGAACACGTAGAACATGGAGGTTGATCATCCTTGAGCAGTGGAACACGTAGAACATGGAGGTTGATCATCCTTGAGCAGTGGAACACGTAGAACTAGGAGGTTGATCATCCTTGAGCAGTGGAACAAGTAGAACTAGGAGGTTGATCAACCTTGAGCAGTGGAACACGTAGAACATGAGGTTGATCATCCTTGAGCAGTGGAACACGTAGAACATGGAGGTTGATCATCCTTGAGCAGTGGAACACGTAGAACATGGAGGTTGATCATCCTTGAGCAGTGGAACACGTAGAACATGGAGGTTGATCATCCTTGAGCAGTGGAACACGTAGAACATGGAGGTTGATCATCCTTGAGCAGTGGAACACGTAGAACATGGAGGTTGATCATCCTTGAGCAGTGGAACACGTAGAACATGGAGGTTGATCATCCTTGAGCAGTGGAACACGTAGAAAAAGGAGGTTGATCATCATCCATCATCAACCACGACATTATTTTATTTATTCTTTATTTAACTAGGCAAGTCAGTTAAGAACAAATTCTTATTTACAATGACGTTCTATCTATCCACCCAGCCAAACCCTCCCCTAACCCGGACGACGCTGAGCAAGTTGTGCACCGCCCTATGGAACTCCCGATCACGGACTGATGTGATACAGCCCAGGATCGAACCAGGGTCTGTAGTGACACCTCTATCACTGAGATGCAGTTCCTTAGACCGCTGCGCCAACCACGACATGACACGTCTCACAGACTGCAAGTGAATTCCTAATGCAGCCCACCAAGGTTGAATGGGAAGCATGACATTCTATGGAAATTCAAATAGTATTCCTGATAAGACGTGTCGGATCATTTACCGATTGATATGTGTGAACTTTACAATTAAAGCATTTATTTGTTTACTCTGTCATGCTGTCTCAGAAACATCATTGATATGATACAGACATGTCAGACGTGACCTTCAGGTCTTGTGATGTGACCTGGCTATTCACCAACCTGCCATACAATATGCACATCCTATTAAGGTAAACATCAAGCATAAAACTTTAATGAACACAGGAATAGAGAGCGAGAGTGAGGAAGAGAGAGAGAGGAAAGGAGAGAGGAAGAGAGAGAGAGAAAGGGAGAGAGAGGAAAGGAGAGAGGAAGAGAGAGAGAGAGAGAAAGGGAGATAGAAGAAGGGAGAGAGAGGAAAGGAGAGAGAAAGAGAGATAGAGAAAGGGAGAGAGAGGAAGGGAGAGAGGAAGAGAAAGAGAGGAAGGGAGAGAGAGGAAGAGAGAGAGAGGGAGGCAGAGAGGAAGGGAGAGAGAGGAAGAGAGCGAGAGGAAGGGAGAGAGAGGACGGGAGAGAGAAGGGAGAGAGAGGAAAGGAGAGAGAGGAAAGGAGAGAGAAAGAGAGAGAGAAAGGGAGAGAGAGGAAGGGAGAGCAGAAGGGAGAAAGAGTAAGAGAGAGAGAGGAAGGGAGAGAGAGATAATAAGGGAGAGAGAGGAAATGAGAAAGAAAGAGAGATAGAGAAAGGGAGAGAGAGGAAGGGAGAGAGAGGAAGGGAGAGAGGAAGAGAAAGAGAGGAAGGGAGAGAGAGGAAGAGAGAGAGAGGGAGGGAGAGAGAGGAAGCGAGAGAGAGAGGAAAGGAGAAAGAGGGAGAGAGGGGAAGAGAGAGAGAGAGAGAGGAAGGGAGAGAGAGGAAGGGAGAGAGGAAAAGAGAGAGGAAGAGAGAGGAAAAGCGAGAGAGGAAGAGAGAGAGCGGGAGGGAGAGGAAGCGAGAGAGAGAGAGAGAGAGAGAGGAAGAGAGGACGGAAGGATGAGAGTGGAAGAGAGAGAGAGGAAGGGAGAGAGAGGAAGCGAGAGAGAGAGAGGAAGAGAGAGAGGAAGGGAGAGAGTGGAAGGGAGAAAGATGAAGAGAGAGAGAGGAAGCGAGATAGAGAGAGAGCGAGAGGAAATGAGAGAGGAAGAGAGAGAGGAAGGGAGAGAGAGGAAGGGAGAGAGAGAGAGGAGGAGGAAGAAGAAGAAGAAGAAGAAGAAGAAGAAGAAGAAGAAGAAGAAGAAGAAGAAGAAGAGGAAGAGGAAGAAGAAGAAGAAGTAGAAGAAGAAGAAGGGGAAGAGGACGTGGAAGATGAAGAAGAAGAAGAAGGGGAAGAGGACGTGGAAGATGAAGAAGAAGAAGAAGAGGAACAAGAAGAAGAGGAAGCAGAAGAGGAAGAAGAAGAGGAAGAAGAAGAGGAAGAGGAGGAAGAAGAAGTGGAAGAGGAGGAAGAAGAAGAAGAAGAAGAGGAAGTGGAAGAGGAAGAAGAGGAGGAGGAGGAAGAAGAAGAAGTGGAAGAGGAAGTGGAAGAGGAAGAAGAGGAGGAGGAGGAAGAAGAAGGTGAAGAAAAAGAAAAAGAAGAAGAGGAAGAAGAAGAAGAAGGGGAAGATGAAGAAGAAGAATAAGAGGAAGAGGGGGAAGATGAAGAGGAAGTGGCAGAAGAAGAGGAAGAATTGATCTGGGAGTCTAAATGCTTTTCAAATGTGGAGCTATGTTATGTTCCAAATTCCTCCTTATTCCCTGTTGACCATGGTCAAAGCATGGTTCATTTCTACAATGTTAGCCTGAGACTAGGAAGTTGAAACGCTGATGATCAATAGGAAGGCCTGTTTTACCATCTACATGTATGAGAGAACATCATTCTTGTAGTTACACTGTTGTCCCCTTTGTGTCTCTTGCTTGACAAATGTGCAGTATACTCTGATACATATCTATTCCTATCTCAGGCAAAGATGTGTGTTCAACCAACAGCTCTTTACCATCTACATTGGTTACATGGCCATGTAACTTTTTATACCTTGCTGGATAGTGTACAATTAAGCAAAATAAGGCCTAAGGAGGTATGGTATATGGCCAATATACCACGGCTAAGGGCTATTGTTAGGCACGACGTATCGCGTATGGTTACCAACGTAATTAGAGCAGGTAAAATAAATGTTTTGTATCACCCGTAGTATACGGTCTGATATACCATGGCTGTCAGCCAATCAGCATTCAGGGCTCGAACCAACCCGTTTATGATGGCCTATACACTTTTTTAGTAGTAAGGAAAATAACCATCCTCTGACAATCAACTATTCTGTTCTATTCTGGCTCTATGTACATATTGGAATATCTCAAACATAGTATCTGTCCGTTATTTAATAATAGGTATACAAATCCTAATTGGGAGAACGGTCCTAAAGCAAACTGGGCTGTTGTAAAGTTTGAGTTTATTCTCCTCCATACAACTTGTTTTAAAATCAGATTGCCCCCCAATTTACCTCAAAGCAACCAGACAGTTTCACCAAGTTAGCCTGCACCGCAAACCGAGTTGCTAGGCAACTGAAGACACTTGCTGCCGACAACGAACTGAAAATTATTCTTTGAGTAAAGAAAATATTTTATATAACACCCTGACAGGGGAGAAATTTCACATGATTATATAAAATTGAGAGTGTAATTTGAATTTGAAAGAAAATAAAGGTGTTCTCACAGGTGTGTAAACGTCTCAGTCACAAGGCAAGGAGAGAACAGTGTTGATGTGATGCAGTTACCTCTCAGGAAATCTCATTTCCCCCCCAGCCAATAGCCGGTAGTACACAGTGCAGTATTACACAGAAAACGGAGATATCATTACACTTATTAATAAGGAAGTTCGCTCATATTTAGATCAATACAGGAAGGAGACGAGGGGAAAGAGAAAAGACCAGCCAGGCACTTTCATTCAGTGTTCAGTGTTCCCCCGGATCTGCTGCCCTGGCATTGGCTTATCCTCTCTTGGATCTAGCCTTCTATAAACATATCTGTGGTGTTGCATAGCATAGAAAACACTTTACTTTCAATATTCAGTATCTAGTATCTCAGATGCTTCAGCTATTCTCTCTCTCTCTCTCTCTCTCTCTCTCTCTCTCTCTCTCTCTCTCTCTCTCTCTCTCTCTCTCTCTCTCTCTCTCTCTCTCTCTCTCTCTCTCTCTCTCTCTCTCCCTCTCTCTCTCTCTCTCTCTCTCTCTCTCTCTCTCTCTCTCTCTCTCTCTCTCTCTCTCTCTCTCTCTCTCTCTCTCTCTCTCTCTCTCTCTCTCTCTCTCTTCCAGCTGCACTGCACCAATCATCTACTGCAGTAAACCAATGTGTTCCCAGCTGTAGTACCTTCATAATATTGTAAACCAATGTGTTCCCAGCTGTAGTACCTTCATAATATTGTATACCAATGTGTTCCCAGCTGTAGTACCTTCATAATATTGTAAACCAATGTGTTCCCAGCTGTAGTACCTTCATAATATTGTAAACCAATGTGTTCCCAGCTGTAGTACCTTCATAATATTGTAAACCAATGTGTTCCCAGCAGTAGTACCTTCATAATATTGTAAACCAATGTGTTCCCAGCTGTAGTACCTTCATAATATTGTAAACCAATGTGTTCCCAGCTGTAGTACCTTCATAATATTGTAAACCAATGTGTTCCCAGCTGTAGTACCTTCATAATATTGTAAACCAATGTGTTCCCAGCTGTAGTACCTTCATAATATTGTAAACCAATGTGTTCCCAGCTGTAGTACCTTCATAATATTGTAAACCAATGTGTTCCCAGCTGTAGTACCTTCATAATATTGTAAACCAATGTGTTCCCAGCTGTAGTACCTTCATAATATTGTAAACCAATGTGTTCCCAGCTGTAGTACCTTCATAATATTGTAAACAAATGTGTTCCCAGCTGTAGTACCTTCATAATATTGTAAACCAATGTGTTCCCAGCAGTAGTACCTTCATAATATTGTAAACCAATGTGTTCCCAGCAGTAGTACCTTCATAATATTGTAAACCAATGTGTTCCCAGCTGTAGTACCTTCATAATATTGTATACCAATGTGTTCCCAGCTGTATTACCTTCATAATATTGTATACCAATGTGTTCCCAGCTGTAGTACCTTCATAATATTGTATACCAATGTGTTCCCAGCTGTAGTACCTTCATAATATTGTATACCAATGTGTTCCCAGCTGTAGTACCTTCATAATATTGTAAACCAATGTGTTCCCAGCTGTAGTACCTTCATAATATTGTAAACCAATGTGTTCCCAGCTGTAGTACCTTCATAATATTGTAAACCAATGTGTTCCCAGCTGTAGTACCTTCATAATATTGTAAACCAATGTGTTCCCAGCTGTAGTACCTTCATAATATTGTATACCAATGTGTTCCCAGCTGTAGTACCTTCATAATATTGTATACCAATGTGTTCCCAGCTGTAGTACCTTCATAATATTGTATACCAATGTGTTCCCAGCTGTAGTACCTTCATAATATTGTATACCAATGTGTTCCCAGCTGTAGTACCTTCATAATATTGTATACCAATGTGTTCCCAGCTGTAGTACCTTCATAATATTGTATACCAATGTGTTCCCAGCTGTAGTACCTTCATAATATTGTAAACCAATGTGTTCCCAGCTGTAGTACCTTCATAATATTGTAAACCAATGTGTTCCCAGCTGTAGTACCTTCATAATATTGTATACCAATGTGTTCCCAGCTGTAGTACCTTCATAATATTGTATACCAATGTGTTCCCAGCTGTAGTACCTTCATAATATTGTATACCAATGTGTTCCCAGCTGTAGTACCTTCATAATATTGTATACCAATGTGTTCCCAGCTGTAGTACCTTCATAATATTGTAAACCAATGTGTTCCCAGCTGTAGTACCTTCATAATATTGTATACCAATGTGTTCCCAGCTGTAGTACCTTCATAATATTGTAAACCAATGTGTTCCCAGCTGTAGTACCTTCATAATATTGTATACCAATGTGTTCCCAGCTGTAGTACCTTCATAATATTGTAAACCAATATGTTCCCAGCTGTAGTACCTTCATAATATTGTAAACCAATGTGTTCCCAGCTGTAGTACCTTCATAATATTGTATACCAATGTGTTCCCAGCTGTAGTACCTTCATAATATTGTAAACCAATGTGTTCCCAGCTGTAGTACCTTCATAATATTGTAAACCAATGTGTTCCCAGCTGTAGTACCTTCATAATATTGTATACCAATGTGTTCCCAGCTGTAGTACCTTCATAATATTGTATACCAATGTGTTCCCAGCTGTAGTACCTTCATAATATTGTATACCAATGTGTTCCCAGCTGTAGTACCTTCATAATATTGTAAACCAATGTGTTCCCAGCTGTAGTACCTTCATAATATTGTAAACCAATGTGTTCCCAGCTGTAGTACCTTCATAATATTGTAAACCAATGTGTTCCCAGCAGTAGTACCTTCATAATATTGTAAACCAATGTGTTCCCAGCTGTAGTACCTTCATAATATTGTAAACCAATGTGTTCCCAGCTGTAGTACCTTCATAATATTGTAAACCAATGTGTTCCCAGCTGTAGTACCTTCATAATATTGTAAACCAATGTGTTCCCAGCTGTAGTACCTTCATAATATTGTAAACCAATGTGTTCCCAGCTGTAGTACCTTCATAATATTGTAAACCAATGTGTTCCCAGCTGTAGTACCTTCATAATATTGTAAACCAATGTGTTCCCAGCTGTAGTACCTTCATAATATTGTAAACCAATGTGTTCCCAGCTGTAGTACCTTCATAATATTGTAAACAAATGTGTTCCCAGCTGTAGTACCTTCATAATATTGTAAACCAATGTGTTCCCAGCAGTAGTACCTTCATAATATTGTAAACCAATGTGTTCCCAGCAGTAGTACCTTCATAATATTGTAAACCAATGTGTTCCCAGCTGTAGTACCTTCATAATATTGTATACCAATGTGTTCCCAGCTGTATTACCTTCATAATATTGTATACCAATGTGTTCCCAGCTGTAGTACCTTCATAATATTGTATACCAATGTGTTCCCAGCTGTAGTACCTTCATAATATTGTATACCAATGTGTTCCCAGCTGTAGTACCTTCATAATATTGTATACCAATGTGTTCCCAGCTGTAGTACCTTCAAAATATTGTATACCAATGTGTTCCCAGCTGTAGTACCTTCATAATATTGTAAACCAATGTGTTCCCAGCTGTAGTACCTTCATAATATTGTAAACCAATGTGTTCCCAGCTGTAGTACCTTCATAATATTGTAAACCAATGTGTTCCCAGCTGTAGTACCTTCATAATATTGTATACCAATGTGTTCCCAGCTGTAGTACCTTCATAATATTGTAAACCAATGTGTTCCCAGCTGTAGTACCTTCATAATATTGTAAACCAATGTGTTCCCAGCTGTAGTACCTTCATAATATTGTAAACCAATGTGTTCCCAGCTGTAGTACCTTCATAATATTGTAAACCAATGTGTTCCCAGCTGTAGTACCTTCATAATATTGTATACCAATGTGTTCCCAGCTGTAGTACCTTCATAATATTGTATACCAATGTGTTCCCAGCTGTAGTACCTTCATAATATTGTATACCAATGTGTTCCCAGCTGTAGTACCTTCATAATATTGTATACCAATGTGTTCCCAGCTGTAGTACCTTCATAATATTGTATACCAATGTGTTCCCAGCTGTAGTACCTTCATAATATTGTAAACCAATGTGTTCCCAGCTGTAGTACCTTCATAATATTGTAAACCAATGTGTTCCCAGCTGTAGTACCTTCATAATATTGTATACCAATGTGTTCCCAGCTGTAGTACCTTCATAATATTGTATACCAATGTGTTCCCAGCTGTAGTACCTTCATAATATTGTATACCAATGTGTTCCCAGCTGTAGTACCTTCATAATATTGTATACCAATGTGTTCCCAGCTGTAGTACCTTCATAATATTGTAAACCAATGTGTTCCCAGCTGTAGTACCTTCATAATATTGTATACCAATGTGTTCCCAGCTGTAGTACCTTCATAATATTGTAAACCAATGTGTTCCCAGCTGTAGTACCTTCATAATATTGTATACCAATGTGTTCCCAGCTGTAGTACCTTCATAATATTGTAAACCAATGTGTTCCCAGCTGTAGTACCTTCATAATATTGTAAACCAATGTGTTCCCAGCTGTAGTACCTTCATAATATTGTATACCAATGTGTTCCCAGCTGTAGTACCTTCATAATATTGTATACCAATGTGTTCCCAGCTGTAGTACCTTCATAATATTGTATACCAATGTGTTCCCAGCTGTAGTACCTTCATAATATTGTAAACCAATGTGTTCCCAGCTGTAGTACCTTCATAATATTGTAAACCAATGTGTTCCCAGCTGTAGTACCTTCATAATATTGTAAACCAATGTGTTCCCAGCTGTAGTACCTTCCTAATATTGTAAACCAATGTGTTCCCAGCTGTAGTACCTTCATAATATTGTATACCAATGTGTTCCCAGCTGTAGTACCTTCATAATATTGTAAACCAATGTGTTCCCAGCTGTAGTACCTTCATAATATTGTATACCAATGTGTTCCCAGCTGTAGTACCTTCATAATATTGTAAACCAATGTGTTCCCAGCTGTAGTACCTTCATAATATTGTAAACCAATGTGTTCCCAGCTGTAGTACCTTCATAATATTGTATACCAATGTGTTCCCAGCTGTAGTACCTTCATAATATTGTAAACCAATGTGTTCCCAGCTGTAGTACCTTCATAATATTGTAAACCAATGTGTTCCCAGCTGTAGTACCTTCATAATATTGTATACCAATGTGTTCCCAGCTGTAGTACCTTCATAATATTGTAAACCAATGTGTTCCCAGCTGTAGTACCTTCATAATATTGTATACCAATGTGTTCCCAGCTGTAGTACCTTCATAATATTGTAAACCAATGTGTTCCCAGCTGTAGTACCTTCATAATATTGTAAACCAATGTGTTCCCAGCTGTAGTACCTTCATAATATTGTATACCAATGTGTTCCCAGCTGTAGTACCTTCATAATATTGTAAACCAATGTGTTCCCAGCTGTAGTACCTTCATAATATTGTAAACCAATGTGTTCCCAGCTGTAGTACCTTCATAATATTGTATACCAATGTGTTCCCAGCTGTAGTACCTTCATAATATTGTATACCAATGTGTTCCCAGCTGTAGTACCTTCATAATATTGTATACCAATGTGTTCCCAGCTGTAGTACCTTCATAATATTGTATACCAATGTGTTCCCAGCTGTAGTACCTTCATAATATTGTAAACCAATGTGTTCCCAGCTGTAGTACCTTCCTAATATTGTAAACCAATGTGTTCCCAGCTGTAGTACCTTCATAATATTGTATACCAATGTGTTCCCAGCTGTAGTACCTTCATAATATTGTAAACCAATGTGTTCCCAGCTGTAGTACCTTCATAATATTGTATACCAATGTGTTCCCAGCTGTAGTACCTTCATAATATTGTAAACCAATGTGTTCCCAGCTGTAGTACCTTCATAATATTGTAAACCAATGTGTTCCCAGCTGTAGTACCTTCATAATATTGTATACCAATGTGTTCCCAGCTGTAGTACCTTCATAATATTGTAAACCAATGTGTTCCCAGCTGTAGTACCTTCATAATATTGTAAACCAATGTGTTCCCAGCTGTAGTACCTTCATAATATTGTATACCAATGTGTTCCCAGCTGTAGTACCTTCATAATATTGTAAACCAATGTGTTCCCAGCTGTAGTACCTTCATAATATTGTATACCAATGTGTTCCCAGCTGTAGTACCTTCATAATATTGTAAACCAATATGTTCCCAGCTGTAGTACCTTCATAATATTGTAAACCAATGTGTTCCCAGCTGTAGTACCTTCATAATATTGTATACCAATGTGTTCCCAGCTGTAGTACCTTCATAATATTGTAAACCAATGTGTTCCCAGCTGTAGTACCTTCATAATATTGTAAACCAATGTGTTCCCAGCTGTAGTACCTTCATAATATTGTATACCAATGTGTTCCCAGCTGTAGTACCTTCATAATATTGTATACCAATGTGTTCCCAGCTGTAGTACCTTCATAATATTGTATACCAATGTGTTCCCAGCTGTAGTACCTTCATAATATTGTATACCAATGTGTTCCCAGCTGTAGTACCTTCATAATATTGTAAACCAATGTGTTCCCAGCTGTAGTACCTTCATAATATTGTAAACCAATGTGTTCCCAGCAGTAGTACCTTCATAATATTGTAAACCAATGTGTTCCCAGCAGTAGTACCTTCATAATATTGTAAACCAATGTGTTCCCAGCTGTATGTGTTCCCAGCTGTAGTACCTTCATAATATTGTATACCAATGTGTTCCCAGCTGTAGTACCTTCATAATATTGTATACCAATGTGTTCCCAGCTGTAGTACCTTCATAATATTGTAAACCAATGTGTTCCCAGCTGTAGTACCTTCATAATATTGTAAACCAATGTGTTCCCAGCTGTAGTACCTTCATAATATTGTATACCAATGTGTTCCCAGCTGTAGTACCTTCATAATATTGTATACCAATGTGTTCCCAGCTGTAGTACCTTCATAATATTGTATACCAATGTGTTCCCAGCTGTAGTACCTTCATAATATTGTAAACCAATGTGTTCCCAGCTGTAGTACCTTCATAATATTGTAAACCAATGTGTTCCCAGCTGTAGTACCTTCATAATATTGTAAACCAATGTGTTCCCAGCTGTAGTACCTTCCTAATATTGTAAACCAATGTGTTCCCAGCTGTAGTACCTTCATAATATTGTATACCAATGTGTTCCCAGCTGTAGTACCTTCATAATATTGTAAACCAATGTGTTCCCAGCTGTAGTACCTTCATAATATTGTAAACCAATGTGTTCCCAGCTGTAGTACCTTCATAATATTGTATACCAATGTGTTCCCAGCTGTAGTACCTTCATAATATTGTAAACCAATGTGTTCCCAGCTGTAGTACCTTCATAATATTGTATACCAATGTGTTCCCAGCTGTAGTACCTTCATAATATTGTAAACCAATGTGTTCCCAGCTGTAGTACCTTCATAATATTGTATACCAATGTGTTCCCAGCTGTAGTACCTTCATAATATTGTAAACCAATGTGTTCCCAGCTGTAGTACCTTCATAATATTGTAAACCAATGTGTTCCCAGCTGTAGTACCTTCATAATATTGTAAACCAATGTGTTCCCAGCTATAGTACCTTCATAATATTGGAATTGCAGTTCAGCTAGTTAACATAATATGTAGGTTAGCAACACATTTGTCAGTAATTACCTTACATGTTCTATATGCTGTGTGTGTAAGAGAGGTCCCAATGGAAATTAACAGGGTCAAGGGTCACACGGGCTGTTAACAGGGTCAAGGGTCACACGGGCTGGCGGCGGCCTATTAGAGACATCACAGGAGGCTGGTGAGAGGAGGACAGCTCATAGTAATGGCGGTAATGAAGTGAATGGAATGGTATCAGAAATAAGGAAGCCATGTGTCTAATGTGTCGATACCATTCCAGCCTTTACTCTGCGCCCGTCCTCCCCAGTTAAATTGCCACCAGCCGCAAGTGAGAGACACTCGCAGAAGGAATTTTGATGATAAATAATTTAATGTATCTGTGGTGTGTGTGTGTGTGTGTGTGTGTGTGTGTGTGTGTGTGTGTGTGTGTGTGTGTGCGTGCGTGCGTGCGTGCGTGCGTGCGTGCGTGCGTGCGTGCGTGCGTGTGTGTGTGTGTGTGTGTGTGTGTGTGTGTGTGCGTGTGTCTGTTGGTGTGTGTGAATATGTGTATGTGTGAGATTTGTACTATGAAATGCAAATGAAACCGTATTGAATATTGATATACATTTTCCCTCACCATCGTCCCTCAGACTAAATCCACACCAGAATCATGAATAAATTATTGTTATTTTAATTCTCTGCTTTCTATGACCACACAACACGACACAGACTGACCAGGTGAATCCAGCTATTGATGTCAGTTGTTAAATCCACTACAATTAGAGTTGATGAAAGGGGAGGAGACAGGTTAAATTGGATTGTGTATGTGTGTATGTGTGCCATTCAGAGGTTGAATGGGCAAGACAAAAGATTTCAGTTCCTTTGAATGGGGTATGGTAGTAGGTTTGAATATGTCAAAAGCTGCAACTCTGCTAGGTTTTTCACGCTAAACAGTTTCCTGTCTATATCAAGAATTGTCCACAACCCAAAAGACGTCCAGCCAACTTTTTATTTATTTTATTTTTTATTTCATCTTTATTTAACTAGGCAAGTCAGTTCAGAACATATTCTTATTTACAATGACGGCCTACCCCGGCCAAATCCGAATGACGCTTGGCCAATTGTGCGCCGCCCTATGGGACTACCAATCACAGCCGGTTGTGATACAGCCTGGAAGCCTGGGAGCCCCAACTTGTCACAACTGTGGGAAGCATTGGCGTCAACGTGGGACAACCTCCCTGTGGAAGGATTTCGACACCTTGTGGTGTCCAAAACCCACTGAATTGAAGCTGTTCTAAGCGCAAAATAGGGTGCAACTCATAATGCAACCCATAATGCAACTCATAATGCAACCCATAATGCAACTCATAATGCAACCCATAATGCAACCCATAATGCAACTCATAATGCAACCCATAATGCAACCCATAATGCAACCCATAATGTAACTCATAATGCAACCAATAATGCAACCCATAATGCAACCCATAATGCAACCCATAATGCAACTCATAATGCAACCCATAATGCAACCCATAATGCAACTCATAATGCAACCCATAATGCAACTCATAATGCAACCCATAATGCAACTCATAATGCAACCCATAATGCAACTCATAATGCAACCCATAATGCAACTCATAATGCAACCCATAATGCAACTCATAATGCAACCCATAATGCAACTCATTATTAGGTGTTCCTAATGTTTTCTACACTCAGTGTAACTTCATAACCTTGACCATGAGCAAGTCCCAATATTAGGTAGACACCCCCATCTACTGTCTATATCTAATAATGCGTCAGAAAAAATGGGGTAAAATAAGCTGTTTTTAGGTACAGATCTAGGATCAGGTGATCTTACTCAAATCCTATCCTAAATCATTAGGCGACCTTAGACCAGTGTCTATAGATCAGGTGGAAGGACAAAATGAACAGCTGTTGATGAATAAACAGCCTTAATGGCAGTGATGTAAAGTACTTCAATAAAAATATCTTCAACTACTATTTAAGTAGGTTTTGGGGGGATCTGTACTTTACTATTCATGTATATATATATATATATATATTTATATTTTTACTTCACTACATTCGTAAAGAAAATAATGTACATTTTACTCCATACAATTTCCCTGACACCCAAAAGCAAACGTTACATGTTGAATGCTTTGCAGGACAGGAAAATTATCCAATTCACACACGTATGAAGAGAATATCTCTGTTTATCCCTACTGCCTCTGATCTGGCGGACTGACTAAACAGAGAACATCCCTGGTCGTCCCTACTGCCTCTGATCTGGAGGACTGACTAAACAGAGAACATCCCTGGTCGTCCCTACTGCCTCTGATCTGGTGGACTCACTAAACAGAGAACATCCCTGGTCGTCCCGTGTACTGCCTCTGAATTGGCGGACTGACTAAACAGAGAACATCCCTGGTCGTCCCGTGTACTGCCTCTGAATTGGCGGACTGACTAAACAGAGAACATCCCTGGTCGTCCCTACTGCCTCTGATCTGGAGGACTGACTAAACAGAGAACATCCCTGGTCGTCCCTACTGCCTCTGATCTGGAGGACTGACTAAACAGAGAACATCCCTGGTCGTCCCTACTGCCTCTGATCTGGAGGACTGACTAAACAGAGAACATCCCTGGTCGTCCCTACCGCCTCTGATCTGGAGGACTGACTAAACAGAGAACATCCCTGGTCGTCCCTACCGCCTCTGATCTGGAGGACTGACTAAACAGAGAACATCCCTGGTCGTCCCTACCGCCTCTGATCTGGAGGACTGACTAAACAGAGAACATCCCTGGTCGTCCCTACTGCCTCTGATCTGGTGGACTCACTAAACAGACAACATCCCTGGTCGTCCCTACTGCCTCTGAATTGGAGGACTGACTAAACAGAGAACATCCCTGGTCGTCCCTACTGCCTCTGATCTGGAGGACTGACTAAACACAAATGCTTAATTTGCAAATGACGTCTGAGTGTTGGAGTGTGCAGCTGGTTATCTGTAAATGACGTCTGAGTGTTGGAGTGTGCAGCTGGTTATCTGTAAATGACGTCTGAGTGTTGGAGTGTGCAGCTGGTTATCTGTAAATTATGTCTGAGTGTTGGAGTGTGCAGCTGGTTATCTGTAAATGACGTCTGAGTGTTGGAGTGTGCAGCTGGTTATCTGTAAATGACGTCTGAGTGTTGGAGTGTGCAGCTGGTTATCTGTAAATGACGTCTGAGTGTTGGAGTGTGCAGCTGGTTATCTGTAAATGACGTCTGAGTGTTGGAGTGTGCAGCTGGTTATCTGTAAATGACGTCTGAGTGTTGGAGTGTGCAGCTGGTTATCTGTAAATTACGTCTGAGTGTTGGAGTGTGCAGCTGGTTATCTGTAAATGACGTCTGAGTGTTGGAGTGTGCAGCTGGTTATCTGTAAATTACGTCTGAGTGTTGGAGTGTGCAGCTGGTTATCTGTAAATTACGTCTGAGTGTTGGAGTGTGCAGCTGGTTATCTGTAAATGACGTCTGAGTGTTGGAATGTGCAGCTGGTTATCTGTAAATGATGTCTGAGTGTTGGAGTGTGCAGCTGGTTATCTGTAAATTACGTCTGAGTGTTGGAGTGTGCAGCTGGTTATCTGTAAATGACGTCTGAGTGTTGGAGTGTGCAGCTGGTTATCTGTAAATTATGTCTGAGTGTTGGAGTGTGCAGCTGGTTATCTGTAAATGACGTCTGAGTGTTGGAGTGTGCAGCTGGTTATCTGTAAATGACGTCTGAGTGTTGGAGTGTGCAGCTGGTTATCTGTAAATGATGTCTGAGTGTTGGAGTGTGCAGCTGGTTATCTGTAAATGACGTCTGAGTGTTGGAGTGTGCAGCTGGTTATCTGTAAATGACGTCTGAGTGTTGGAGTGTGCAGCTGGTTATCTGTAAATGACGTCTGAGTGTTGGAATGTGCAGCTGGTTATCTGTAAATGATGTCTGAGTGTTGGAGTGTGCAGCTGGTTATCTGTAAATGACGTCTGAGTGTTGGAGTGTGCAGCTGGTTATCTGTAAATGACGTCTGAGTGTTGGAGTGTGCAGCTGGTTATCTGTAAATGACGTCTGAGTGTTGGAGTGTGCAGCTGGTTATCTGTAAATGACGTCTGAGTGTTGGAGTGTGCAGCTGGTTATCTGTAAATGACGTCTGAGTGTTGGAGTGTGCAGCTGGTTATCTGTAAATGACGTCTGAGTGTTGGAGTGTGCAGCTGGTTATCTGTAAATGACGTCTGAGTGTTGGAGTGTGCAGCTGGTTATCTGTAAATGATGTCTGAGTGTTGGAGTGTGCAGCTGGTTATCTGTAAATGACGTCTGAGTGTTGGAGTGTGCAGCTGGTTATCTGTAAATGACGTCTGAGTGTTGGAATGTGCACCTGGTTATCTGTAAATGATGTCTGAGTGTTGGAGTGTGTCCCTGGTTATCTGTAAATGACGTCTGAGTGTTGGAGTGTGCAGCTGGTTATCTGTAAATGATGTCTGAGTGTTGGAGTGTGCAGCTGGTTATCTGTAAATGACGTCTGAGTGTTGGAGTGTGCAGCTGGTTATCTGTAAATGACGTCTGAGTGTTGGAGTGTGCAGCTGGTTATCTGTAAATGACGTCTGAGTGTTGGAGTGTGCAGCTGGTTATCTGTAAATGACGTCTGAATGTTGGAGTGTGCAGCTGGTTATCTGTAAATGACGTCTGAGTGTTGGAGTGTGCAGCTGGTTATCTGTAAATTACGTCTGAGTGTTAGAGTGTGCAGCTGGTTATCTGTAAATGACGTCTGAGTGTTGGAGTGTGCAGCTGGTTATCTGTAAATTACGTCTGAGTGTTGGAGTGTGCAGCTGGTTATCTGTAAATTACGTCTGAGTGTTGGAGTGTGCAGCTGGTTATCTGTAAATGACGTCTGAGTGTTGGAGTGTGCAGCTGGTTATCTGTAAATTACGTCTGAGTGTTGGAGTGTGCAGCTGGTTATCTGTAAATTACGTCTGAGTGTTGGAGTGTGCAGCTGGTTATCTGTAAATGACGTCTGAGTGTTGGAGTGTGCAGCTGGTTATCTGTAAATTACGTCTGAGTGTTGGAGTGTGCAGCTGGTTATCTGTAAATGACGTCTGAGTGTTGGAGTGTGCAGCTGGTTATCTGTAAATTATGTCTGAGTGTTGGAGTGTGCAGCTGGTTATCTGTAAATTATGTCTGAGTGTTGGAGTGTGCAGCTGGTTATCTGTAAATGACGTCTGAGTGTTGGAGTGTGCAGCTGGTTATCTGTAAATGACGTCTGAGTGTTGGAGTGTGCAGCTGGTTATCTGTAAATGACGTCTGAGTGTTGGAGTGTGCAGCTGGTTATCTGTAAATGACGTCTGAGTGTTGGAGTGTGCAGCTGGTTATCTGTAAATGACGTCTGAGTGTTGGAGTGTGCAGCTGGTTATCTGTAAATGACGTCTGAGTGTTGGAGTGTGCAGCTGGTTATCTGTAAATGACGTCTGAGTGTTGGAGTGTGTCCCTGGTTATCTGTAAATGACGTCTGAGTGTTGGAGTGTGCAGCTGGTTATCTGTAAATGATGTCTGAGTGTTGGAGTGTGCAGCTGGTTATCTGTAAATGACGTCTGAGTGTTGGAGTGTGCAGCTGGTTATCTGTAAATGACGTCTGAGTGTTGGAGTGTGCAGCTGGTTATCTGTAAATGACGTCTGAGTGTTGGAGTGTGCAGCTGGTTATCTGTAAATGACGTCTGAGTGTTGGAGTGTGCAGCTGGTTATCTGTAAATGACGTCTGAGTGTTGGAGTGTGCAGCTGGTTATCTGTAAATTACGTCTGAGTGTTAGAGTGTGCAGCTGGTTATCTGTAAATTACATCTGAGTGTTGGAGTTTGCAGCTGGTTATCTGTAAATTACGTCTGAGTGTTGGAGTGTGCAGCTGGTTATCTGTAAATTACGTCTGAGTGTTGGAGTGTGCAGCTGGTTATCTGTAAATGACGTCTGAGTGTTGGAGTGTGCAGCTGGTTATCTGTAAATTACGTCTGAGTGTTGGAGTGTGCAGCTGGTTATCTGTAAATTACGTCTGAGTGTTGGAGTGTGCAGCTGGTTATCTGTAAATGACGTCTGAGTGTTGGAGTGTGCAGCTGGTTATCTGTAAATTACGTCTGAGTGTTGGAGTGTGCAGCTGGTTATCTGTAAATGACGTCTGAGTGTTGGAGTGTGCAGCTGGTTATCTGTAAATTATGTCTGAGTGTTGGAGTGTGCAGCTGGTTATCTGTAAATTATGTCTGAGTGTTGGAGTGTGCAGCTGGTTATCTGTAAATGACGTCTGAGTGTTGGAGTGTGCAGCTGGTTATCTGTAAATGACGTCTGAGTGTTGGAGTGTGCAGCTGGTTATCTGTAAATGACGTCTGAGTGTTGGAGTGTGCAGCTGGTTATCTGTAAATGACGTCTGAGTGTTGGAGTGTGCAGCTGGTTATCTGTAAATGACGTCTGAGTGTTGGAGTGTGCAGCTGGTTATCTGTAAATGACGTCTGAGTGTTGGAGTGTGCAGCTGGTTATCTGTAAATGACGTCTGAGTGTTGGAGTGTGCAGCTGGTTATCTGTAAATGATGTCTGAGTGTTGGAGTGTGCAGCTGGTTATCTGTAAATGACGTCTGAGTGTTGGAGTGTGCAGCTGGTTATCTGTAAATGACGTCTGAGTGTTGGAGTGTGCAGCTGGTTATCTGTAAATGACGTCTGAGTGTTGGAATGTGCAGCTGGTTATCTGTAAATTATGTCTGAGTGTTGGAGTGTGTCCCTGGTTATCTGTAAATGACGTCTGAGTGTTGGAGTGTGCAGCTGGTTATCTGTAAATGATGTCTGAGTGTTGGAGTGTGCAGCTGGTTATCTGTAAATGACGTCTGAGTGTTGGAGTGTGCAGCTGGTTATCTGTAAATGACGTCTGAGTGTTGGAGTGTGCAGCTGGTTATCTGTAAATGACGTCTGAGTGTTGGAGTGTGCAGCTGGTTATCTGTAAATTACGTCTGAGTGTTGGAGTGTGCAGCTGGTTATCTGTAAATGACGTCTGAGTGTTGGAGTGTGCAGCTGGTTATCTGTAAATTACGTCTGAGTGTTGGAGTGTGCAGCTGGTTATCTGTAAATTACGTCTGAGTGTTGGAGTGTGCAGCTGGTTATCTGTAAATTACGTCTGAGTGTTGGAATGTGCAGCTGGTTATCTGTAAATGACGTCTGAGTGTTGGAGTGTGCAGCTGGTTATCTGTAAATTACGTCTGAGTGTTGGAGTGTGCAGCTGGTGATCTGTAAATGACGTCTGAGTGTTGGAGTGTGCAGCTGGTTATCTGTAAATTACGTCTGAGTGTTGGAGTGTGCAGCTGGTTATCTGTAAATTACGTCTGAGTGTTGGAGTGTGCACCTGGTTATCTGTAAATGACGTCTGAGTGTTGGAGTGTGCAGCTGGTTATCTGTAAATTACGTCTGAGTGTTGGAGTGTGCAGCTGGTTATCTGTAAATGACGTCTGAGTGTTGGAGTGTGCAGCTGGTTATCTGTAAATTATGTCTGAGTGTTGGAGTGTGCAGCTGGTTATCTGTAAATTATGTCTGAGTGTTGGAGTGTGCAGCTGGTTATCTGTAAATGACGTCTGAGTGTTGGAGTGTGCAGCTGGTTATCTGTAAATGACGTCTGAGTGTTGGAGTGTGCAGCTGGTTATCTGTAAATGACGTCTGAGTGTTGGAGTGTGCAGCTGGTTATCTGTAAATGACGTCTGAGTGTTGGAGTGTGCAGCTGGTTATCTGTAAATGACGTCTGAGTGTTGGAGTGTGCAGCTGGTTATCTGTAAATGATGTCTGAGTGTTGGAGTGTGCAGCTGGTTATCTGTAAATGATGTCTGAGTGTTGGAGTGTGCAGCTGGTTATCTGTAAATGATGTCTGAGTGTTGGAGTGTGCAGCTGGTTATCTGTAAATGATGTCTGAGTGTTGGAGTGTGCAGCTGGTTATCTGTAAATGATGTCTGAGTGTTGGAGTGTGCAGCTGGTTATCTGTAAATGATGTCTGAGTGTTGGAGTGTGCAGCTGGTTATCTGTAAATGATGTCTGAGTGTTGGAGTGTGCAGCTGGTTATCTGTAAATGACGTCTGAGTGTTGGAGTGTGCAGCTGGTTATCTGTAAATGACGTCTGAGTGTTGGAGTGTGCAGCTGGTTATCTGTAATAAAAAAAGGAAAATGTTTAATATAAGGAATGTGGAACTATTTTTACTTTTACTTTTGATACTGAAGTAAATATAAAACCAAATACTTTTAGACTTTTATTCAAGTAGTATTTTACTGGGTGAATTTCACTTTTACTTGAGTCATTTTCTAATAAGGTATCTTTACTTTTACTACAGTATGACTTTTGCGTATTTTTTCACACTATTGCCGTCAGCCTCCAAAACAAACCATTATCACTGCTTAATAGTAATAGAGTATAATAATCAGTGTGTTTACCAATGTCTCCCATAGCCCTTTCTGAAGTACATTTTAAAAAGGCCAGTAGATACAATCTAACAGGAATATTGTTGCTTCGTCTTCCGCATCAATCAAATATACATGAACATGATCCTCCAGAATGTTTTCTGTGGACTGTAAGTCCATCTGTTTCCACTAGAGGGCGCTATAGGACCACTGAAAGATAACCAGTAGCAGAGGCAGGCACTCTCTCATCACCTCATACTCTCAGAGGTTGTCTTTTGTATCGTTGCACCATTTCTAATGGAATATTGACCATTTATATGTTACAATGTAACAAATATCATATACAAACATTCTAAAAACTCTATACTTTTAAGAGAGTGATTAAAACACATGATTTCACTCATTATAGTAATCTACGAGCTCTACACTTTAAGTACAGTATTTAAAACAAATGGAATCATGTTTCCTACTCTTTTCTGTTACATCATTTGTTGGGATAAAAAAAAAACTATACAAATTCTTCACATAAGACTAAGTGTTTCTCCAGCGGTCAGACTCGTGTGTTGGTCATCAGCCTTTTCTACTGTAGGACCCAGGATTATGCTTCAGCAGTGATTTTGACAGAGGGTCTGCAACTCTTTAGAGGAGGTGAGACGAAATAGAGACGAGACGAGATAGAGGAGGTGAGACGAAAGAGGACAACAGTTTTAAAGTTTGTGCTACGCTTAGAATGTAATAGAAAGGTTTATCTCAGTATCTGCTGAAAAGGTCTTCAACAAGACAATATGGCCAATGATAGTTCTAACCAATACAAGACAATGTGGCCAATGATAGTTCTAACCAATACAAGACAATGTGGCCAATGATAGTTCTAACCAATACAAGACAATGTGGCCAATGATAGTTCTAACCAATACAAGACAATGTGGCCAATGATAGTTCTAACCAATACAAGACAATGTGGCCAATGATAGTTCTAACCAATACAAGACAATGTGGCTAATGATAGTTCTAACCAATACAAGACAATGTGGCTAATGATAGTTCTAACCAATACAAGACAATGTGACCAATGATTGTTCTAACCAATACAAGACAATGTAGCCAATGATAGTTCTACCCAAAACAAGACAATGTGGCCAATGACAGTTCTAACCAATGCAAGACAATGTGGCCAATGATAGTTCTAACCAATACAAGACAATGTGGCCAATGATAGTTCTAACCAATACAAGACAATGTGGCCAATGATAGTTCTAACCAATACAAGACAATGTGGCCAATGATAGTTCTAACCAATACAAGACAATGTGGCCAATGATAGTTCTAACCAATACAAGACAATGTGGCCAACGATAGTTCTAACCAATACAAGACAATGTGGCCAATGATAGTTCGAACCAATACAAGACAATGTGGCCAATGATAGTTCGAACCAATACAAGACAATGCAGCCCAGAGTGCAAGTAATAAAATCTCCCACAAAAAAAAACATGACTGGGTCAAGGAGAAGACAAGAGACTAGTTAGTTACAAGTCACTCACCAGAAGATGTGTCAGTAGTGTAATCAGAGATATGACACTAAACACGTTGGCCAGTTTCTTATTGGTCCTCCTGGCTCCGGTGCATCACATTGGCCAGTTTCTTATTGGTCCTCCTGGCTCTGGTGCATCACCTTGGCCAGTTTCTTATTGGTCCTCCTGGCTCTGGTGCATGATATTGAAGTTTCTTATTGCCCCTCCTGGCTCTGGTGCATCACCTTGGTGCTCCTGAAGATCGTATGAAGCACAGGATCGTAGAAATACAAGTTCAACAGCAGGAACAATACGATCTTGGACAGACAGACAGACAAACAGACAGACAGACAGACAGACAGGCAGGCAGGCAGACAGACAGACAGACAGACAGACAGACAGACAGACAGACAGACAGACAGACAGACAGACAGACAGACAGACAGACAGACAGACAGACAGACAGACAGGCAGGCAGGCAGACAGACAGACAGACAGACAGACAGACAGACAGACAGACAGACAGACAGACAGACAGACAGACAGACAGACAGACAGACAGACAGACAGACAGACAGACAGACAGACAGACAGACAGACAGACAGACAGACAGACAGACAGACAGACAGACAGACAGACAGACAGACAGACAGACAGACAAATGCAAAAAACTGTTATCTGTAGTTTAAACTGACGGAGGGTTATCGGGATGTTTTTATTATGCTGATTAGGGGGCGTGGACATCGACCGTAGGGGGTTTTAATACTGTGTGTACCAGGGAATTTTCTCCATGTTAAGCTTTTCATTGTTACATCCCTTTCCCAAGAGTCATTTACATAAACCTTACAGTTCATACATGATGCCGTCAATCATTATTTAAAATAACTCCATCGGCCCGTTGAGTTTTCCCCAAAACACATCACTGATCAACTCAAGGACTGAACACATCCTCAACACTTTAGGAAATTAGCCTGCGATTTCTCTCTCTCTCTATATATATGTAAGGGCTTTATTGGCATGGGAAACATATGTTAACATTGCCAAAGCAAGTGAAATAGTAAACATTACACTCACAGAAGTTCCAAAAGAATAAAGACATTTCAAATGTCATAGTATGTGTATATATACAGTGTTGTAACGATGTGCAAAAGGGAAAATAAATAAACATTAATTAGGATTGTATTTACAATGGTGTTGTGTTCTTCACTGGTTGCCCTTTTCTTGTGGCAACAGGTCACACATCTTGCTGCTGTGGTATTTCACCCAATAGGGAGTTAATCAAAATTGGATTTGTTTTTATATTAATCGGGAGTCTGTGTAATCTGAGGGAGGTACTGTATGTGTCTCTAACGTGGTCATGCATTTGGCAGGAGGTTAGGAAGTGCAGTTCTGTTTTCACCTCATTTTGTGGCCAGTGGGCACATAGCCTGTCTTCTCTTGAGAGCCAGGTCTGCCTACAGCGGCATTTCACTGTGTACTCTCTGTTTAGGTCCAAATTGCATTCTAGTTTGCTCAGTTTTTTGGCAAATTCTTTCCAATAAGTCAAGTTTGTGAACCGAGCTCCAGGACCAGCTTCCTTAGGGGATTCTTCTTCAGGGTTTGTATTTTGTCCTGTAGTTCATTTAATGTAATTGGAGAATCAAATGGGTTCTGGTCGTCTTTAACAGTTGATTCTAAGATTTGTATTTGATCATTTATATGTTGTTGCTGTTTGATCTTTGTCATAAGGCCAAAAATATTGGAGAAGTGGTTTATCCATACATCTCTGTTTTGGATAGATAACTCTTTGTGTTGTTGTTTGTTTAGTGTGTTCCAATGTTCCCAGAAGTGGTTCGATTCTATGGATTCGTCTTATTTCTTTATTGTTTTAGTGATTCACCATAGTGAAGGCGAAGACTCAGGTTTTCTGGGTCTCTATGTTTTTGGTTGGATAGGTTTCTCAATTTCTTTCTTAGGTTTTTGCATTCTTCATCAAACCATTTGTCATTGTTTTTCATTTTCTTTGGTTGTCTGCTTGACATGATTCGATTTGATAGGGAAGCTGAAAGGTCAAATGTACTGTTTAGGTTTCTACTGCCAAGTTAAACCTTCACTGTTACAGTGAAATGTTTGTCCAGGAAGTTGTCTAAAAGGAATTTAATTTGTTGTTGCCTAATTGTTTTATGGTAGGTTTCCACACTACTTTCCTACCATCTATAGCATTTCTAAATATTGTGCAGTTCCTTTGGCTTTGATGCCTCATGATTGAGTATTGCTCTGTTCAGGTAGACTGTGATTTTGCTGTGATCTGATAGGGGTGATAGGAGCTCACTGTGAACGCTCTGAGAGACTCTGGGTTGAGGTCAGTGATAAAGTCTACAGTACTACTGCCAAGGGATGAGCTGTAGATGTACCTACCATAGGAGTGTCCTCAATGCCTACCATTGACTGTGTACAGACCCAGAGTGCAACAGAGCTGCAGGAGTTGTGACCCGTTTTTGTTGGTTGTTTTGTCATAGTTGTGTCTTGGGGGGTGATATTTGGGAGGGAATACTGTCACCTCCAGGTAGGTGTTTGTCCCCCTGTGTGCTGAGAGTGTCAGGTTCTTGTCCAGTTCTGGCATTTAGGTCGCTACAGACTACTACATGTCCCTGGGCCTGTAAATGGTTGATCTCCCGCTCTAGGATAGAGAAGCTGTCATTGTTAAAGTATGGGGAATCTATTGGGGGGATATAGGTAGCACACTTGAGGACATTCTTCTCTGTTGAGATAATTTCCTTATTAATTTCTAGACAGATGTAAAATGTTCCTTTTTTGACTAATTTAATAGAATGAGTTAGGTCTGCTCTATACCATGTTAGCATACCCTCTGAGTCTGGTGGATGGGACTACCAGCTCTCTGTAACCTAGCGGGCAACCAGTGGGTCAGTGTCCTTTATATTTTCATCTTACCTTTATTTAACTAGGCAAGTCAATTAAGAACAAAATCTTCTTTTCAACGACGGCGTAGGAACACAGTGGGTTAACTGCCTTGTCCAGGGGCAGAAAAACAGATCTTTACGTTGTCAGCTCGTTGATTCAATCTTGCAACCTTCCGGTTACCAGTCCAACTCTCTAACCACTAGGCTACCTGCCACCCCAACATGTTTTTTTGTATAACATGGTTCTTGAAGGATGACAATGTCTGTATTTCAATTTCTTTGAGGAAGTCTTGGTTCCTGCTCTTTAGGCCAAAGGCAGATGACCTCAGACCTTGTTTATGAGATGGTAAAATCTCTGTGTTCCATAGTGTCTAGTGGCGTTTCCGTGTGGTTTAGGCCCGGACCATCACAGTAGACAGTGCTACATTTGAGGTGCCTGAACAAAGAAAGTCAAATCAGATTTGCTTGTTCCGCCACCTATTTGCCCAGATCCGGTACCTCTCGTTAATTGATCTTGACACAGGTCTTGGTAGTGGTGGTCAGCTAGTGAAGAGGTCTCTACGTAATTACCCCCCCCCCCCTCACGTTCACTATGTGTTCCAGGACTTCCCGATTTAAAAATGAAGCACTGGGCGGGGGTCTGGGAGGGGGTCTGGGAGGGGGTCTGGGAGGGTGTCTGGGAGGGGGTCTGGGAGGGTGTCTGGGCGGGGGTCTGGGAGGGGGTCTGGGAGGGTGTCTGGGAGGGGGTCTGGGAGGGTGTCTGGGCGGGGGTCTGGGAGGGGGTCTGGGTGGGGGTCTGGGAGGGGGTCTGGGAGGGTGTCTGGGCGGGGGTCTGGGAGGGGGTCTGGGAGGGGGTCTGGGTGGGGGTCTGGGAGGGTGTCTGGGTGGGGGTCTGGGAGGGGGTCTGGGAGGGGGTCTGGGCGGGGGTCTGGGAGGGTGTCTGGGCGGGGGTCTGGGAGGGTGTCTGGGCGGGGGTCTGGGAGGGTGTCTCGCTGGCATTGGGGAAAGTGGAAGCAGCTTTTTCACTCATTCCCTTGAGGGCTGTGGCCACCCTTTCCTTCTGGGCCCTCAGGTCGTTTGTGCCCTTGTGAATTATGTTGTGGCTGGGGGAGCCGAGTCTGTCCTCTGACAACAGCTCCAGAGACTGGTGTTTGGGCACTACTCTGACTACTCTGACATCCCCAACAAGCAGGAAAATGGCACTTTGGTTCAGTTAGCATAATTTCCACTTTGAGTGGATGATTTTAATGTATTATTTACCTTAATTTAATTAGGCAAGTCATTTAAGAACAAATTCTTCTTTACAAGGATGGCCTACACCAGCCAAACCCGGACGAGTCTGGACCAATTGTGCTCCACCCTATGGCACTCCCAGTCAAGGTTGTGATACAGCTGTGATACAGCCAGGAATTGAACCAGGGTGTCTATAGTGATGCCTCTAGCACTGAGATGCAGTACCTTAGACCACCGCGCCACTCGGGAGCATTGCATGATAGGATGGTTTGAAACATTTCATTTTACTCCTCTTTGCAGCGATGAGAGTGTCTAAGTCACTGCTCATTTGGCAGCACACACACACACATGCACACACACATGCACACACACATGCACACACACATGCACACACAGACCCTCTCCATCCGCCCCCCCAAACCTCCCCCACTCATCCCACACAGGAAAAAGCTTTTCTGTTAAAATTGTTTTAAATTCTTAATCACACTCGAGGCCAAAATGATGTTTCTCTCTCCATTTGACGGGGGACATGTAGTAAGTCTTTCGCTGACACTTGAGATTCAAGCAGACTGTCTGGTAATTGAATACCAGGTATTCCAATAATGGCACCCTATTCCCTATGGGCCTCAGTCAAAAGTAGTGCACCCTATTCCCTATGGGCCTCGGTCAAAAGTAGTGCATCATATTCCCTATGGGCCTCGGTCAAAAGTAGTGCACTGTATAGGGAATAGGGTGCCATTCCTTTAATCAAATCAAAACAAATGTAATTGGTCATATACACATGGTTAGCAGATGGTAATGCGAGTGTAGCAAAATGCTTGTGCTTCTAGTTCCTACAGTGCAGCAATATCTAACAAGTAATGTAGGAATTCTACAACTACCTAATACACACAAATCTAAGTAAAGGGATGAAATAAGAATATGTACATATAAATATATGGATGAGCGATGATCGAGCGGCATAGGCAAGATGGTATAGAATACAGTATATACGTATGAGATGAGTAATGCAAGATATGTAAACATTATTACATTAAAGTGACTAGTGATCCATTTATTAAAGTGAACTTCTTGAGGGCAGGGGGCAGCATTTTCACTTTCGGAAAAATAGCATGCCAAAATTCAACTGCTTGCTACTCATCCCCAGAATATAAGATATGCATATTATTAGTAGATTTGGATAGAAAACACTCTGAAGTTTCTAAAACTGTTTGAATCATGTCTGTGAGAATAACATAACTTATGTAGCAGGCAAAACCCTGAGGACAAACCATTCAGAATTTGTATTTTTTTGATGTCACTGTCTTTTCAATGAGATTTCTTAGAGACACCAGATTTCTAATGGACATGCTTGCAGTTCCTACCGCTTCCACTGGATGTCACCAGTCCTTGGAAATCGGTTGAGGTTATTCCTTTGTGTAGTGAAGAAGTAGGGCTATCGTAAATGAGGGTCACATGAAGTACATTTTTGAGAAGAGGCACGTTACGAAAAAAGTTGCGTCAGTTTGTTTTCTTTTTGTATTGAACACAGATCATCCCGTCTTCAAATTGATCGATTATTAACGTTTAAAAATACCTAACGTTGTATTAAAAAAGTAGTTTGAAATGTTTTGGTAAAGTTTACATGTAACTTTTGATATATTTTGTAGTGACTTGGCGAAAGTTGGAAGCTGTGTTTTTCTGGATGAAACGGTCCAAATATATTGACATTTGGATATATATCGACGGAATTAATCGAACAAAAGGACCATTTGTGATGTTTATGGAACATATTGGAGTGCCAACAAATAATAATAATAATAATTTCGTCAAAGGTAAGGCATGATTTATATTTTATTTCTACGTTTTGTGTCGTGCTCGCAGTGTTGAATTATGCTACTCTCTTTGTTTACTGTTGTGCTATCATCAGATAATAGCATCTTATGCTTTCGCCGAAAAGCCTTTTTGAAATCTGACATGTTGGCTGGATTCACAACGAGTGTAGCTTTAATTTGCTATCTTACATGTGTGATTTAATGAAAGTTAGATTTTTATATCATGTTATTTGAATTTGGCGCGCTGTATTTTCCCTGGCTATTGGCCGGTAGGACGTTTGCGTTCGTTCAGTTATCTTTGCCTTCTTGGGTATAGGCCATCTTGAAGCATGTGGGGACAGCAGACTGGAATAGAGAGAGATTGGATATGTCCGTAAACACACCAGCCCACTGGTCTGCGCATGCTCTGAGGATGTGGCTAGGGATACCATATGGGCTGGCAGCCTTGCAAGGGTTTACACATTTAAATGTCTTACTCACGTTGGCCACGGAGAAGTAGAGGGGGGGCCCGCAGTCCTTGGTAGCGGGCCGCGTTGGTGGCACTGTATTATCCTCAAAGTGAGCAAAGAAGGTGTTTAGTTTGTCTGGAAGCAAGACGTCGGTGTCCGTGACGTGTTGGTTTTCTTTATGTAGTCCGTGATTGCCTGTAGACCTTACCACATACGTCTCCTGTCTGAGCCGTTGAATTGCGACTCCACTTTGTTCCTATACCGACACTTCACATGTTTGATTGACTTGCGGAGGGAATAACTACACTGTTTAGATTCGGCCATATTCCCAGTCATCTTTCCATGGTTAAATGCAGTGGTTTGCGCTTTCAGTTTTGTGCGAATGCCGCCATCTATCCACGGTTTTTGGTTAGGGTAGGTTTTAATAGTCACAGTGTTTAGTTTATGTACAATGTACTTCCTTGTAAACTCACTCACCGAATCTACGTATAAATCGATGGTATTCTCTGAGGTTGCCCGGAACATTTCCCAGTCGGCGTGATCAAAACAATCTTTGCTTTGTTAAAATCCCCAGCTACAATAAATGCAGCCTCAGGTTATATGGTTTCCAGTTTGCAATAGAGTACATTGAAGTTGCTTGAGGGCAGTCGTGGTATCAGCTTGAGGAGGGATGTACACGACTGTGATAATGGCCGACGAAAATTCTCTTGGGAGATAATATGGTCGGCATTTGATTGTAAGGAATTCTAGGTCAGGTGAACAAAAGGACTTGTTCCTGTATGTTGTTACTGTCATGACGTTGGCCTGTTGGTGAGGTTTATGACTCCCATAAATACCTTTCCCCCTTTCCTCTCTCTCTACTCTACAGATTGACTCTTGGAAATCCCTTTGTTAACATAGATAGAGTCTGGTAACATCAAAAGGGTGGTGAACAGAACCATATTTCGGTAATCCAACCAGTTGAAAATATCCGTTGATACTTAAAGAATATATGATGTCAGATCAGTTGTCGTCTGAGACATTATTACTGATAATAGGATGACATAAACTGTATCTTGGAAAGTCTACACATTCTAGTTATCAGATTCACATGGAATTGTTGTGCAATTTAAATGTTTAAATATGAAACTATTTGTGAAAAGATTACATTTAATTTTAGCTTCTAAATGAGAGAATGGTTTTCATAAAGTTAAAACTCTGCTCACTCAGTGGCCCCACCCAAGTGAACAGACATTAGTTGTAAACTATGAAACACGCCCTTCTCTCCCTACTACATAAGCCCCTAGACAAAAATGTAACATTGGTGTTCCCGAGGACGTGAGGACTGCTGTCCAGACGTTAAAAGGGTTAATATCAACAACAGAAATAAGCCAACCTCAGCGTGAGCTCAAAGTATTAGTAACTTGGTATGAACTTTGAACTCTTATTCAATAAAGAAGTGATATCTCCTAGTCGTTGAGTTAGCAGCAGCAGCTGTAAACGTGGGCTAGGAACGGACGGACAAAGTATCTAACCTACCACACAACGACGGTACTACAACGTATCCACTCTACCACCAGACATTCTTCAGAGGACAAGAGATCCCTGCTGGGCAACCCGGCCTTCCATCTACGACCAACCTATTGAAAGCTCAGCTCAGAGTAAATATTTCTAGCATTTTCCTTTTCCTAATTGGCGGTTATTTAGAATGCATTATGTATTTACGATAGCATAGCTTCACATGGTCCGATCAGAGACCCAAAACTTTGTTCCTCGGTTTTTCCCGCGCTTTCATTCAAACCCCAAACCCCTTTCTTTGTGTAACCAGCCATCATATTGGTTCCGTCCACCAGGGACGTTTTTCTTGAATGACATAATTAGTAATCATTGTATGATCCATCCTGTGTATATATAATTCTGTGTGATTATTTAGGTATTTAGTAAATAAATAATTAAACCAAATGTTGTATTGCTGATTCAACTTGTTAGCCAGGGTTTGTGAAGATAACCAAGAATTCTACGAAGTTCAGATGAGACTGAATAAGGTGACGATTAATAATTGACTGCTATTGAGGTAAAAGATGACCAGGTCTTTAAGAGTTTATTCGGAAGATAACAGCTCTATAAACATTCTTTCGTGGTGCCCCGACTTTCTAGTTAATTAAATTTACATGATTAGTTTAATCAGGTAATATTAATTACAGAGAAATGATTTTATAAAATAGCATGTCATATCACTTAATCCGGCATAGCAAAGACACGACATTACGATTACACCATGAGTCGTTAATCATGAGGCATACACCCCCACCATTCTTCTTCCCAGAGAGATGTTAATTTCTGTCGGCGCGACACATAAAGAATCCCGGTGGCTGTACCGACTCTGACAACATATGTCGAGAGAGGCATGTTTCCGTAAAACAGAGAATGTTACAATCCCAGATGTCTGGAAAGCAACCCTTGCCTTAATTTCATCTACTTGTTATCTAGAGACTGGACATCGGCGAGTAATATACTCAGAAGTGGTGGGTGGTGTGCACGCCTTCGAAGTCTGACCAGAACGCCACTCCATCTACCTCTTCTGGGCCCTCGGTCAAAAGTAGTGCACTATATAGGGAATAGGGTGCCATTCCCTATAGGCCTCGGTCAAAAGTAGTGCACTATATAGGGAATAGGGTGCCATTTGGGAGGGAGATGCAGAGGGAACCACAGTGCTGCACTAACGACAGCTGGTCTGGTGTGCTCCGTCTGCTGCCTCCCACGACCAAGGGGAAACCATGGGAAGACTTCAACCACATGTCTCGAGCACCATGACTAAACTATTCTCAGAGTATCCAGACCAGATAGTACCTCTCTGTTATAGGAGATACAGGACAGTGATATGACAATAATCCGTTATTGTATTCTTTTGAGGAATATAGAGGCCTTTATGGTAGAGTGGCCAAACGGAAGCCTCTCCGCAGTAAAAGGGACATGACAGCCCTCTTGGATTTTGCCAAAAGGCACCTAAAGGACTCTCAGACCATGAGAAACAAGATTCTCTGGTCTGATGAAATCAAGATTGAACTCTTTGGCCTGAATGCCAAGCGTCACGTCATTCCCTTGCTAATTTCCACCAGGTCTTCATGGGAAGCCTAATGTGTTTCTTGCAGAATGATAAAATAATGTGCTTGTTTAATTCACATGTAGGGTCATATTCAAACGAAACAGGTGTTTCCGGAGTTAGACAAATATTCTTCTTCTGAACATACTGTGTCCATATACCCTTTATTCATGTTTTGCATATCTCAAAGTAACATATATCACTCCTTTGTGGTTTACACTGTCAATATTACGTGAAATGTACATTGATCTCAGGTAAAGTAGCGAGACTGTGATAAATCCATCATTACAGCCTCTGTTTTCTGAAGTTCTTCTCAAACTTCATAAGAAAGTTTGAGTTTTATAAATATGGCTCATTAATTAACTGTCATCTAAATCCAGAAGCCTCGTCAGAAACCCAAAGGCAAAAGACGCCATACGAAAAAGATGTATCGCTAGGCTACCACTGTAGAACAAGTGAAGTATGACTCTGGAGCCATCTGGGGTCCAAAACAATGCATCTCATTTTGATGAGAAGATTATCAGCCAATTTAATTCCGTGGCTGTAATCCAACTAACTCTGATGAGGGTTAAAAACTGGGCTCTGTCCCAATTTTTGTTTGGATGAAAATCCAAGAAATATGGTTGGCCAAGCCGGGTAGGATTTGTTTCCCTTCCTTCCAAAAGAAATGAAAAGACTACTCTCATGAAATCTCTCATGCATAAACGCTACCCTCCAAATCACAGACTTTCATGTTTGATCTCCTTGCCAAGTTCCTAAGCTTTTGTTTTTCAATGCAGACGTGTTGCTTGGAATCTCATTAAAGCAGAAGTTGAAACTCCTTAACAACAACTCCTTAACAACAACTCCTTAACATCAACTCCTTAACCACAATAGGGAGGTGACCAAGAACTCCTTAACCACAACTCCTTAACAACAACTCCTTAACCACAACTCCTTAACAACAACTCCTTAACAACAACCCCTTAACAACAACTCCTTAACAACAACTCCTTAACAACAACCCCTTAACAACAACTCCTTAACAACAACTCCTTAACAACAACTCCTTAACAACAACTCCTTAACAACAACTCCTTAACAACAACTCCTTGACCACAATTCCTTAACAACAACTCCTTAACAACAACTCCTTAACAACAACTCCTTAACAACAACTCCTTAACCACAATTCCTTAACAACAACTCCTTAACAGCAACTCCTTAACAACAACTCCTTAACAACAACTCCTTAACCACAACTCCTTAACAACAACTCCTTAACAACAACTCCTTAACCACAACTCCTTAACAACAACTCCTTAACAACAACTCCTTAACCACAACTCCTTAACAGCAACTTCTTAACAACAACTCCTTAACAACAACTCCTTAACAACAACTCCTTAACAGCAACTCCTTAACAACAACTCCTTAACAACAACTCCTTAACCACAACTCCTTAATAGCAACTCCTTAACAACAACTCTTTAACAACAACTCCTTAACAACAACTCCTTAACAACAACTCCTTAACAGCAACTCCTTAATAGCAACTCCTTAACAGCAACTCCTTAACAACAACTCCTTAACAGCAACTCCTTAACAGCAACTCCTTAACAACAACTCCTTAACAACAACTCCTTAACAGCAACTCCTTAACCACAACAGGGAGGTGACCAAGAACTCCTTAACAACAACTCCTTAACAACCACCCCTTAACAACAACTCCTTAACAACAACCCCTTAACAACAACTCCTTAACAACAACCCCTTAACAACAACACCTTAACAACAACTCCTTAACAACAACCCCTTAACAACAACACCTTAACAACAACCCCTTAACAACAACTCCAGGTTGGGCAAACCTTTATCTGCCATTGATTGAATTGGTGGCCTTGGTCTCACATAACAAAATACAATATATAAAACAGTATATAAAACAGGACCTTGTGAGAAACCCACACCTCTCCTCCATCCTTATCTCAGGTCCTCCTGGAGGAACTAATTATGAGACAGAGAGACATTATCCTCCATTACTAATGTGTAATAATGCTGGTCAGAGACCATGGATTACCTCTGGAGGTGGAGGGAGGGAGGGAGGGAGGGAGGGAGGGTAAAGAGAAAAAATATAAACAAGAGAGCGAAAGAATAAGAGACACATAGAGCTTTTATCCAGCATCTTCACACACACCTCTCTCTCTCTGTCTCTCTCTCTCTCTCTGTCTCTCTATCTCTCTCTGTCTCTCTCTCTCTCTCTCTCTGTCAATTCAATTCAATTCAATTCAATTCAAGGGGCTTTATTGGCATGGGAAACATGTGTTAACATTGCCAAAGCAAGTGAGGTAGATATTATACAAAAGTGAAAAAAACAATACAAATTCACAAGTAAACATTACACATACAGAAGTTTCAAAACAATAAAGACATTACAAATGTTATATTATATATATACAGTGTTGTAACAATGTACAAATGGATAAAGCACACAAGTTAAAATAAATAAGCATAAATATGGGTTGTATTTACAATGGTGTTTGTTCTTCACTGGTTGCCCTTTTCTTGTGGCAACAGGTCACAAATCTTGCTGCTGTGATGGCACACTGTGGAATTTCTCCCAGTAGATATGGGAGTTTATCAAAATTGGATTTGTTTTCAAATTCTTTGTGGATCTGTGTAATCTGAGGGAAATATGTCTCTCTAATATGGTCATACATTGGGCAGGAGGTTAGGAAGTGCAGCTCAGTTTCCACCTCATTTTGTGGGCAGTGTGCACATAGCCTGTCATCTCTTGAGAGCCATGTCTGCCTACGGCGGCCTTTCTCAATAGCAAGGCTATGCTCACTGAGTCTGTACATAGTCAAAGCTTTCCTTAAGTTTGGGTCAGTCACAGTGGTCAGGTGTTCTGCCACTGTGTACTCTCTGTTTAGGGCCAAATAGCATTCTAGTTTGCTCTGTTTTTTTGTTAATTCTTTCCAATGTGTCAAGTAATTATCTTTTTGTTTTCTCATGATTTGGTTGGGTCTAATTGTGCTGTTGTCCTGGGGCTCTGTGGGGTGTGTTTGTGTTTGTGAACAGAGCCCTAGGACCAGCTTGCTTAGGGAACTCTTCTCCAAGTTCATCTCTCTGTAGGTGATGGCTTTGTTATGGAAGGTTTGGGAATCGCTTCCTTTTAGGTGGTTGTAGAATTTAACGGCTCTTTTCTGGATTTTGATAATTAGTGGGTATCGGCCTAATTCTGCTCTGCATGCATTATTTGGTGTTCTACGTTGTACACGGAGGATATTTTTGCAGAATTCTGCATGCAGAGTCTCAATTTGGTGTTTGTCCCATTTTGTGAAATCTTGGTTGGTGAGCGGACCCCAGACCTCACAACCATAAAGGGCAATGGGCTCTATGACTGATTCAAGTATTTTTAGCCAGATCCTAATTGGTATGTTGAAATTTATGTTCCTTTTGATGGCATAGAATGCCCTTCTTGCCTTGTCTCTCAGATCGTTCACAGCTCTGTGGAAGCTACCTGTGGTGCTGATGTTTAGGCCGAGGTATGTATAGTTTTTTGTGTGCTCTCTCTCTCTCTCTCTCTCTCTCTCTCTCTCTCTCTCTCTCTCTCTCTCTCTCTCTCTCTCTCTCTCTCTCTCTCTCTCTCTCTCTCTCTCTCTCTCTCTCTCTCTCTCTCTCTCTATTCCTCTCTCTCTCTCTCTCTCTCTCTCTCTCTCTCTCTCTCTCTCTCTCTCTCTCTCTCTCTCTCTCTCTCTCTCTCTCTCTCTCTCTCTCTCTCTCTCTCTCTCTCTCTCTCCATCACATCATATAGTGTAAGAATAGAGAACTGCTATGGTGTGAAGATCAGTTAAAGGCATCCGGACAGGAAGTAGAGCAGTAGGGCCAAAGCCCTCTCTGATTGAAGCATCAGCTCTGATTAATGTGCATCCCAACTGCCACCGTATGCCCATAGGACTCTGGTCAAAAGTAATGCACTTTGTAGGGTATAAGGTGCCATTTGGGATTCAGAGTTAAATCATCATCTCTGATTTGAGACTGGAGACACAGTTCGTTATGGTTATGGCATGGCATTGTGTTGCCGTTGCCATTGGAACCGGTGTGAAATGTCTAGCTAGTTAACGGTGCTCTCCAGTAATGTTTCGATTGGTGACGTCACTCTCTCTGAGACCTTGACGTACTTGTTTCCCTTCCTCTGCGTGGATTGCGATTTTGTGGAGCGATAGGTAACGATGCTTTGTGGGAGGCAGTTGTCAGCCCAGGTTGGCAGCCCAGGTTGGGTCAAGGAGAGGGATGGAAGCAAAGCTGTTACACCATGGCAGCGGAAGCTGTGGCTGTAATGGGAGAATCCCAATCACAGTGTTAAGACAATTGTTTAACAAATATTTGTATCACTCAGCCATTTATACAGAGAAGAATCCAACCAATCAATGATCTGTATGTCTGTCAGTGGAGTCAGACAGTATCACATGCCAAGGCAGGCAGATAGATAGTGCTAATTCTATTATATCCTGTGGTTTAAAACTGTCTGTCTGTCAATGGAGTCTCACAGGCCAGGCAGGCAGCGTGATGCTACTCTGAGGCCTCCACCTGTACTGTACTGTATACTCTTGTGGTTTAAACGCTAGTACGATAAGTAGCAATATTTAGATGTTTTTTTATATACATAACTGGATCGTTCTGTATTTTCGCATTTTCTTGTGGTTATGAAAACCAAAATGTTTCGGATCATTAAAACGATTCTGTCTTACAGTTATAGCGTCTGTTATTGCATAATTATCACACTTTATTAATGATAACCCTTTGATAATACTGTAGATTGTTGAAGTGAAAGATTATAAATCAGGCAATGCTTTCTGCTGTTGAGAGCAGTTCTGAATAGTGCCTTCGCTAGTTACAGAGCCTCCAGGAAGTATTCATACCCCTTGACTTATTCCACATGTTGTTGTGTTACAGCCTGAAATCAAAATTGATTAAATAGATGATTTGTCTCACCAATCTAAACACAATATTAGACATGTTAAGAAATTGATTGAAAATGAAATACAGAAATATCTTATTTACATACTGTAAGCATTCACACCCCTAAGTCAATAGTTTGTAGACACACTTTTGGCAGCGATTACAGCTGTGAGTCTTTCTGGGTAAGTCTAAGAGATTTCCACACCAGGATTGTACAATATTTGTATATAATTCTTTTCAAAATTATTCAAACTCCGTCAAATTGGTTTTTCATTATTGCTAGACAACCATTTTCATCTCTTGCCATAGATTTTCAAGCATATTTAAGTCAAAACTGTAATTTGTCCAACAGGGACAACTCCAGTTTTCCAGTGTGATTTCATGTTCAAAATTGTGCACCCTCCTCAAACAATAGCATGGTATTCTTTCACTGTAGTAGCTACAGTAAATTTGACAGTGCAGTTAGATTAACAAGAATTTAAGCTTTCTGACAATATTATATATGTCTATGTCCTGCGAAATCTTCTTGCAAAAAAGTATAAAAATGTGGTTTTGTTTTGTCATTATGGAGCATTGTGTTTAGATTGTTGAGGGAAGAAATCAAGGGGTCTGAATACTTTCTGAATGCACTGTATATTAGGAAGAGCATGTACGGTATCCATTTAATTATGTCAGTAGACTACAGGGGGAATGGATGGTATCTATATTATTATGTCAGTAGACTACAGGGGAATGGATGGTATCTATATTATGTCAGTAGATTACAGGGGGATGGATGGTATCTATATTATGTCAGTAGACTACAGGGGAATGGATGGTATCTATATTATGTCAGTAGATTACAGGGGGATGGATGGTATCTATATTATTATGTCAGTAGACTACAGGGGGAATGGATGGTATCTATATTATTATGTCAGTAGACTACAGGGGAATGGATGGTATCTATATTATTATGTCAGTAGACTACAGGGGAATGGATGGTATCTATATTATTATGTCAGTAGACTACAGGGGAATGGATGGTATCTATATTATGTCAGTAGACTACAGGGGAATGGATGGTATCTATATTATGTCAGTAGACTACAGGGGAATGGATGGTATCTATATTATTATGTCAGTAGACTACAGGGGAATGGATGGTATCTATATTATTATGTCAGTAGACTACAGGGGAATGGATGGTATCTATATTATTATGTCAGTAGACTACAGGGGAATGGATGGTATCTATATTATGTCAGTAGATTACAGGGGAATGGATGGTATCTATATTATTATGTCAGTAGACTACAGGGGGAATGGATGGTATCTATATTATTATGTCAGTAGACTACAGGGGGAATGGATGGTATCTATATTATTATGTCAGTAGACTACAGGGGAATGGATGGTATCTATATTATTATGTCAGTAGACTACAGGGGGAATGGATGGTATCTATATTATTATGTCAGTAGACTACAGGGGAATGGATGGTATCTATATTATGTCAGTAGATTACAGGGGAATGGATGGTATCTATATTATTATGTCAGACTCTACAGGGGAATGGATGGTATCTATATTATGTCAGTAGACTACAGGGGAACGGATGGTATCTATATTATGTCAGTAGATTACAGGGGAATGGATGGTATCTATATTATGTCAGTAGATTACAGGGGGATGGATGGTATCTATATTATGTCAGTAGACTACAGGGGAATGGATGGTATCTATATTATTATGTCAGTAGACTACAGGGGGAATGGATGGTATCTATATTATTATGTCAGTAGACTACAGGGGGAATGGATGGTATCTATATTATTATGTCAGTAGATTACAGGGGGATGGATGGTATCTATATTATTATGTCAGTAGACTACAGGGGGAATGGATGGTATCTATATTATTATGTCAGTAGACTACAGGGGAATGGATGGTATCTATATTATGTCAGTAGATTACAGGGGAATGGATGGTATCTATATTATTATGTCAGTAGACTACAGGGGAATGGATGGTATCTATATTATGTCAGTAGACTACAGGGGAATGGATGGTATCTATATTATGTCAGTAGATTACAGGGGAATGGATGGTATCTATATTATTATGTCAGTAGACTACAGGGGAATGGATCGTATCTATATTATTATGTCAGTAGACTACAGGGGAATGGATGGTATCTATATTATGTCAGTAGACTACAGGGGAATGGATGGTATCTATATTATGTCAGTAGATTACAGGGGGATGGATGGTATCTATATTATGTCAGTAGACTACAGGGGAATGGATGGTATCTATATTATGTCAGTAGATTACAGGGGGAATGGATGGTATCTATATTATTATGTTAGTAGACTACAGGGGAATGGATGGTATCTATATTATGTCAGTAGATTACAGGGGGAATGGATGGTATCTATATTATTATGTCAGTAGATTACAGGGGAATGGATGGTATCTATATTATTATGTCAGTAGACTACAGGGGAATGGACGGTATCTATATTATTATGTCAGTAGATTACAGGGGAATGGATGGTATCTATATTATTATGTTAGTAGACTACAGGGGAATGGATGGTATCTATATTATTATGTCAGTAGACTACAGGGGAATGGATGGTATCTATATTATGTCAGTAGATTAAAGGGGAATGGATGGTATCTATATTATGTCAGTAGATTAAAGGGGATGGATGGTATCTATATTATTATGTCAGTAGACTACAGGGGAATGGATGGTATCTATATTATGTCAGTAGATTACAGGGGGATGGATGGTATCTATATTATGTCAGTAGACTACAGGGGAATGGATGGTATCTATATTATTATGTCAGTAGACTACAGGGGAATGGATGGTATCTATATTATTATGTCAGTAGACTACAGGGGAATGGATGGTATCTATATTATGTCAGTAGATTAAAGGGGAATGGATGGTATCTATATTATTATGTCAGTAGACTACAGGGGAATGGATGGTATCTATATTATGTCAGTAGATTACAGGGGGATGGATGGTATCTATATTATGTCAGTAGACTACAGGGGAATGGATGGTATCTATATTATTATGTCAGTAGACTACAGGGGGAATGGATGGTATCTATATTATTATGTCAGTAGACTACAGGGGGAATGGATGGTATCTATATTATTATGTCAGTAGATTACAGGGGGATGGATGGTATCTATATTATTATGTCAGTAGACTACAGGGGGAATGGATGGTATCTATATTATTATGTCAGTAGACTACAGGGGAATGGATGGTATCTATATTATGTCAGTAGATTACAGGGGAATGGATGGTATCTATATTATTATGTCAGTAGACTACAGGGGAATGGATGGTATCTATATTATGTCAGTAGACTACAGGGGAATGGATGGTATCTATATTATGTCAGTAGATTACAGGGGAATGGATGGTATCTATATTATTATGTCAGTAGACTACAGGGGAATGGATGGTATCTATATTATGTCAGTAGATTACAGGGGGAATGGATGGTATCTATATTATTATGTCAGTAGACTACAGGGGAATGGATCGTATCTATATTATTATGTCAGTAGACTACAGGGGGAATGGATCGTATCTATATTATTATGTCAGTAGACTACAGGGGGAATGGGTGGTATCTATATTATTATGTCAGTAGACTACAGGGGAATGGATGGTATCTATATTATGTCAGTAGACTACAGGGGAATGGATGGTATCTATATTATGTCAGTAGATTACAGGGGGAATGGATGGTATCTATATTATTATGTTAGTAGACTACAGGGGAATGGATGGTATCTATATTATGTCAGTAGATTACAGGGGGAATGGATGGTATCTATATTATTATGTTAGTAGACTACAGGGGAATGGATCGTATCTATATTATTATGTCAGTAGACTACAGGGGGAATGGATGATATCTATATTATGTCAGTAGACTACAGGGGGAATGGATGGTATCTATATTATGTCAGTAGACTACAGGGGAATGGATGGTATCTATATTATTATGTTAGTAGACTACAGGGGAATGGATCGTATCTATATTATTATGTCAGTAGACTACAGGGGGAATGGATGATATCTATATTATGTCAGTAGACTACAGGGGGAATGGATGGTATCTATATTATGTCAGTAGACTACAGGGGGATGGATGGTATCTATATTATGTCAGTAGACTACAGGGGGATGGATGGTATCTATATTATTATGTCAGTAGACTAAAGGGGAATGGATGGTATCTATATTATTATGTCAGTAGACTACAGGGGAATGGATGGTATCTATATTATGTCAGTAGACTACAGGGGGAATGGATGGTATCCATATTATTATGTCAGTAGATTACAGGGGAATGGATGGTATCTATATTATGTCAGTAGATTACAGGGGAATGGATGGTATATATATTATTATGTCAGTAGACTACAGGGGGAATGGATGGTATCTATATTATGTCAGTAGACTACAGGGGGATGGATAGTATCTATATTATTATGTCAGTAGACTACAGGGGAATGGATGGTATCTATATTATTATGTCAGTAGACTACAGGGGGAATGGATGGTATCTATATTATTATGTCAGTAGACTACACGGGGAATGGATGGTATCTATATTATTATGTCAGTAGATTACAGGGGGAATGGATGGTATCTATATTATTATGTCAGTAGATTACAGGGGGAATGGATGGTATCTATATTATTATGTCAGTAGATTACAGGGGGAATGGATGGTATCTATATTATTATGTCAGTAGATTACAGGGGGAATGGATGGTATCTATATTATTATGTCAGTAGACTACAGGGGGAATGGATGGTATCTATATTATTATGTCAGTAGATTACAGGGGGAATGGATGGTATCTATATTATGTCAGTAGACTACAGGGGGATGGATAGTATCTATATTATTATGTCAGTAGACTACAGGGGAATGGATGGTATCTATATTATGTCAGTAGACTACAGGGGGATGGATAGTATCTATATTATTATGTCAGTAGATTACAGGGGGAATGGATGGTATCTATATTATGTCAGTAGACTACAGGGGAATGGATGGTATATATATTATTATGTCAGTAGATTACAGGGGGAATGGATGGTATCTATATTATGTCAGTAGACTACAGGGGAATGAATGGTATCTATATTATGTCAGTAGACTACAGGGGAATGGATGGTATCTATATTATTATGTCAGTAGACTACAGGGGAATGAATGGTATCTATATTATGTCAGTAGACTACAGGGGAATGGATGGTATCTATATTATTATGTCAGTAGACTACAGGGGAATGGATGGTATCTATATTATTATGTCAGTAGACTACAGGGGAATGGATGGTATCTATATTATTATGTCAGTAGACTACAGGGGAATGGATGGTATCTATATTATTATGTCAGTAGACTACAGGGGAATGGATGGTATCTATATTATTATGTCAGTAGACTACAGGGGAATGAATGGTATCTATATTATGTCAGTAGACTACAGGGGAATGGATGGTATCTATATTATTATGTCAGTAGACTACAGGGGAATGGATGGTATCTATATTATTATGTCAGTAGACTACAGGGGAATGGATGGTATCTATATTATTATGTCAGTAGACTACAGGGGAATGGATGGTATCTATATTATTATGTCAGTAGACTACAGGGGAATGGACGGTATCTATATTATGTCAGTAGACTACAGGGGGAATGGATCGTATCTATATTATGTCAGTAGATTACAGGGGAATGGATGGTATCTATATTATTATGTCAGTAGACTACAGGGGAATGGATGGTATCTATATTATGTCATTAGATTACAGGGGGAATGGATGGTATCTATATTACGTCAGTAGATTACAGGGGGAATGGATGGTATCTATATTATTATGTCAGTAGATTACAGGGGAATGGATGGTATCTATATTATTATGTCAGTAGATTACAGGGGAATGGATGGTATCTATATTATTATGTCAGTAGACTACAGGGGAATGGATGGTATCTATATTATGTCAGTAGATTACAGGGGAATGGATGGTATCTATATTATTATGTCAGTAGATTACAGGGGGATGGATGGTATCTATATTATTATGTCAGTAGATTACAGGGGGATGGATGGTATCTATATTATGTCAGTAGACTACAGGGGGAATGGATGGTATCTATATTATTATGTCAGTAGACTACAGGGGAATGGATGGTATCTATATTATTATGTCAGTAGATTACAGGGGGATGGATGGTATGTATATTATGTCAGTAGACTACAGGGGGAATGGATGGTATCTATATTATTATGTCAGTAGATTACAGGGGGATGGATGGTATCTATATTATTATGTCAGTAGATTACAGGGGGATGGATGGTATCTATATTATGTCAGTAGACTACAGGGGGAATGGATGGTATCTATATTATTATGTCAGTAGATTACAGGGGAATGGGTGGTATCTATATTATTATGTCAGTAGACTACAGGGGGAATGGATGGTATCTATATTATTATGTCAGTAGATTACAGGGGGATGGATGGTATCTATATTATTATGTCAGTAGACTACAGGGGAATGGATGGTATCTATATTATGTCAGTAGATTACAGGGGAATGGATGGTATCTATATTATTATGTCAGTAGATTACAGGGGGATGGATGGTATCTATATTATTATGTCAGTAGATTACAGGGGGATGGATGGTATCTATTTTATGTCAGTAGATTACAGGGGGAATGGATTCAAGGTGTCCATATCTGGAAGGCTATTAGGATGCTCTTCTAAAGCATCCTTAGAATATGATACCAGTGTTGGTCCAGAGTAGACACACTCTTGTTCAGTGTTTATATCATACAAGTTCCTAATATGGGCACCATACTATAGCAAGTCTACGACCCAAATATTGAGCAATACCTCTATAGGGTGCTTTTCGCTTTCACCTCTGAGAATCTTTTGATTATTATTATACGATGTGCAAATCTAATCCCTGTATGATTGATTTACTTGTTTGGGGTGTTTGAAGATCAAAACAAGTCCAAGCTCGGTGTTTCTTCTCTACTCGTAAATAGATTTACTCTCACAGTATTTCCTCTGCCGTGTTGGATAATAGGAATTCATGCACCAATAACCATTTTCAAGTTAGCTGTCATATGAAGTGCAATGAAAATTAGGATACTTCATCATTTCATATCTCTCTCTCTCTCTCTCTCTCTCTCTCTCTCTCTCTCTCTCTCTCTCTCTCTCTCTCTCTGTGAATTATCCTCCACAATCCTTCGTAACATCTTTGATTAACAAGCGTTGGCCTCCTCCACATCTTCATGACACAATTCATATCTAAAACCCTGCTTTCCTCTCCTCTTCCACCTCCTTATCTCCCTCACTCTCTCTCTCTCTGTCTCTATCTCTCCCTCCGTCTCTCTCTGTCTCTCTCTCTCTCCATCTCTCCGTCTCTCCATCTCCCTCCACAAAGCATTTACATTGTTTAGGCTGATAAAGTGTTCATTTTGGCAAATTTTTTTGTGGGGGATTTAGTCTTTGTCATTTTGACTAGAATCTAATTCTGTCTTAGTCACATTTTTTTCATTGAATAATGATAAGTCTAGTTATTGTCAGAATTATGAAAACATTGGCGCAATTTAGTCAACTTAATGCCCTTTCATCACATTTCTTTTGCCTCGTTAACCTATAGTAAACATACAGTAAATCACTGACTTCCATGTGTAACAACATACAGTACATGGTCTTGTCCTACCAGCATATATTTCAGCTTAACATCCTCCTCTTTTCCCAGCAGCAGAAATATAACAAACATATATATGAATAAAGAAGAATTATCCCACTGGGCACAGACGTCAATTCAACATCTATTCCACATTGATTTATTTGACCATGCTGGTCATTTATGAACATTTGAACATCTTGGCCATGTTCTGTTATAATCTCCACCCGGCACAGCCAGAAGAGGACTGGCCACCCCTCATAGCCTGGTTCCTCTCTAGGTTTCTTCCTAGGTTTTGGCCTTTCTAGGGAGTTTTTCCTAGCCACCGTGCTTCTACACCTGCATTGCTTGCTGTTTGGGGTTTTAGGCTGGGTTTCTGTACAGCACTTCGAGATATTAGCTGATGTACGAAGGGCTATATAAATACATTTGATTTGATTTGATATTCCACATTGGTTAAACGTAATTTCATTGAAATGACTTGGAAACAACGTTGATTCAGCCAGTGTGTTCCCAGTGGGATCTGGCCATGTAAATTCCTACTTCAGCCTACATAGATATTTAGCCAATAAATTGCCTGATATCCCTTTTCCTTTCCTCCTGTGCCACCAAATGTTTGCATATTGGTAACGTTACCGTGGCTACGTTCAGTTGCAAAACGTTCTCGAATAGATAGAAATTCCATGAAAAGAGCAGGCGTTATTCCTTATTCAACATGTCAAAGAGGCATGTTTGTTCTACATAGCATATTTCTATCTGAATGTTCCAAAACGTTGCATCCTGCTGAACGGCCCCAGGTTGTTAGCTATAGCTCGCTAATGAGGTAACATGACTGAACAAGCTGTAGCCTAAACAAACTGTAAACAGTTCAATCCGCAAGTAGCCTAGTTTTAGAAGGCCCACAATATTCTTTATGAATATTTAATGCGGTCCGCCAATGCACGATAGAAAGAAACTTACCACCAGTATTATGGGTAATTTCTTTTGAGCGGTAAGGGCTAGAATCAAGCTGTTTTCTCTGAGGAAAATAGGGAGTCTTGGCTACGTTGCCTACAGAACCGGCTATGAAATGCAGTGGGAAAGGTGGGAGGGTTGGGCAAGACTACAAATTCAAAGACGACTTTTCTATGCTCAAGGGAAAGAAAAACATAGATTGTTGTTTTACTATTAAACTCAAGGCTGCTATTGTTTTTAATCCTGTAAAGCAGCTTGTGTTTCTTAACCAGGCAAAGGGTAGCTAATTAGAAGGCGGGTGGTGACTGGTTAGCTACGGGGAAGCATGAGAGTCACTTGTGCGATGTGTATAATCGGAGGTGGTGCTGGAGTGGAGCCTGACTGCCTGTCTGCCCACACTCATCGGTTGCTCCCCCGCAGCACATCAGCTGATGTAGGCTGTGTGTGCCGGGTGTGGTGTGTCCATCCCACTGCTGAACAGAACTGTGCTGTGCATCTGTGCTACTAATATTAAATGTGCTTATCACTGAAAAGCTCTCAATCTCTCAAAACTATTGTCCAGTCCACTTAGTAGTCAGATTTTAGTCACAGAGATAATTTTGTCTCGTCTAGTTTTCTTTAAGTTATGTTTTTTTATGGGTTTATTTAGTCATTTATAGTCTCGTTCATTTCCACTGAAAAATAGCTGTTTGACAAATATTTTTGTTACTGTTTTTGTTGATGAAATGAACTTTTGCTGATGATGGATGAGACAAAATGGCCCCTGTTTGGAGCTGTTTGAATGTCACAGTTCAATGCCTCTCCAACAAGATTCATTACTGTCGTTAAAACGATGCTTTCTCACGTTCTCATTTTCTCCTGCAAAAGTCACAATTTGCAATTATCTCAGGCCCGGCAGAAGACTATTGGCAGATGAAGTGGGCAGCTAGCCTTTCTACATCTGCGTCCAGAAGAGCAGACTATTCCCTACATAGGACACTATGGACCCTGCTCCAAAGTAGTGTACTTTGTAGGGAGGAGGGTGCCATTTGGGAAGTAGACTATTTCTTTCTATTTTTATCGAACACGGACATCACCAGCTTGGATAATCAACCCCGACCAGATTGCGCACATAGAGAAACAAATTGCTTCATTTAACTATGAAAATGATGGAGCAAAAGGGATGACAAACAAATCTGGGTGCATTTATCAAAGATGTTTCCTCTCTCACACACAAATCCCCCAGACTCCCAGTCTCTCCAGAACAGAAATAATTTGAAAAATTGTTTGGTTATAGGTTCAATTTATTACTGACATTTTACATTTACTCAAAAAACAAATCTGTCAAATGATAGTCAAGATAGATGTGTCAAATATTACATCAGCATTTTTCACTCATTCATACAGAGGAGAGCACTATACTGAAACAAAACACTCAAATAAATGTTATTTATGTCTGATGGTCTAATGTGTTGTGGAAAGGGGAGGAGAGTAATCCAGACTGCTATGTTTTGTTTATTAACAGCTTTGTCGTTGGTGGTGTATGTGTTGGTGTGTGTGTTTGAGTGTGTGTGTGTGTGTGTGTGTGTGTGTGTGTGTCCTTGCGTGTGTGATACACAGATAGCTGTTCTGTGGATTGCCTTATGTAGTCCCAACAAAATAATGACCCTGCTCAATCACTGGCTGAGGAGTTTGCTGACTTCACAAACATCCACCATAATTAATACACATCAAGACAATGATTTCACATGTCAGGAGTGTGTGTGTGTGTGTGTTTAGTGTGTGTGTGTGTGTGTGTGTGTGTGTGTGTGTGTGTGTGTGTGTGTGTGTGTGTGTGTGTGTGTGTGTGTGTGTGTGTGTGGAGGCCTTAGCTTAGTAAAAACAAGAGGACCACTTAGTATCTGAAAGCCTCATTGACGTTGAGTAAAGATGGTAGTTTCACAAAAACACACAGGGCTTTGATTTCAGTAACATCACGCAAAACAAGTATCAGCTTACAGAAGACATACCTTTGATGTTTTGCGTGATGTTACTGAAATCAAAGCCCTGTGTGTTTTTGTGAAACTACCATCTTTACTCAACGTCAATGAGGCTTTCAGATACTAAGTGGTCCTCTTGTGTTTACTAAACTCTTATTAACCAGAAACCAGAGGGACTGACCTGTGCAGGTGATGTAGGAGACCTGATGAGCATCAAGGTTAGAGCTTCATTTTATTGCCCATAGTTGTTATATCACATTCATGTCTGTGAACGCTGGCTTTGATCCAGGAAAACTAAACCAACACACGAGCTCAGATTCTACCTGGCCGTTTAAGCTGTAGTCACTTATCCCCCGCTACCGTATTCAGGCCGTATATCTCTGTGACTGATCTATCTCCTTCATAATTGGTTCTGTCTTTGGTAAATATAGATATAGGAGCTAGTGAATGGAGCTACATTGTGTTTCATACGACGGTGTACAGCAGATTGAGATCCTTTGTGTCATTGTGATATTTGTCTTCGCACCCTGTTCCGTTTACAGTGCACTACTTTTCACCCCAGGCCCATAGGGGGCCATTCGGGACGTTTCCTATTTGTGTTTATAATGGTGTTTATCACCGCTAACCAGAGAAGAATCAGAGAGGCCAGATTGATCAGATAAATAATTCAAGAAAATGAACTGTTAGTCTTAACTAAAACACTGCTGTGTGACGCCACAAGGTGACAGTGTTCTCCTAATATGGAAGAGCGTCCACTTTAAAACAGCCGGCAGCAAAAGCCTATCCACCTACGTTCATTATACACTTACATGAGAGGTGGCCTATAGGAGCATTTTCCCACTGAGCTGAACCGTTTGGAGCGGAATGGAAATCAGTGAGGAGCATTGGCCACCCACAGACAGCTTACACACCAGGATGTGTCCAAATCACATTTCACATGACATTGCCTCTTCACTCCAGTTTCTGCAAATACTATGGATAGTGGGTAGTGAACTAAACCACCTTGTGTTGAAGCAGCAGAGCACATCTCAAATGAATACAATGTAGAATGATTTTATTCAGAATGTTTATATCATAAACCTTGGTATATGAACGTCCACCTCCCCATAGATATCATGTGAAAAAGTACAATACATGAACACTGTCAAAGATACTAGAAGAATTGAGATGTAAGCCCCCCCCCCCCCCCCCACAAAACATTGTTCAAAAAGAGGCCCAGACAGTAGGAGTAAGAGATCAGTGTGTTCCACTGATGTGTTAGGTCCTAACAGGGGGACTCAGTCAGCATGACAGGCCCATTTATTCCCATAACAATTGGACCACGTTCTTGACAATGGCCCACGTCCTTGATCCACGTACTTGATGGAAAAAAACTAAACGGAATCACGATGGGCATAGGAACACCCTATAGGAGGTGTTCCTCCACATGGGCAAGAAGATCTTTGACACATGACTCATTACTGACAGCTGATACAGTATACATTACTGACAGCGGATACAGTATACATTACTGACAGCTGATACGGTATACATTACTGACAGCTGATACAGTATACATTCCTGACAGCTGATACGGTATACATTACTGACAGCTGATACAGTATACATTACTGGCAGATGATACAGTATACATTACTGACAGCTGATACGGTATACATTACTGACAGCTGATACGGTATACATTACTGACAGCTGATACGGTATACATTACTGACAGCTGATACGGTATACATTACTGACAGCTGATACAGTATACATTACTGACAGCTGATACAGTATACATTACTGACAGCTGATACGGTATACATTACTGACCGCTGATACAGTATACATTACTGACCGCTGATACAGTATACATTACTGACAGCTGATACAGTAGACATTACAGACAGCTGAATCGGTATACATTACTGACAGCTGATACGGTATACATTACTGACAGCTGATACGGTATACATTACTGACAGCTGATACGGTATACATTACTGACAGCTGATACAGTATACATTACTGACAGCTGATACAGTATACATTACTGACAGCTGATACAGTATACATTACTGACAGCTGATACAGTATACATTACTGACAGCGGATACAGTATACATTACTGACAGCTGATACGGTATACATTACTGACAGCGGATACAGTATACATTACTGACAGCGGATACGGTATACATTACTGACAGCTGATACAGTATACATTACTGACAGCGGATACAGTATACATTACTGACAGCGGATACAGTATACATTACTGACAGCTGATACGGTATACATTACTGACAGCTGATACAGTATACATTACTGACAGCTGATACGGTATACATTACTGACAGCTGATACGGTATACATTACTGACAGCTGATACAGTATACATTACTGACAGCTGATACGGTATACATTACTGACAGCTGATACGGTATACATTACTAACTGCGGATACAGCATACATTACTGACAGCTGATACGGTATACATTACTGACAGCTGATACAGTATACATTACAGACAGCTGATACAGTATACATTACTGACAGCTGATACGGTATACATTACTGACAGCTGATACAGTATACATTACTGACAGCTGAATCAGTATACGTTACTGACAGCTGATACAGTATACATTACTGACAGCTGAATCAGTATACATCACTGACAGCTGAATCAGTATACGTTACTGACAGCTGAATCAGTATACATTACTGACAGCTGAATCAGATGGATGAAATGACCTTTTAAACATCTCCACGTCTTCTGTTTATTTCCACTTGATGAAAGGTAATACTGTATGTATGAGTACTCTGTCCTTACTTCTTACTAGTGTGTGGCGTCTCATAGTTCAACACTGACATGACAACATGAACCACGGGGATTCGTTTTGACGTGACATTGTCTTTAACGAGTTTGACGCTCCCCTGGGTTGAAAACTCTGTCTGTCTGTGTTTTTTTAATCGAAATTTTCATTGCTGCATATCTGTAGTGTACATTTTCAAGGACAATTACCCGAATTAATTGATTAAACCTGTCTGAGTTTAATCATGTTGAGACACAAACGTTACAAAATCAATTTCATTTTGAAGAGTCCTTTACGGGTCTGATTCATCTCAATTATGATCTATGAATATTTTATATATATATATAATACGTTGTAGTGTGGTAGGTCACAGGCTGCCAAATTCTTTAACAACTGATCAGATCTGCTGTGATGGATTGAAACCCAGGAGCTTGCCTTCAGGCTCAGTTCACAGTAGAGGGGACATCTACAATCAGGAGAGAAGCTGTAATATGAGGTAAAGGAAGTGTGTGTGTGTGTGTGTGTGAGTGTGTGTGTGAGTGTGTGCGTCTGCGTATGTGTGTGTGTGAGTGTGTGTATGTGTGTGTGAATGTGTGTTTGCATGCCTGCATATGTGTGTGTGTGTGCGTCTGCGTATGTGTGTGTGTGTGTGTGTGTGTGAATGTGTGTGTGTGTGTGTGTGTGTGTGTGTGTGTGTGTGTGTGTGTGTGTGTGTGTGTGTGTGTGTGTGTGTGTGTGTGTGTGTGTGTGTGTGTGTGTGTGTGTGTTTGCATGCCTGCGTATGTGTGTGTGTGTGTGAATGTGCGTTTGCATGCCTGCGTATGTGTATGTGTGTGTGTGTATGTGTGTGTGAATGTGCGTTTGCATGCCTGCGTATGTGTGTGTGTGTGTGTGTATGTGTGTGTGAATGTGCGTTTGCATGCCTGCGTGTGTGTATGTGTGTGTGTGTGTGTGTGTGTGTGTGTGAAAGGTGTGTGTGTGTGTGTGTGTGTGTGTGTGTGTGTGTGTGTGTGTGTGTGTGTGTGTGTGTGTGTGTGTGTGTGTGTGTGTGTGTTTGCATGCCTGCGTATGTGTGTGTGTGTGTGCGTCTGCGTATGTGTGTGTGTGTGTGTGTGTGTGTGTGTGTGTGTGTGTGTGTGTGTGTGTGTGTGTGTGTGTGTGTGTGTGTGTGTTTGTGTGTGTGTGTGTGTGTGTGTGTGTGTGTGTGTGCGTCTGCGTATGCGTGTGTGTGTGTGTGTGTGTGTGTGTGTGTGTGTGTGTGTGTGTGTGTGTGTGTGTGTGTGTGTGCGTATGTGCGTGTGTGCGTGTGTGTGTGTGTGTGTGTGTGTGTGTGTGTTTGCATGCCTGCGTATGTGTGTGTGTGTGAATGTGCGTTTGCATGCCTGCGTATGTGTGTGTGTGTATGTGTGTGTGAATGTGTGTTTGCATGGCTGCGTATGTGTATGTGTATGTGTGTGTGTGTGTGTGTGTGCCTAAAATATTTCCTTGCCGTCAAAATTTCCCAAAAATGTTCCTCTTGCCATCGTTTTTGGAATTTGACTATCTACTGATTGTTATCCAGCTCGACATTCAAGAAACAGTATGAATGCAGGTCCGCTATAATTCTACACAGTTTACATTTGGTCTAAGTCATTTTAAAGTATATATATATTGTTTAACCTTTATTTTTAACTAGGCAAGTCGGTTAAGAACAAATTCTTATTTACAATGACGGCCTAGGAACAGTGGGGTAACTGCCTTGTTTAGGGGCAGAACGACAGATTTTTTACCTTGTCAGCTCAGGGATTCGATCCAGCAACCTTTAAGTTATTGGCTCAGCGCTCTGACCACTACCCTCTGACCACTACCCCCTGACCACTACCCTCTAACCACTACCCTCTAACCACTACCCTCTAACCACTACCCTCTAACCACTACCCTCTAACCACTACCCTCTAACCACTACCCTCTAACCACTACCCTCTGACCACTACCCTCTGACCACTACCCTCTAACCACTACCCTCTAACCACTACCCTCTGACCACTACCCTCTAACCACTACCCTCTAACCACTACCCTCTAACCACTACCCTCTAACCACTACCCTCTGACCACTACCCTCTAACCACTACCCTCTAACCACTACCCTCTAACCACTACCCTCTAACCACTACCCTCTAACCACTACCCTCTAACCACTACCCTCTAACCACTACCCTCTAACCACTACCCTCTAACCACTACCCTCTAACCACTAGGCTACCTGTGCCCGACCGGCTCATTCCGGTTTTATGTAGCAAAATTTACATTGAATAAAGTAGAGACTCAGAGGTAGAAAATGGTATATCACACACTATTATTGAGTTTGTTTCCCACCTTAAATCACCCGCGGGCCGGACTGGACCACCTATGGCCTGCGGGCGTATGTTTGACACCCCTGAGCTAGGGTGTTGGGGATTGGGGTGAGGATTGGCATAATCTACAGACTGCAACAACACTGTGGAATTAAAATGGCAAGATTCCATAATCTACAGACTGCATCAACACTGTGGAATTAAAATGGCAACACTCCATAATCTACAGACTGCATCAACACTGTGGAATTAAAATGGCAACACTCCATAATCTACAGACTGCAACAACACTGTGGAATTAAAATGGCAACACTCCATAATCTACAGACTGCATCAACACTGTGGAATTAAAATGGCAACACTCCATAATCTACAGACTGCAACAACACTGTGGAATTAAAATGGCAACAGTCCATAATCTACAGACTGCAACAACACTGTGGAATTAAAATGGCAACACTCCATAATCTACAGACTGCAACAACACTGTGGAATTAAAATGGCAACACTCCATAATCTACAGACTGCATCAACACTGTGGAATTAAAATGTCAACACTCCATAATCTACAGACTGCAACAACACTGTGGAATTAAAATGGCAACACTCCATAATCTACAGACTGCATCAACACTGTGGAATTAAAATGGCAACACTCCATAATCTACAGACTGCATCAACACTGTGGAATTAAAATGGCAACACTCCATAATCTACAGACTGCATCAACACTGTGGAATTAAAATGGCAATATAATCTACAGACTGCAACAACACTGTGGAATTAAAATGGCAACACTCCATAATCTACAGACTGCATCAACACTGTGGAATTAAAATGGCAACACTCCATAATCTACAGACTACAAAAACACTGTGGAATTAAAATGGCAACACTCCATAATTTACAGACTGCATCAACACTGTGGAATTAAAATGGCAACACTCCATAATCTACAGACTGCAAACTCTGTTGCCTGCAGTTACAACAAAATTCTCCATTTGCCTTAAAGGTTGAGTTGGAGCGATTGAAATGCTGTGTAATATCAGGAGCCAATTACAGTATCTTAAATGGAGTGGCGAGCCAATCGCATAAGGTATAATTGGAGCAGGAGTCCAGTCTATCAAGGTTATGATTGTCATTACATACAGGTTTCCCCTTGACAAATTAAAGTCACTCTATAGGGCCATCAAATGAACCGACCGATGTATTCTAATATATTATTATAATTGGTAAATGTAATTTATGAGTTACGACACTAATAGTCTGGTATATTATTGATTAGCAATTTACTAGAACAGATACTGTCCTAACAGACTGGGTGGGTATTGATGACATCTCTACAGAAATATAATTTACTAGAACAGATACTGTCCTAACAGACTGGGTGGGTATTGATGATATCTCTACAGAAATATAATTTAGTAGAACAGATACTGTCCTAACAGACTGGGTGGCTATTGATGATATCTCTACAGAAATATAATTTACTAGAACAGATACTGTCCTAACAGACTGGGTGGGTATTGATGACATCTCTATAGAAATATAATTTACTAGAACAGATACTGTCCTAACAGACTGGGTGGGTATTGATGACATCTCTATAGAAATATAATTTACTAGAACAGATACTGTCCTAACAGACTGGGTGGGTATTGATGACATCTCTACAGAAATATAATTTACTAGAACAGATACTGTCCTAACAGACTGGGTGGGTATTGATGACATCTCTACAGAAATATAATTTACTAGAACAGATACTGTCCTAACAGACTGGGTGGGTATTGATGACATCTCTACAGAAATATAATGTCATATGTCGACCCAGGTTAAATGAAAGGTTGGAAGGTCATATGTCGACCCAGGTTAAATGAAAGGTTGGAAGGTCATATGTCGACCCAGGTTAAATGAAAGGTTGGAAGGTCATATGCCGACCCAGGTTAAATGAAAGGTTGGAAGGTCATATGCCGACCCAGGTTAAATGAAAGGTTGGAAGGTCATATGTCGACCCAGGTTAAATGAAAGGTTGGAAGGTCATATGTCGACCCAGGTTAAATGAAAGGTTGGAAGGTCATATGTCGACCCAGGTTAAATGAAAGGTTGGAAGGTCATATGTCGACCCAGGTTAAATGAAAGGTTGGAAGGTCATATGTCGACCCAGGTTAAATGAAAGGTTGGAAGGTCATATGTCGACCCAGGTTAAATGAAAGGAGCGGCAGGTAGCCTAGTGGTTAGAGTGTTGGACCAAAAGGTCCATATGACATTATATTTCTGTAGAGATGTCATCAATACCCACCCAGTCTGTTAGGACAGTATCTGTTCTAGTAAATTATATTTCTGTAGAGATATCATCAATACCCACCCAGTCTGTTAGGACAGTATCTGTTCTAGTAAATTATATTTCTATAGAGATATCATCAATACCCACCCAGTCTGTTAGGACAGTATCTGTTCTAGTAAATTATATTTCTGTAGAGATATCATCAATACCCACCCAGTCTGTTAGGACAGTATCTGTTCTAGTAAATTATATTTCTGTAGAGATGTCATCAATACCCACCCAGTCTGTTAGGACAGTATCTGTTCTAGTAAATTATATTTCTTTAGAGATGTCATCAATACCCAACCAGTCTGTTAGGACAGTATCTGTTCTGTGGGTTCTTCATCTGAGAAGGATCAATGTGTGTCACAAATAGTGCACTACCCTATGGACCCTGGTCAAATGTAGTGCACTACCCTATGGACCCTGGTCAAATGTAGTGCACTACCCTATGGACCCTGGTCAAATGTAGTGCACTACCCTATGGACCCTGGTCAAAAGTAGTGCACTACCCTATGGACCCTGGTCAAAAGTAGTGCCCTATAAAGGTAAAAGGTTGCCATTTTGGACAGGAGTTGGGAGAGTGTAAAGCAGAAAAAGCTTACAGATGATCAATCTGCTCAACACACACACACACACACACACACACACACACACACACACACACACACACACACACACACACACACACACACACACACACACACACACACACACACACACACACACACACACACACACACACACACACACACACACACACACCAGCCAGGTCGCTCAATATCCACTTCAGACATCCAGAACGTTGTGAGAGGCCGTCAAAACCGGCCACTGGGTGGCAACAGTGAGCGCTATTAAAATCAAGTAGGCTTGGGTTTTATTAGGTCGTTGTGGACGGTTGGGGCTTAGTAGTGGGCGTCACCTCCTACGGTCACCTGTTCCATCCCTGTGGTAGGCAGTTATCCCAAACATTAGCCCGTAACTTCATTATTGGGAGTGACTATCTCAACAGTGGAGTTGTTTTCGTTTTAACCCTATCTTAAAACTTTTAACTTAACCATTTGAAATTAATATCTCAACTTAACTAGCGGAGAGGCACCAGCGAGAGGAGACACTTTGAAATTTGACGTTTGGAGCAACGTGGAGAAATGTCGGAATCGGAGGTCAAATTGGTCAAATCGTGAGATCTTGTTGCACACACACACACACACACACACACACACACCACACACCACACATCACACACCACACACACACACACACACACACACACACACACACACACACACACACACACACACACACACACACACACACACACACACACACACACACACACACACACACACACACACACACACACACACACACACACACACACACACACACACACACACACACACACAGATGATCACTCTGCTACTCAGCCTTCCTCTGAACACTGAACAGCCACGGGGAAACGGAGGAGACACCCAATCAATTGTTTTTAATGAAAGCATTCAGTTCTAAAGCACAGCGGACACTACCAAGGGAGAGAAATGTTACGGTCAATAAATTAACCTGGGAGATGGGAGAGAGAGATGACATATGGTAACATTAGTTCTGTTGTTGAAGGAGAGCATGCCGGCCGTCCAGGAAGGAGTTATGATTAGGTTGTGTGTGTGTGTGTGTGTGTGTGTGTGTGTGTGTGTGTGTGTGTGTGTGTGTGTGTGTGTGTGTGTGTGTGTGTGTGTGTGTGTGTGTGTGTGTGTGTGTGTGTGTGTGTGTGTGTGTGTGTGTGCATTGCTGATGACTCCTCCGATGGTAAATGACTAATTTACTGCCTGAAATCAGCCTACGTTTCAGTCAGGTGTTAATAATGAAATCACGTCAGAGAACACTGTGTGTGTGTGTGTTTGTGTGTGTGCTTTTGCGTCAGACTGAAACACTAAAAGCGTTTTTGCATACCCTGACCTTGATGTACTTAGGAGAGTGACTTATCAGAGAGCTTTATTGGGAGAAATGCAAATAATGCAGCCCTGACTTGGCAAGCGTCCGGAAAGGCTGTGAGAGAGAGCATAGCTAGAGTAACTGTGCAGGGTTAGAGAGGAGGCTTCTGGGAAAAGGTGATTAATTATACTGTTTGTTTGTTCCTGGGCTCTAGCTCTTCCCTTTCTCTCTCTCCCCTCTCTCTCTCTCTCTCTCTCTCTCTCTTTCCTTCTGTCTCTTCCACTCACTTCACTCTCACTTTTATCTTCGCCCCCTCTCTGACCCTTTCCCTTCATTGATCTCCTTTCTCAGTCTCCCTCCCTCCCGCCAGTCCTCCCTACCTCCTCTTCTCCCTTCATCCCTCTCTCCTTTTCTCCCTCTCTCCCCCTCTCCTCTTCTCCCACCCACCCTCCCTCCCTCTCTCCTCTTCTCCCTCCCTCTCCTCTTCTCCCTCCCTCCCTCCCCTCTTCTCTTCTCTTCTCCCTCCCTCCCTCCCTCCCTCCCTCCCTCCCTCCCTCCCTCCCTCCCTCCCTCCCCCCCTCCCTCCCTCCCTCCCTCCTAAACATCGTCTCACCATTAATCTGTAGTTGAAGTTAACCTCCGGCCAGGCCAGACCTTTCTATCAAATAGAGCTAACTATTTCAGCCAGTAGCCTCCGGATGGTTTTCATTGAAATTGACCCAGTGTCCTTAGTCTAGGAGGGTTGTCATGGCAATCAATGTTCAGTCTTGTTCAGTTTTGTCACTTTGGCGACACACTTTTCTCAGGCAGCAGAACAAAAGGACTATTATCAGAACACATTTGAGATGGGTCTTCATTTCACTATTTTTAATTTATTTTCTGTGAATGGACCACATGGCACAATGGAACCAACCAACTGAATAGTCCCCCAATAGTACAAACCTATCTGGAACTCCACTCCATGAATCTATTATCTGTATTCTAGGAGGTTATTGTTATAGATGTTCTTGAAAGAGCGAGATATCTTCACACACATGTGGAGCCCCTCCCTCCCTCCCTCCCTCCCTCCCTCCCTCCCTCCCTCCCTCCCTCCCTCCCTCCCTCCCTCCCTCCCTCCCTCCCTCCCTCCCTCCCTCTATCCCTCCATCCTTCCCTCTCTCCTCTTCTCTCTCTCTCTCCGTCCTCTAAATACCCCCTCTACAAACCCCACTAAATACCTCATCCACTCTGCAAACCTCTCTAAATACCTTCTCCACTCTACAAACCTCTCTAAATCCCTCCTCCACTCTATAAATCTCTCTAAATCCCTCCTCCACTTTACAAACCTCTCTAAATCCCTCCTCCACTCTATTAACCTCTCTAAATCCCTCCTCCACTTTACAAACCTCTCTAAATCCCTCCTCCACTCTACAAACCTCTCTAAATCCCTCCTCCACTCTATAAACCTCTCTAAATCCCTCCTCCACTTTACAAACCTCTCTAAATCCCTCCTCCACTCTATAAACCTCTCTAAATCCCTCCTCCACTTTACAAACCTCTCTAAATCCCTCCTCCACTCTATAAACCCCTCTAAATACCTCCAGCCTCCAAACCCCTCTAGCCTCCTCCATGCAACCACCCTGCGCACGACCCCATAACTGGGTCAGTATTAGAAAGATAATAAAACAGCAGAGATTCCCATAGGGCTCTGGTCAAAAGTAGTGCACTGTATAGGGAATGTGTTGCCATTTGGGACACATCAGAAGTCACTGAATATAATTGTACTGATATGAACACACTGTCACACACTGTAACACTGTAAAACACTGTAACAGACTGTAACAGACTGAAACAGACTGTAACACACTGTAACAGACTGTAACACACTGTAACAGACTGTAACACACTGTCAAACACTATACCACATTGTAACAGACTGTCACGCACTGTCACGCACTGTCACGCACTGTCACAATGCCACACACTGTCACACACACTGTAACAGACTGTAACAGACTGTAACAGACTGTCACACGCTGTCACATGCTGTCACACACTGTCACACACTGTAACAGACTGTAACACACTGTCACACACTGTAACAGACTGTAACACACTGTCACAGACTAACAGACTGTAAAACACTGTCAAACACTGTACCACATTGTAACAGACTGTAACGCACTGTCACGCACTGTCACACACTGTCACACACTGTCACACACTGTCACACACTGTCACACACACTGTAACAGACTGTAACAGACTGTCACACACTGTAACAGACTGTCACACACTGCAACACACTGTAACAGACTGTTAAACACTGTAACAGACTGTCATGCACTGTAACAGACTGTCACACACTGTAAGATACTGTAACAGACTGTAACACACTATCACACACTGTAACACGCTGTCACACGCTGTCACACACTGTAACACGCTGCCACACACTATCACATGCTGTTCACGCTGTCACACGCTGTCACACACTGTCACACACTGTCACACACTGTCCCAGACTATCACACACTGTGACACGCTGTCACACAGTGTAACACGCTGTCACACACTGTGACACGCTGTCACACACTGTAACACGCTGTCACACACTGTAACACGCTGTCACACGCTGTCACGCTGTCACACGCTGTCACACACTGTAACACGCTGTCACACACTGTCACACACTGTCACACGCTGTCACACACTGTCACACACTGCAACACACTAACACACTGTGATAGGTGGCTCCCTGGACAGGCTGTAAAGCACGGAGAGGTGGCTCCCTGGACAGGCTGTAAAGCACTGAGAGGTGGCTCCCTGGACAGGCTGTAAAGCCTATAAGCCCAGACATACCGGTCTTAATCAAAATAATACATTCTGAGGTCCTTCGTCAAAGTTGTTTGTGCGTGTGTGTGTGTATGCTTGTGTGTGTGTGTTGAAACATCAGTACATTACCTCATGGCTATCATCAGAACATTACCTCATGGCTATCATCAGAACATTACCTCATGACTATCATCAGAACATTACCTCATGGCTATCATCAGCACATTACCTCATGGCTATCATCAGCACATTACCTCATGGCTATCATCAGTACATTACCTCATGGCTATCATCAGCACATTACCTCATGGCTATCATCAGCACATTTTCTCATGGCTATCATCAGCACATTACCTCATGGCTATCATCAGTACATTACCTCATATATATTGTCAGTACATTTCCTCATGGCTATCATCAGTACATTACCTCATGGCTATTGTCAGTACATTACCTCATGGCTATCATCAGCACATTACCTCATGGCTATCATCAGTACATTACCTCATGGCTATCATCAGCACATTACCTCATGGCTATTGTCAGCACATTACCTCATGGCTATCATCAGTACATTACCTCATGGCTATCATCAACACATTACCTCATGGCTATCATCAGTACATTACCTCATGGCTATCATCAGTGCAATACCGCATGGCTATTGTCAGTACATTACCTCATGGCTATCATCAGTACATTACCTTGTGGCTATCATCAGTACATTACCTCATGGCTATCATCAGTACATTTCCTCATGGCTATCATCAGTACATTACCTCATGGCTATCATCAGTACATTACCTCATGGCTATCATCAGTACATTACCTCATGGCTATCATCAGTACATTACCACATGGCTATCATCAGTACATTACCTCATGGCTATCATCAGTACATTACCTCATGGCTATCATCAGTACATTTCCTCATGGCTATCCTTCAATGCCAGTTGCAACTTACTGATGAGAGGGTGAACATCATCCACACACATACATATACCCACACAGACATATACCCACACACACATTAACCCACACAGACATATACCCACACAGACATATACCCACACAGACATATACACACAAACACTGACAGTTGAAGTCGGAAGTTTACGTACACCTTAGCCAAGTACATTTAATCTCAGTTTTTCACAATTCCTGACATTTAATCATAGTAACAATTCCCTGTCTTAGGTCAGTTAGGATCACTACTTTATTTTAAGATTGTGAAATGTCAGAATAATAGAAGAGAGACTGATTTATTTCAGCTTTTATTTATTTATTCACATTCCCAGTGGGTCAGAAGTTTACATACACTCAATTAGTATTTGGTAGAATTGCCTTTAAATTGTTTAACTTGTGTCAAACGTTTTGGGTAGCCTTCAACAAGCTTCCCACAGTAAGTTGGATGAAGTTTGGCCCATTCCTCCTGACAGAGCTGCTGTAACTAAGTCAGGTTTGTAGGCCTCCTTGCTTGCACATGCTTTTTCAGTTCTGCACACAACTTTTCTATAGGATTGAGGTCAGGGCTTTGTGATGGCCACTCCAATACCTTGATTTTGTTGTCCTTAAGCCATTTTGGAAGTGTCCTTGGGTCATTGTCCATTTGGAAGACCCATTTGCGACCAAGCTTTAACTTCCTGACTGATGTTTTGAGATGTTGCTTCAATATATCCACATAATTTTCCTCCTCATGATAACATCTATTTTGTGAAGTGCACCAGTCCCTCCTGCAGCAAGGCACCCCCACAACATGATGCTGCCACCCCCGTGCTTCACGGTTGGGATGGTGTTCTTCGGCTTGCAAGCCTCTCCTTTTTTCCTCCAAACATAACGATGGTCATTATGGCCAAACAGTTCCATTTTAGTTTCATCAAACCGTAGTCTAGCTTTTTTATGGAGGTGGCTTCTTCCTTGCTGAGCGGCCTTTCAGGTTATGTCGATGTAGGACTCGTTTTACTGTGGATATAGATACGTTTGTACCTGTTTCCTCCAGCATCTTCACAAGGTCCTTGGCTGTGGTTCTGGGATTGATTTGCACTTTTCCCACCAAAGTACGTTCATCTCTAGGAAACAGAACGCGTCTCCTTCCTGAGCGGTATAACGGCTGCGTGGTCCCATGGTGTTTATACTTGTGTACTATTGTTTGTACAGATGAACGTGATACCTTCAGGCGTTTGGAAATTTCTCCCAAGGACGATCCAGACTTGTGGAGGTCCACAATTTTTTTCTGAGATCTTGGCTGATTTCTTTTGATTTTCCCATGATTTCAAGCAAAGAGACACTGAGTTTGAAGGTAGGCCTTGAAATACATCCACAGGTACACCCCCAATTGACTTAAATGATGTCAAATAGCCAATTAGAAACTTCTAAAGCCATGACATAATTTTCTGGACTTTTCCAAGCTGTTTAAAGGCACAGTCAATTTAGTGTATGTAAACTTCTGATCCACTGGAATTGTGATAGGGTGAATTATAAGTGAAATAATCTGTCTGTAAACAATTGTTGGAAAAACTACTTGCGTCATGCACGAAGTAGATGTCCTAACCGACTTGCCAAAACTATAGTTGGTTAACAAGACATTTGTGGAGTGGTTGAAAAATTAGTTTTAATGACTCTAACCTAACACGGAAACCAAACTGTGCACCAACGTGCGACATCGTGCATAAATGTATTTTGCCCCCCCACACCAAACGCAATCATGACACACAGGTTAAAATTAAAATATCAAAACAAACTCTGAACCAATTATATTCATTTGGGAACAGTTCAAAAAGCATTAAACATGTATGGCAATGTAGCTAGCTAGCTTGCACTTGTTCGTCTTTCAGTCACCCACGTGGGTATAACCAATGAGGAGATGGCACATGGGTACCTGCTTCTATAAACCAATGAGGAGATGGGAGAGGCGGGACTTGCAGCACAATCTGCGTCAGAAATAGAACTGACTTCTGTTTTAGCCCTTGGCAACACAGATGCTCATTAGCACGCGCCAGCGGTGTGGGTGCAATAATTGAATAACATAGATTTCTAAATTTATTTTGCAACGCTCGTGCACGCAATGCGAGCGGTGTAGTCAGCCTGTAAGTGTACATAAACTTCTGACTTCAACTGTATCTGTTAGGTGTATTCCTGATGGGTAGATGTATTTGTTAGGTGTATTCCTGATGGGCAGATGTATTTATTAGATGTATTCCTGATGGGTAGATGTATTTATTAGATGTATTCCTGATGGGTAGATGTATTTGTTAGGTGTATTCCTGATGGGTAGATGTATTTGTTAGGTGTTTTCCTGATGGGTAGATGTATTTGTTAGGTGTATTCCTGATGGGTAGATGTATTTATTAGATGTATTCCTGATGGGTAGATGTATTTGTTAGGTGTATTCCTGATGGGTAGATGTATTTGTTAGGTGTTTTCCTGATGGGTAGATGTATTTGTTAGGTGTATTCCTGATGGGTATATGTATTTGTTAGGTGTATTCCTGATGGGTAGATGTATTTGTTTGGTGTTTTCCTGATGGGTAGATGTATCTGTTAGGTGTATTCCTGATGGGTAGATGTATTTGTTAGGTGTATTCCTGATGGGTAGATGTATTTGTTAGGTGTATTTCTGATGGGTAGATGTATTTGTTAGGTGTATTCCTGATGGGTAGATGTATTTGTTAGGTGTATTCCTGATGGGTAGATGTATTTGTTAGGTGTATTCCTGATGGGTAGATGTATTTGTTTGGTGTATTCCTGATGGGTATATGTATTTGTTTGGCGTTTACCTGATGGTAGATGTATTTGTTTGGTGTTTTCCTGATGGGTAGATGTATTTATTAGATGTATTCCTGATGGGTAGATGTATTTGTTTGGTGTATTCCTGATGGGTAGATGTATTTGTTAGGTGTATTCCTGATGGGCAGATGTATTTGTTAGGTGTATTCCTGATGGGTAGATGTATTTGTTAGGTGTATTCCTGATGGGCAGATGTATTTGTTAGGTGTATTCCTGATGGGCAGATGTATTTGTTAGGTGTATTCCTGATGGGTAGATGTATCAGTATTCCTATTTAAAGTCTATTATGAAGTGGAGAGTTTGTGTGTGTATACATTAACTTTTAGAATTGTTTGGGGAGCTACTCTCAGGATGGCTGGTAGAACCGATCGACCTGTTGGAGACCTCTGTTGTGGACCTCTCGTGTGTGTGTGTGTGTGTGTGTGTGTGTGTGTGTGTGTGTGTGTGTGTGTGTGTGTGTGTGTGTGTGTGTGTGTGTGTGTGTGTGTGTGTGTGTGTGTGTGTGTGTGTGTGTGTGTGTGTGTGTGTGTGTGCGTGCATTAGCGCTTGTTTATGTGGGTGGGGGTTTGTGTGTACTGTGCATATTTGATGATGTTTGTTAATGAACTGCTGTTCATTAACTTTGGGTGCAGATTGCTGCATCAGCCTTTAGTCTGCTTGTTAAGTATCTTTGAATAAGTGATTATATGGAAAGATAACGAGTTGGAGAGATCGATGTTGAGATGGAGAGGAAGGAGGTGGAGGTGAGAACATTAGCATAAACGTCCTGAGAGAAACTGTCAGCAGGGGGTTTCGGTGTGGGGTCGGTGTTTTGGTGTGGGGTCGGTGTTTCGGTGTGGGGTCGGTGTTTCGGTGTGGGGTCGGGGTTTCGGTGTGGGGTCGGGGTTTCGGTGTGGGGTCGGGGTTTCGGTGTGGGGTCGGTGTTTCAGTGTGGGGTCGGTGTTTCGGTGTGGGGTCGGTGTTTTGGTGTGGGGTCGGTGTTTCGGTGTGGGGTCGGGGTTTCGGTGTGGGGTCGGTGTTTCGGTGTGGGGTCGGGGTTTCGGTGTGGGGTCGGTGTTTCGGTGTGGGGTCGGTGTTTCGGTGTGGGGTCGGTGTTTCGGTGTGGGGTCGGTGTTTCGGTGTGGGGTTGGGGTTTCGGTGTGGGGTCGGGGTTTCAGTGTGGGGTCGGTGTTTCGGTGTGGGGTCGGGGTTTCAGTGTGGGGTCGGGGTTTCGGTGTGGGGTCGGTGTTTCGGTGTGGGGTCGGGGTTTCGGTGTGGGGTCGGGGTTTCAGTGTGGGGTCGGGGTTTCAGTGTGGGGTCGGGGTTTCGGTGTGGGGTCGGGGTTTCTGTGTGGGGTCGGGGTTTCAGTGTGGGGTCGGGGTTTCAGTGTGGGGTCGGGGTTTCGGTGTGGGGTCGGGGTTTCGGTGTGGGGTCGGGGTTTCGGTGTGGGGTCGGGGTTTCGGTGTGGGGTCGGGGTTTCGGTGTGGGGTCGGGGTTTCGGTGTGGGTGAAGGGGTGGTGGCTGGGGGATGCAGAACGTGTGGACTGAGAGATTTTAGAATGTTTCCAGGGATTTATAAAGACATTGGGGGTCAGTTAGTGGTTGAGTTTCTGATGAGTTAGTCAGCTTTGTGTGTGTGTGTGTGTGTGTGTGTGTGTGTGTGTGTGTGTGTGTGTGTGTGTGTGTGTGTGTGTGTGTGTGTGTGTGTGTGTGTGTGTGTGTGTGTGTGTGTGTGTGTGTGTGTGTGTGTGTGTGTGTGTGTGTGTGTGTGTGTGTGTGTGTGTGTGTGTGAAAATGCTGGTTGGTTGTACATGCATGGTGAAGGAGTGCTGGGGACTGCAGTACTGCCATGCTGCAGAGAGACTTCTCAGTGCACTCAAGCAGAACTGAAGCAGCACTCTCTCTCTCTCTCTCTCTGCTCTGAACTGGAGGAGGAGGAGGAGGAGGCGGAGGAGGAGGAAGTTGATGAGGACGTGAAGGACGACATGGAGAAGGAAGGAGGAGGAAATGAGGAAGAGGAGGAGGAAATGAGGAAGAGGAAAAGAAAGAGAAGGAGGAGGGGAGGAAGAAGATGAGGAAGAGGAGGAGGAGGAAGAGGAGGTGCAGGAGGAGGAAGAGGAGGAGAATGAGGAGGAGGGGAAGGAGGAAGAGAAGGTATAGGAGTACAGGGAGGTGGTGAAGGAGGAAAAGGAGTGGGAGATTGAGGAGGTAAAGGACGAGGAAGACGAGGAGGTAAAGGACGAGGAAGATGAGGAGGTTAAGGATGAGGAAGATGAGGAATGAGGATGCAGAGAAGGAGCAGGACGATGAGGTAAAAGATGAGGAAGAGGATAAGGAGACGAGGGGAGAAGGAGTAGGAGGAGTTGGAGGAGGAAGGCGGTTGGATGAAGGAGATGGATGAGGATAAGGAGAAGAGGAGGACCGGGAGGTTTTGAACCTTGAGTCCTTGGTTCTGTCTCTTCTGTCATTGCCTTTTTGTTTCTCTGCCGATGTCATTCTCTCTGAAGTGCTAATGTGAACAACTTCACCTCCGTCAGCCTTTCTCTTCCTACGTCCTCCCTCCTCTCCCTCACAATCCCCTTCCTACATCCTCCCTCCTCTCCCTCACAATCCCCTTCCTACATCCTCCCTCCCCTCCCTCACAATCCCCTCCCTACGTCCTCCCTCCACTCCCTCACAATCCCCTTCCTACGTCCTCCCTCCTCTCCCTCACAATCCCCTTCCTACATCCTCCCTCCTCTCCCTCACAAATCCCTTCCTACTTCCTCCCTCCTCTCCCTCACAATCCCCTTCCTATGTCCTCCCTCCTCTCCCTCACAATCCCCTTCCTACATCCTCCCTCCTCTCCCTCACAATTCCCTTCCTTTGTCCTCCCTCCTCTCCCTCTCAATCCCCTGGATGAGATCTCTCTCCCTCTCTCCCTCTAACTCTCTCTCATCTTCTCCCCCTCTCTCTCTCTTGTCTTCTTCCCCCCCCTCTCTCTCTCTGTTGCTCTCTCTCTCATCTTCTCCTCCCCCTCTCTCTCTCTCTCTCGCTCATCTTCTCCCTCTCTCTCTCTCTCTCTCTCTAACTCTCTCTTGTCTTCTCCCCCTCTCTCAGTAACTCTCTCTCTCGTCTTCTCCCCCCTCTCTCTCTCTCTCTCTCGTCTTCTCCCCCCTCTCTCTCTTCTCGTCCCTGTCCTCACCCATTCTGCACCCTCTCTCTCTCTCTCTCTCTCTCTCTCTCTCTCTCTCTCTCTCTCTCTCTCTCTCTCTCTCTCTCTCTCTCTCTCTCTCTCTCTCTCTCTCGATCTCTCGTTTCCCCCCCTCTCTCTTGTTTTCTCCCCCTCTATCTCTCCTGTCTCTCCTGTCTCTCCTCTCTCTCTCTCTCTCTCTCTCTCTCTCTCTCTCTCTCTCTCTCTCTCTCTGTCTCTCCTCTCCCTCGTCTCTGTCATGTCTTTCCTTTCTCCTTCAGCTCTCAGACGTGCACAGCATAGTCATCAGTGACGTCAGTTTTCTTCTCTCCTGGTTTTATAGTCAGATGGGGGTCAGAGAGTGCGGCAGGTAGCCTAGCAGTTAGAATGTTGGGCCAGTAAGTAAAAGGTCGCTGGTTTGAATATCTGAGCCAACAAGGTGAAAAATGTGCGTTTAAGCGAGGCACTTAACCCTAGTTTGCTCAAAGAGCACTGTACTACTATGGCTGACCCTGTAAAACAACACATTGCACTGCACCTATTTGGTGTATGTGACCTTTGCACTTTTTGAGAGTGATAAGGTCACAGAAAGTACTCAGGAACACTTCCATGCCACATGGTTACTCCTCTGCCCTTCCTGTATCAGTGTTTGCCTAACTTTTCATAGACACCAAATAACAACTATCAATGTGATATGTTGTATGTATGTACATTGTTCAGTCCGGTTTGTTGAGGCAATAACAGATGTCTCTGTCTGTTCCTCCTGGAGTTACTTTACATACCCTGTGGGTGTCATAGCGGTACTACTGGGAAACAGTGCCACCGTGCATTGACACTGGCACACACACGCACGCACGCACACACACACACACACACACACTGTTCTTTAAAGGCTCCACATCCTTGGAGGAGAGAGGAGAATGGACATTTCTGTGATTAACAGACTCTGTAAAGAATTGGTCCTCTGACATTCTGTTTTATCTGTGACAACCAATCACAAACATGTACATATTCAGAGAGGACTGGCCAATCACAAACATGTACATATTCAGAGAGGACTGGCCAATCACAAACATGTACATACTCAGAGAGGACTGGCCAATCACAAACATGTACGTATTCAGAGAGGACTGGCCAATCACAAACATGTACATAATTAGAGAGGACTGGCCAATCACAAACATGTACATAATTAGAGAGGACTGGCCAATCACAAACATGTACATACTCAGAGAGGACTGGCCAATCACAAACATGTACATACTCAGAAAGGACTGGCCAATCACAAACATGTACATATTCAGAGAGGACTGGCCAATCACAAACATGTACATATTCAGAGAGGACTGGCCAATCACAAACATGTACATATTCAGAGAGGACTGGCCAATCACAAACATGTACATACTCAGAGAGGACTGGCCAATCACAAACATGTACATAATCAGAGAGGACTGGCCAATCACAAACATGTACATATTCAGAGAGGACTGGCCAATCACAAACATGTACATAATCAGAGAGGACTGGCCAATCACAAACATGTACATATTCAGAGAGGACTGGCCAATCACAAACATGTACATATTCAGAGAGGACTGGCCAATCACAAACATGTACATACTCAGAGAGGACTGGCCAATCACAAACATGTACATACTCAGAGAGGACTGGCCAATCACAAACATGTACATAATCAGAGAGGACTGGCCAATCACAAACATGTACATATTCAGAGAGGACTGGCCAATCACAAACATGTACATAATCAGAGAGGACTGGCCAATCACAAACATGTACATATTCAGAGAGGACTGGCCAATCACAAACATGTACATATTCAGAGAGGACTGGCCAATCACAAACATGTACATACTCAGAGAGGACTGGCCAATCACAAACATGTACATATTCAGAGAGGACTGGCCAATCACAAACATGTACATATTCAGAGAGGACTGGCCAATCACAAACATGTACATATTCAGAAAGGACTGGCCAATCACAAACATGTACATAATTAGAGAGGACTGGCCAATCACAAACATGTACATAATCAGAGAGGACTGGCCAATCACAAACATGTACATATTCAGAGAGGACTGGCCAATCACAAACATGTACATAATCAGAGAGGACTGGCCAATCACAAACATGTACATAATTAGAGAGGACTGGCCAATCACAAACATGTACATACTCAGAGAGGACTGGCCAATCACAAACATGTACATACTCAGAGAGGACTAAATTTACCTAAATTATTATGATATAATTCATCCAGGTAAACCTAATTTGCAGTTTAGTTGACAAGGTTTTGGGGATAGTCTTTCTGTCTACAGGAAGTGAATGGAAAACAAACACGCACCACACAGACATACAGAGGCAATATTGCTGGAAATGTCTCGGCAGAAATTGTGTTAACTAGTGGGTGAGATAATGTCAATGTGGATTTGATTGGATTGTAGCCGGGAGCTTGAGTTGTCTGATACATGTGAAACTTGTTCATGACAGTTTGCAGTGGAATGGAACAGGTGAAAAATACATGAACTTTTAGAATTGTTTGGGGAGCTACTCTCAGGTGGGCTGGTAGAACCGATCGACCTGTTGGAGACCTCTGTTGTGGACCTCTCTTGGAGACCACTGTTGGAGACCTCTATTGTAGACCTCTATTGTAGACCAAATTAGTGTCCCCAGGTGTGTGTGTGTGTGTGTGTGTGTGTGTGTGTGTGTGTGTGTGTGTGTGTGTGTGTGTGTGTGTGTGTGTGTGTGTGTGTGTGTGTGTGTGTGTGTGTGTGTGTGTGTGTGTGTGTGTGTGTGTGTGTGTGTGTGTGTGTGTGTGTGTGTGTGTGTGTGTGTAGTCTAGGTGTTGTGTGGTCTGATTCAGCAGTAGGCTAGGTGTTGTGTGGTCTGATTCAGCAGTAGACTAGGTGGTGTGTGGTCTGATTCAGCAGTAGGCTAGGTGTTGTGTGGTCTGATTCAGCAGTAGACTAGGTGGTGTGTGGTCTGATTCAGCAGTAGACTAGGTGTTGTGTGGTCTGATTCAGCAGTAGACTAGGTGTTGTGTGGTCTGATTCAGCAGTAGACTAGGTGGTGGTGGTCTGATTCAGCAGTAGACTAGGTGGTGTGTGGTCTGATTCAGCAGTAGACTAGGTGTTGTGTGGTCTGATTCAGCAGTAGACTAGGTGGTGGTGGTCTGATTCAGCAGTAGGCTAGGTGTTGTGTGGTCTGATTCAGCAGTAGACTAGGTGGTGGTGGTCTGATTCAGCAGCAGAATAGGTGTTGTGTGGTCTGATTCAGCAGTAGGCTAGGTGTTGTGTGGTCTGATTCAGCAGTAGACTAGGTGGTGTGTGGTCTGATTCAGCAGTAGACTAGGTGTTGTGTGGTCTGATTCAGCAGTAGACTAGGTGTTGTGTGGTCTGATTCAGCAGTAGACTAGGTGGTGGTGGTCTGATTCAGCAGTAGACTAGGTGTTGTGTGGTCTGATTCAGCAGTAGGCTAGGTGTTGTGTGGTCTGATTCAGCAGCAGGCTAGGTGTTGTGTGGTCTGATTCAGCAGTAGACTAGGTGGTGTGTGGTCTGATTCAGCAGTAGACTAGGTGGTGTGTGGTCTGATTCAGCAGTAGACTAGGTGGTGGTGGTCTGATTCAGCAGTAGACTAGGTGGTGGTGGTCTGATTCAGCAGTAGGCTAGGTGTTGTGTGGTCTGATTCAGCAGTAGACTAGGTGGTGTGTGGTCTGATTCAGCAGTAGGCTAGGTGTTGTGTGGTCTGATTCAGCAGTAGACTAGGTGGTGTGTGGTCTGATTCAGCAGTAGACTAGGTGTTGTGTGGTCTGATTCAGCAGTAGACTAGGTGTTGTGTGGTCTGATTCAGCAGTAGACTAGGTGGTGGTGGTCTGATTCAGCAGTAGACTAGGTGGTGTGTGGTCTGATTCAGCAGTAGACTAGGTGTTGTGTGGTCTGATTCAGCAGTAGACTAGGTGGTGGTGGTCTGATTCAGCAGTAGGCTAGGTGTTGTGTGGTCTGATTCAGCAGTAGACTAGGTGGTGGTGGTCTGATTCAGCAGCAGAATAGGTGTTGTGTGGTCTGATTCAGCAGTAGGCTAGGTGTTGTGTGGTCTGATTCAGCAGTAGACTAGGTGGTGTGTGGTCTGATTCAGCAGTAGACTAGGTGTTGTGTGGTCTGATTCAGCAGTAGACTAGGTGTTGTGTGGTCTGATTCAGCAGTAGACTAGGTGGTGGTGGTCTGATTCAGCAGTAGACTAGGTGTTGTGTGGTCTGATTCAGCAGTAGGCTAGGTGTTGTGTGGTCTGATTCAGCAGCAGGCTAGGTGTTGTGTGGTCTGATTCAGCAGTAGACTAGGTGGTGTGTGGTCTGATTCAGCAGTAGACTAGGTGGTGTGTGGTCTGATTCAGCAGTAGACTAGGTGGTGGTGGTCTGATTCAGCAGTAGACTAGGTGGTGGTGGTCTGATTCAGCAGTAGGCTAGGTGTTGTGTGGTCTGATTCAGCAGTAGACTAGGTGGTGGTGGTCTGATTCAGCAGCAGAATAGGTGTTGTGTGGTCTGATTCAGCAGTAGGCTAGGTGTTGTGTGGTCTGATTCAGCAGTAGACTAGGTGGTGTGTGGTCTGATTCAGCAGTAGACTAGGTGTTGTGTGGTCTGATTCAGCAGTAGACTAGGTGTTGTGTGGTCTGATTCAGCAGTAGACTAGGTGGTGGTGGTCTGATTCAGCAGTAGACTAGGTGTTGTGTGGTCTGATTCAGCAGTAGGCTAGGTGTTGTGTGGTCTGATTCAGCAGCAGGCTAGGTGTTGTGTGGTCTGATTCAGCAGTAGACTAGGTGGTGTGTGGTCTGATTCAGCAGTAGACTAGGTGGTGTGTGGTCTGATTCAGCAGTAGACTAGGTGGTGGTGGTCTGATTCAGCAGTAGACTAGGTGGTGGTGGTCTGATTCAGCAGTAGGCTAGGTGTTGTGTGGTCTGATTCAGCAGCAGGCTAGGTGTTGTGTGGTCTGATTCAGCAGTAGGCTAGGTGTTGTGTGGTCTGATTCAGCAGTAGACTAGGTGGTGGTGGTCTGATTCAGCAGTAGACTAGGTGTTGTGTGGTCTGATTCAGCAGTAGACTAGGTGTTGTGTGGTCTGATTCAGCAGTAGACTAGGTGGTGGTGGTCTGATTCAGCAGTAGGATAGGTGTTGTGTGGTCTGATTCAGCAGTAGACTAGGTGTTGTGTGGTCTGATTCAGCAGTAGACTAGGTGTTGTGTGGTCTGATTCAGCAGTAGACTAGGTGGTGGTGGTCTGATTCAGCAGTAGACTAGGTGTTGTGTGGTCTGATTCAGCAGTAGACTAGGTGTTGTGTGGTCTGATTCAGCAGTAGGCTAGGTGTTGTGTGGTCTGATTCAGCAGTAGACTAGGTGTTGTGTGGTCTGATTCAGCAGTAGGCTAGGTGTTGTGTGGTCTGATTCAGCAGTAGACTAGGTGTTGTGTGGTCTGATTCAGCAGTAGACTAGGTGGTGTGTGGTCTGATTCAGCAGTAGACTAGGTGTTGTGTGGTCTGATTCAGCAGTAGACTAGGTGTTGTGTGGTCTGATTCAGCAGTAGACTAGGTGGTGGTGGTCTGATTCAGCAGTAGGCTAGGTGTTGTGTGGTCTGATTCAGCAGTAGACTAGGTGTTGTGTGGTCTGATTCAGCAGTAGACTAGGTGTTGTGTGGTCTGATTCAGCAGTAGACTAGGTGTTGTGTGGTCTGATTCAGCAGTAGACTAGGTGTTGTGTGGTCTGATTCAGCAGTAGACTAGGTGGTGGTGGTCTGATTCAGCAGTAGGCTAGGTGTTGTGTGGTCTGATTCAGCAGTAGACTAGGTGTTGTGTGGTCTGATTCAGCAGTAGACTAGGTGTTGTGTGGTCTGATTCAGCAGTAGACTAGGTGGTGGTGGTCTGATTCAGCAGTAGACTAGGTGTTGTGTGGTCTGATTCAGCAGTAGACTAGGTGTTGTGTGGTCTGATTCAGCAGTAGGCTAGGTGTTGTGTGGTCTGATTCAGCAGTAGACTAGGTGTTGTGTGGTCTGATTCAGCAGTAGGCTAGGTGTTGTGTGGTCTGATTCAGCAGTAGACTAGGTGTTGTGTGGTCTGATTCAGCAGTAGACTAGGTGGTGTGTGGTCTGATTCAGCAGTAGACTAGGTGTTGTGTGGTCTGATTCAGCAGTAGACTAGGTGTTGTGTGGTCTGATTCAGCAGTAGACTAGGTGGTGGTGGTCTGATTCAGCAGTAGGCTAGGTGTTGTGTGGTCTGATTCAGCAGTAGACTAGGTGTTGTGTGGTCTGATTCAGCAGTAGACTAGGTGTTGTGTGGTCTGATTCAGCAGTAGACTAGGTGTTGTGTGGTCTGATTCAGCAGTAGACTAGGTGTTGTGTGGTCTGATTCAGCAGTAGACTAGGTGGTGGTGGTCTGATTCAGCAGTAGGCTAGGTGTTGTGTGGTCTGATTCAGCAGTAGACTAGGTGTTGTGTGGTCTGATTCAGCAGTAGACTAGGTGGTGGTGGTCTGATTCAGCAGTAGGCTAGGTGTTGTGTGGTCTGATTCAGCAGTAGGCTAGGTGTTGTGTGGTCTGATTCAGCAGTAGACTAGGTGGTGTGTGGTCTGATTCAGCAGTAGACTAGGTGTTGTGTGGTCTGATTCAGCAGTAGACTAGGTGGTGGTGGTCTGATTCAGCAGTAGACTAGGTGTTGTGTGGTCTGATTCAGCAGTAGGCTAGGTGTTGTGTGGTCTGATTCAGCAGTAGGCTAGGTGTTGTGTGGTCTGATTCAGCAGTAGACTAGGTGGTGTGTGGTCTGATTCAGCAGTAGACTAGGTGGTGTGTGGTCTGATTCAGCAGTAGACTAGGTGGTGGTGGTCTGATTCAGCAGTAGACTAGGTGGTGGTGGTCTGATTCAGCAGTAGGCTAGGTGTTGTGTGGTCTGATTCAGCAGTAGACTAGGTGGTGGTGGTCTGATTCAGCAGCAGAATAGGTGTTGTGTGGTCTGATTCAGCAGTAGGCTAGGTGTTGTGTGGTCTGATTCAGCAGTAGACTAGGTGGTGTGTGGTCTGATTCAGCAGTAGACTAGGTGTTGTGTGGTCTGATTCAGCAGTAGACTAGGTGTTGTGTGGTCTGATTCAGCAGTAGACTAGGTGGTGGTGGTCTGATTCAGCAGTAGACTAGGTGTTGTGTGGTCTGATTCAGCAGTAGGCTAGGTGTTGTGTGGTCTGATTCAGCAGCAGGCTAGGTGTTGTGTGGTCTGATTCAGCAGTAGACTAGGTGGTGTGTGGTCTGATTCAGCAGTAGACTAGGTGGTGTGTGGTCTGATTCAGCAGTAGACTAGGTGGTGGTGGTCTGATTCAGCAGTAGACTAGGTGGTGGTGGTCTGATTCAGCAGTAGGCTAGGTGTTGTGTGGTCTGATTCAGCAGCAGGCTAGGTGTTGTGTGGTCTGATTCAGCAGTAGGCTAGGTGTTGTGTGGTCTGATTCAGCAGTAGACTAGGTGGTGGTGGTCTGATTCAGCAGTAGACTAGGTGTTGTGTGGTCTGATTCAGCAGTAGACTAGGTGTTGTGTGGTCTGATTCAGCAGTAGACTAGGTGGTGGTGGTCTGATTCAGCAGTAGGATAGGTGTTGTGTGGTCTGATTCAGCAGTAGACTAGGTGTTGTGTGGTCTGATTCAGCAGTAGACTAGGTGTTGTGTGGTCTGATTCAGCAGTAGACTAGGTGGTGGTGGTCTGATTCAGCAGTAGACTAGGTGTTGTGTGGTCTGATTCAGCAGTAGACTAGGTGTTGTGTGGTCTGATTCAGCAGTAGGCTAGGTGTTGTGTGGTCTGATTCAGCAGTAGACTAGGTGTTGTGTGGTCTGATTCAGCAGTAGGCTAGGTGTTGTGTGGTCTGATTCAGCAGTAGACTAGGTGTTGTGTGGTCTGATTCAGCAGTAGACTAGGTGGTGTGTGGTCTGATTCAGCAGTAGACTAGGTGTTGTGTGGTCTGATTCAGCAGTAGACTAGGTGTTGTGTGGTCTGATTCAGCAGTAGACTAGGTGGTGGTGGTCTGATTCAGCAGTAGGCTAGGTGTTGTGTGGTCTGATTCAGCAGTAGACTAGGTGTTGTGTGGTCTGATTCAGCAGTAGACTAGGTGTTGTGTGGTCTGATTCAGCAGTAGACTAGGTGTTGTGTGGTCTGATTCAGCAGTAGACTAGGTGTTGTGTGGTCTGATTCAGCAGTAGACTAGGTGGTGGTGGTCTGATTCAGCAGTAGGCTAGGTGTTGTGTGGTCTGATTCAGCAGTAGACTAGGTGTTGTGTGGTCTGATTCAGCAGTAGACTAGGTGTTGTGTGGTCTGATTCAGCAGTAGACTAGGTGGTGGTGGTCTGATTCAGCAGTAGACTAGGTGTTGTGTGGTCTGATTCAGCAGTAGACTAGGTGTTGTGTGGTCTGATTCAGCAGTAGGCTAGGTGTTGTGTGGTCTGATTCAGCAGTAGACTAGGTGTTGTGTGGTCTGATTCAGCAGTAGGCTAGGTGTTGTGTGGTCTGATTCAGCAGTAGACTAGGTGTTGTGTGGTCTGATTCAGCAGTAGACTAGGTGGTGTGTGGTCTGATTCAGCAGTAGACTAGGTGTTGTGTGGTCTGATTCAGCAGTAGACTAGGTGTTGTGTGGTCTGATTCAGCAGTAGACTAGGTGGTGGTGGTCTGATTCAGCAGTAGGCTAGGTGTTGTGTGGTCTGATTCAGCAGTAGACTAGGTGTTGTGTGGTCTGATTCAGCAGTAGACTAGGTGTTGTGTGGTCTGATTCAGCAGTAGACTAGGTGTTGTGTGGTCTGATTCAGCAGTAGACTAGGTGTTGTGTGGTCTGATTCAGCAGTAGACTAGGTGGTGGTGGTCTGATTCAGCAGTAGGCTAGGTGTTGTGTGGTCTGATTCAGCAGTAGACTAGGTGTTGTGTGGTCTGATTCAGCAGTAGACTAGGTGGTGGTGGTCTGATTCAGCAGTAGGCTAGGTGTTGTGTGGTCTGATTCAGCAGTAGGCTAGGTGTTGTGTGGTCTGATTCAGCAGTAGACTAGGTGGTGTGTGGTCTGATTCAGCAGTAGACTAGGTGGTGGTGGTCTGATTCAGCAGTAGACTAGGTGTTGTGTGGTCTGATTCAGCAGTAGACTAGGTGGTGGTGGTCTGATTCAGCAGTAGGCTAGGTGTTGTGTGGTCTGATTCAGCAGCAGGCTAGGTGTTGTGTGGTCTGATTCAGCAGTAGACTAGGTGTTGTGTGGTCTGATTCAGCAGTAGACTAGGTGGTGGTCTGATTCAGCAGTAGGCTAGGTGTTGTGTGGTCTGATTCAGCAGTAGACTAGGTGTTGTGTGGTCTGATTCAGCAGTAGGCTAGGTGTTGTGTGGTCTGATTCAGCAGTAGACTAGGTGGTGTGTGGTCTGATTCAGCAGTAGACTAGGTGTTGTGTGGTCTGATTCAGCAGTAGACTAGGTGGTGGTGGTGGTGTTGTGTGTTTTGTTGATGAGCCAAATTACTACTTGTTTAATAATTTATCTAATGTATCTTCCTCCTTTAACTACAGATGGTGTGACAAACAGACCATCAACTATTTTAATAATCTCATATACCCACACACACCTGCCAGCTACACACACACCTGCCAGCTACACACACATGTGCCAGCTACACACACACACACCCTCCAGCTACACACACACCTGCCAGCTACACACACACCTGCCAGCTACACACACACCTGCCAGCTACTGAGGATATATTCTTTCTCCCATCCTTCCCCTGAATGGCTCAAATGAAGGTATCTATTTTGGAGCTTAATTTGCCATGTCATGTCTTAGATTTCTCTGTCTACAGGTCCAAATGATGAGTGTCTGTGGATGTTGTGGACGGATGGGAGCTGTACTGCTCCTATCAATGTCGTGACTCATTTAGGTTTGTTTTCTCAGCGCAGGAAGTCTCAAGCTGCTCATTACAATCAGTGTTAACAGTCCCGGTTCATCCTGGTCCCCCGTTGAGTGTGTGTGTGTGTGTGTGTGTGTGTGTGTGTGTGTGTGTGTGTGTGTGTGTGTGTGTGTGTGTGTGTGTGTGTGTGTGTGTGTGTGTGTGTGTGTGTGTGTGTGTGTGTGTGTGTGTGTGTGTGTGTGTGTGTGTGTGTGTGTGTGTGTGTGTCAGAACCCCTCAGATCAGTACCAGTCTCATATTGAGAACAACAGGGATCGTTTTGTAGATTGAATATGGATTGATTGTGATTGCATGGGTTATGCATGAGTCTGATAATACATTTCCTGAAAATACTTAAAATAGCGGCTTTGTGTTTCGCAAACGCTGTCAAGACGTTTTAGGCATAGTTAGCTGTGCTGGTTCCCTCAGGGTGAAGAGATGCAACCTGTTCAACAGATAGTCTAGTAACGAACAGAGTTTTGTTTAGTACCAATTTGTTGTCGTCTCCAAGGAGAAATTATGTCTGGAGTAAAAACAAGAGGTGAAGCGTGACTATGAAGAATTTCGACCCTGACTTTAGTCTCTTTATTGTGTTGTCCCTGTCAGGTTTTAAAAGGTACATACTGTGTGTATATGTATTTTCTGAACTGTCAAGTAAGCAATCAATCAATCACCCTGCCACCCTGCCACCCTGCCACCCTGCCACCGTGCCACCCTGTCACCCTGCCACCGTGCCGCCCTGCCACCCTGCCACCATGACACCGTGCCACCCTGCCACCCTGCCACCCTGCCACCGTACCACCCTGCCACCCTGCCACCCTGCCACCATGCCACCCTGCCACCCTGCCACCGTGCCACCATGCCGCCGTGCCACCCTGCCGCCGTGCCGCCGTGCCACCCTGCCACCCTGCCACCATGCCATCGTGCCACCCTGACACCATGCCACCCTGCGACCGTGCCACCCTGCGGCCGTGCCACCCTGCCACCCTGTGACCGTGCCACCCTGCCACCGTGCCACCATGCCACCCTGCGACCGTGCCACCCTGCCTATTACTTCACCACACTTCACCCCTGAGTTGACCAGTTACCCCTCAGAGATGATGTTCCTAGACATTCCTCACTGTACAGGCTAGTATGGCTCCCTCTCCAGTCACATCACCTCCCAAGTCTGCTCAACATCCTCGACCCTGTAGATGAGGGGGAAAAACACGAGACAGACAGAACGACTTTGTAAAGTGATGACAGGTGAGAGTGCGCTCTGGTTTCAGATTGTCAGGTAGATTGTCAGGTAGATTGTCAGGTAGATTTTCAGGTAGATTGTCAGGTAGAAGTCCCAGGTCAGATCAGAATGATGAGTGATGACAGGTAGATTGTCAGGTAGAAGTCCCAGGTCAGATCAGAATGATGAGTGAGGATAGGTAGATTGTCAGGTAGATTATCAGGTAGATTATCAGGTAGATTGTCAGGTAGATTATCAGGTAGATTATCAGGTAGATTGTCAGGTAGATTGTCAGGTAGATTGTCAGGTAGATTGTCAGGTAGATTGTCAGGTAGATTGTCAGGTAGATTATCAGGTAGATTGTCAGGTAGATGATCAGGTAGATTGTCAGGTAGATTGTCAGGTAGATTGTCAGGTAGATTGACAGGTAGATTGTCAGGTAGATTGTCAGGTAGAAGTCCCAGGTCAGATCAGATGGATGTAGGTTCTAACATCCTTGACAAAGTAGTTCTACCTCCAGGATTCCTGTCTCCACCATTGCCATGGTTTCCCCCTGGGAGGAAAGGATGTCATCAACTCACTGACTCCACAACCACTAGTAGAGTCTGAAAACTAACCTGAGGTATTTCACTTTGTATAGTTATTCACGCTCTTCAATCCCTCGCTCTCTCGCTGTCTCTCTCGCTATCTCTCTCACGCATGCTCTCTCTCTATCTCTCTCTTGCTATCTCTCTCTCTCTCTCTTGCAGTGCGTACTGGGAGTTTTTTTGGAGTTTGAGTGTTTGGTGTGAGGGCTTTGTCGTAACTTATTTTCTTGATTCTGTCCTTGGTCTTTCCTTTCAAATTTTATTTTCTATGGTGGAGGGTTAACTTCTTTGGGACAGGGGGGGCAGTATTGAGTAGCTTGGATAAAAAGGTGCCCAGAGTAAACTGCCTGCTACGCAGGCCTAAAAGCTAGAAATATGCATATAATTAGTAGATTTGGATAGAAAACACTCTGAAGTTTCTAAAACTGTTTGAATGATGTCTGTGAGTATAACACAACTCATATGGCAGGCAAAAACCTGAGAAAAAATCCAACCAGGAAGTGGTAAATCTGAGGTTTGTAGTTTTTCAACTCTTTGCCTATCCAAGATACAGTGGAAATGCCGGAAGCCTTCGGCTGAGTAGCCGGGAAATCACAGAGTCGGCCGGGAGGTGGGCCTGGCTCAGGGCTAGCTTCGGGGCTGGGTCACTCGGTGGCAGCTAGCTAGCTGTGATGATCAGGAGTAATGGTCCAGGGTTTACGGCAGGAATTCGGCGTTGTAGTGGAGAAAACAGTCCGATGCTGGCAGGTATTATCCAGGCTAAAATAATTAAATAAAAAACGGCTGGTGTCTGTGCAGAAGGAAAGGCCGCTAGCAGTGGCTAACAATGGCTAAATAGATAGTAGCTAATTAGCTGGCTAGCTTCTGATGGAGGTTCTGGCAATAAGGTCTAAAAATAGAGGATCCGTATCACATTGGGTGAGGCGGGTTACCGGAAGGTATATTTAATTTAAAAATGGAAAATAGATTGAGAATAAATAGAAATATATACAAAAAAATACGAAAAATACAAAGTACACGAGAGGACAGCAAACCACGTCTGCACTGCTACGCCATCTTGGATTCAAGATGTAATGAGATGCAGACAGCAGAGGCTGGGCCTAGTCATGCCAGGGATGGTGGTGTAGATGAGGCTGGGCCTAGTCATGCCAGGGATGGTGGTGTAGATGAGGCTGGGCCTAGTCATGCCAGAGATGGTGGTGTAGATGAGGCTGGGCCTAGTCATGCCAGGGATGGTGGTGTAGATGAGGCTGGGCCTAGTCATGCCAGAGATGGTGGTGTAGATGAGGCTGGGCCTAGTCATGCCAGAGATGGTGGTGTAGATGAGGCTGGGCCTAGTCAGGCTAGAGATGGTGGAATAGCTGAGGCTGGGTCTAGTCCTGCTATGGATGGTGGTGTAGCTGAGTCTGATTCTAATCAGGCTAGAGATGGTAGGGTAGCTGAGGCTGGGCCTAGTCCTGCTATATGGTGGTGTAGATGAGGTTGTGTCTAGTCATGCTATGGATGGTGGTGTAGATGAGGCTGGGCCTAGTCGTGCTATGGAGGGTGGTGTAGATGAGGCTGGGTTTAGTCAGGTTATGCTAGTGGATGAGGAGAGTATAGTGGAGAAGTGTAAGAGACTGAGGGGGGGAGGGTGTCAAGCAGAAATGGAAAAAGGGGCAGACGAAAGGAGGTGGGAGGGGAGAAGCTGGTGTGGTCAAAGGCACCATGGAACCTTTGCCTGGTGCTGGGGGGGGAGGCCCTGACCAGAGAGGAAGGGCAGGTGGTCAGGATGGGAGATGAAGATGAGGAGGAAAGTGAGTCTGAGGAAGAGGATGATGAGGAGTTTTTTTCCCCAGACTCCTCTTCAATGGGTCCGGAGCTGACAGCCAGTCAAGCAGAGGGGTCAAAGTACACGGTGAGGGAACTGACAAGGTTCCTGAAGGAGACCAAGGGAAAAAAGTTAATCTTGAGGCTTTTTTTCTGATGCGAGAAAGTTTGTAAGATCAGTACAACATGCTATGATAAACGAGGGGCATGGTGTCCTCTCACCCAGGAAACAGTTTAGGTTGAGGAAGTGGGTCACAACAGTGCGTAAGGGTCGACCGTCAGACACTGTTTAGATGTAGAGTTTCTTTCTGGCACTGGGGCTTTTTGAGCTTTGCTATTGGTCTCTTTCTTTGCTGGCTTTTCTCCCACTTCTTATGGAGACTCTTCGGGTAGGTTTGTTTAATATAAATGGCGGCAGAGATGCGGGAAAGAGGAGTGTTTTGGGTATATATGTAAAACAGAAAATGTACAGGTGTTGTTTCTGCAGGAGACACATTTGGGATGGGACACATTTTAGTGCAGGGGTGGCAGTCCTTTTTGTACCGGGTCTGTCTGTAAAAATTTGCTCCTCAAAGGAGGTGTGTAGGGGTAGGCTGCTTGTTGTAAAAGCAGAAATTAACAACATGGGTTTTGTCGTTATAAATGTGTATGTGCCTTACACAGGGAGAGAGAGGAGGGTTCTATTTGGGTGTCTTAGACAGGAACTATCAAAGGTAACGCCTGAGGAAATGCTGGTGCTCGGCGGGGACTGGAACTGTACAATAGATTTTACGAAAGACAGAAATGGGGAAGAGCCTCATTCAGAGTCAGTGGGAGTGTTAAGGGACATTATTAACCATTTCGACCTAGTGGATGTTTGGAGAACTAAACATCCCAACACAAGACAGTATACATGGGTGAAGGTCTTTGGGGCTAGGGTGAGTGCAGCCCGACTTGATAGTTTTTACATGTCCAGGAATCAGAGCAATATGCTGTTGGGCGCTACCATTCTCCCGTGGGGTTTTACATGTCCAGGAATCAGAGCAATTGGCTGTTGGGCGCTACCATTCTCCCGTGGGGTTTTACATGTCCAGGAATCAGAGCAATAGGCTGTTGGGCGCTACCATTCTCCCGTGGGGTTTTACATGTCCAGGAATCAGAGCAATAGGCTGTTGTGCGCTACCATTCTCCCGTGGGGTTTTACATGTCCAGGAATCAGAGCAATAGGCTGTTGGGCGCTACCATTCTCCCGGTGGGGGTTTCGGATCACCACATAACCATGGCTCGGCTGTCTATTTCACCACGCCCTCGGCATGCATCCTATTGGAAGATTAATGTAAAGCTCTTTCAAAATGCTACTTTTTGCTCAGGTTTCAAGATTTTTTTGGGAAAGATGGAGGCAGCGAAGAGAGGAGTACGAGTCTCTGAGTCAATGGTGGGATGTGGGGAAAGTCCAAATTTGGCTTTTCTGTCAACAGTATAAATCTCTCTCATCCTCAGAGGCTTGGAGAGTACTGGGGGAAATTGAGCGTTGTATTAGTGAGATAGAGGTAGAGATGATGGGGCAAGGCAATGTAGGCCTTCAGGCTAATTTATTTGAATTACCAGTTTTTTCCAGGTTAAAGCAAAGGGAGCACTTGTAAGAGCTAGGTTCTCCATGCTCAAGGAGATGGGTGCTCCCAGCTCCTTCTTTGGTTTGGAAAGACAGAGCGGTGAAGCCAAGGGTATGCATTGTCTACAGCTGTCTGATGGGGGGGGGGGGGGGGGGGGGTGACCTCTGCTGTGGGGGAGATGCGGGAGCAAACTGTGGAGTTTTATACTGAGTTGTGTAAGGCAGAAATGTGTGATCCTATGTGTGCTCAGGTCTTGTTTTCAGAACTCCCTAAGCTCTCTCTGGCAAAGAGGGATGAAATGGACATTCCTCTGTTGTCCCATGAACTGGCAGAGGCCGTAACCCAGATGTCCCCCGGCCGTTCACCGGGGGTCGATGGACTCCCAGTGGAGTTTTATAAAAATTCTGTGGAATAATTGGACTAGACTTCTTTTGCGTGTTGCGTGAATGCGTCGAGATAGGAGAGTTGCAGATGATCTGCCGTCGGGCGGCTCTGAGTCTCCTGCCCAGAGAGGTTGTAATGTCAACTTTGGACTGGTCTCTTTAGATCAAGAGAAGGATTTTGATAGAGTGGACCATGAGTATCTGTTTAATATATAATGTGATGTCTGTGTTTTTTTAGGTTTAGGAAAATTATTTTGACCTGTGTGAAGATGTCGTATGCTGGGGCGTCATGTATGGTCAAGGTGGGAGGGGGGCTCAGTAGGCCAGTCTGGGTGAGACGGGGCATTAGACAAGGATGCCCTCTATCGGGGGCAGTTATATACATTAGCCATTGAACCCTTTTTGGGCCTGCTACACAGGAGACTGCAGGGAGTGTGCTGGACAGGCATCGGTGTGTTGACAGTCATAGTAGTGTCAGCATATGCAGATGACATTTCTGTGATGGTTAGGGATAGTCAGGATAGCAGGTCTCTCAGACTTTTACTCTGCAGTGCTGAGGGCCTGGCAGCTGCTAATGCCCAAATGAGAAGGAGGAGTGGAGCCTGGGCTGTGGGTGTGGGAGGAGCCTATCTTCCACAACCCCACCATCCCTTTGAGATCAGTTCAGTCGGCCACCCTGCAGAGGCGACTGATGGCAGCGGGCTTACTAAGGCTAGGTGACCAGCGACTGCTGGGAGAGGATGGGTGGAAAACCCCGGAAGTCCTGGCACAACAAACAGGAATAAAGTCTCTTAGGCTGCTGGAGAGATTCCTGGAGGAGGTCCAGGAGGCACTGAGCCGGTAAGGGGGGTGTTTGAGTGGCCAAAGGGGGAGGGGCCACCAATGTTTCCGCCACTGCAGCTGACGGCAGAGACTGGGGACTGGCAAGGGGGTCTGGTGGACTTGTTAGATTTTAACACTCCGAGCCTGGGGGAGTTTGAGGGGGTGGGAGGTAAAGCCCTCTACAACCTCTGCGTTAAGGTTAGGAACATTAGGAGCCAAACAGGAGTGAAGGCACATCAGTGGCAGGGGATATGTGGGGCGGAGAGTATGGTGGGTTTTAGATGGAGGTCAGGGGACCTCCAGTGGAGGGTTCTACATGGAGCCCTGTCCACTAACAGCTGGTTGGCACGGGTTGATCCGGGAATCGGGCAGGGGTGTCCTTTCTGCGTTATGAGAGAAATGGTGATTCATGTGTTTTCTGTGTGCACCAGGTTAATGCCATTAACGTCTCTGTTGGAATGTCTGTGTGAGAGGTTGGGGGTGGTTTTTACTGTTGGGATGTTTATAATGGGGTACAGGTATTCAAATATGGAAAAGGCCAAATGTTGTCTATTTGGCTACGAGGAGGAACAGGGTCAAAGGTGGGGGGATAACAGACCATTTACTATTGTTTAATGGGATGGTCTCTGCGCACCTTAGGGTGGAATTTGAGTTCTGTAAAATGATAAAACGTGTGGAGATGTTTCAGGAGATATGGTGTGTTGGGGGGCTGTCTGTATAGCTGGGGAAGATGTTTTGGATATATGGTTGTAGAATGGTGAGGTTTTAGAGGTTATTGTGATATGTTGTGTTCTGTTTCATGGGGTAGAGGGAAAGGTGAGTATGTTACATATATGTATGCAGTACAGGATATATTTTGGTGTTATATTTTAAGGGGAGGTGGTGAGGTTTTAATGAAATTAGATTGTTTCATTGAAGAGACAAAAAGTCAAAAGTGTCTCGCTCTCTCTCTCTCTCTCTCTCTCTCTCTCTCTCTCTCTCTCTCTCTCTCTCTCTCTCTCTCTCTCTCTCTCTCTCTCTCTCGCTATCTCTATCTCTCGCTCTCTCTCTCTCCATCGCTCTTTCACTTTCACTTTCTCTCTCTCTCGCTCCCTCCCTCTCTCTCTTGCTATCCCCCTCTCTCTCGCTCTTTCTCTCACTCTCTCGCTCTGTTCCAGCAGTTGAGATGTAGACATACTTAAAGCTGGGTTTTATGTGCTATTTCCACTCTATGAAGAATAATACTTTGAAATTGTGAAAATTAGAATAATGCCCTTTTAGTGTAAGAGCTATTTTTTTTTAAACTGTTGGAATTTCAGCTTGTTTTGGTGGGATGATGTTTTGGCCTGCCTGGTGACATCACCATAAGTTAATAGACCAATAACAAAGAGAGTTCCAAACCTCTCTGCCAATGACAACTAGTTTTCAGGTTACATATCCCTCCCATTAGGCCTCTCACTTAGACCACTCCCAGACAGTCCTAGCTAAATACTTGCTTGAGAAATTGCTTTTTGCTAAGAAGCTATTTTTGTTTCTTTTGACCATTTTAATTTAAAATATTCACAGTAAGGCACTTAATTGTTACCCAGAAATGATTTGATATTGAGATGGAAATGGCTGCATTGGACTGGCGGTGCCAGTTAGGCTGGGAGGGGAGGCTGGCTGGTTGATGCACTGTAACAGCTGCTGATGGTGGTGGATGTAGGCCCCTGCACCGCAGACCCAGTCCCAGGGATGGAGCCTCCAGATGGGATGTGTTTCAGGCTGCTCATGCCTGTATCCTCAGGATGAAGCTCCATCTTGGATGGTAGTGCAAAAGCAATTAACAACCTGCCTGTCATTAATGAGGAGAACGTTTTACCATTAGCTACAGGCTGTATGTGACTTTGTATGTATAAAAGCTGAAATCTATAGTACAGTATACAGTAAGAACACAAGAGAATACAGGATGAAATTATTCATTTATTGTGTGTTTTTTAACAATATAACACAAAGCTATGAAGTCAGTCAGTTTTACTTTAAATGTCAATGTATCTATATTGTTTGGCTAACCTTGTTACAGCCCCCCTTCCCCCCAGTGTAGTGGTGTATTATAGGCTAACTGGTATTCTAGCTGGTACTCTCCCTGTGTGTGTGTGTGTGCCAGTGTGCGTCTGTCTCTCTCTCTTTGCTGAGATTGCTGTAGTCTGCCTTCCTCCCATTTATTTAGTATGCCCAGTGATGGATTGCTTTAATAAAGGTAGGTGCCGTACCCCCCAAAAATGAGCAGGATTGATTAGCAACATCTGCATTTTGCTGGATAAACAGAGCAAGAGCCAGGAAGACCTGCTAAATAATGAAGCCCCACAATACCGTTTTTTTACTCTCTCTCTCAATTTCAATTTCAATTTAAGGGATTTATTGGCATTGGAAACAAATGTGTACATTGCCAAAGCAAGTGAAAAAGAAAATAAACAAAAGTGAAGCAAACAATAAAAAAAATCGACAGTGAACATTACACTCACAAAAGTTCCAAAAGAATAAAGACAATTTAAACATCAATATGTCTATTTACAGTGTTGTAATGATTTGCAAATAGTTAAAGAACAAAATATAGGTTGTATTTGCAATGGTGTTTGTTCTTCACTGGTTGCCCTTTTCTTGTGGCAACAGGTCACACATCTTGCTGCTGTGATGTCACACTGTGGTATTTCACCCAGTAGATATGGGAGTTTTTCAAAATTGGATTTTTTTTTCAAATTCTTTGTGGGTCTGTGTAATCTGAGGGAAATATAGAGGCGGAGGGGCAATGCAAATAGTCTGGGTAACCATTTGATTAGATGTTCAGGAGTCTTATGGCTTTGGGGTAGAAGCTGTTAAAAGCCTCTTGGACATTGCCTTGGTGCTCTGGTACCGCTTGCCGTGCGGTACCCGAGAGAACAGTCTATGACTAGGTTGGCTGGAGTTTTTTGACAATTTTTACGGCCTTCCTCTGACACTGCCTAGTAAAGTCGTCCTGGATGGCAGGAAGCTTAAACCCAGTGATGTACTGGGCCGTACGCACTACCCCCTGTCGTGCCTTGCGGTCGGAGGCCGAGCAGTTGCCATTCACCACGGTGAAGGCGTAGGCTCAGGTTTTCTGGGTCTCTGTGTTTTTGGTTGAACAGGTTTCTCAATTTCTTTCTTAGGTTATTGCATTCTTCATCAGACAATTTGTTATTGTTGTTAATTTGTGGGAGGGAATGCTGTCACCTCCAGGTAGGTGTTTGTCCCCCTGTGTGCTGAGGGTGTCGGGTTCTTGTCCAGTTCTGGCATTTAGGTCACCACAGACTACTACATGTCCCTGGTCCTGGAAATGGTTGATCTCCCCCTCTAGGATGGAGAAGCAGTCATCGTTGAAGTATGGGGATTCTATTAGGGGGATATAGGTTGCACACTTGAGGCCATTTTTCTCTGTTGTGATCATTTCCTTATTGAATTCTAGCCAGATGTAAAATGTTCCTGTTTTGACTAATTTAATGGAGTGGGTTATGTCTGCTCTATACCAAATTAGCATACCACCTGAGTCTCTTCCCTGTTTCACAGGAAACATAGTTTCATAGTTTGGTGGATAGGACTACCAGCTCTCTGTAACCTAGAGGGCAACCAGTGGGTCCGTCTCCTCTTTACCAGGTGTCTTGTAGGATGACAATGTCTGTCACGTTCGTCGTATTGAGGAGACCAAGGCGCAGCGTGATATGAATACATTCTTCTTTTAATAAAGGAAGAACACTGAACAAACTAACAAAGTAACAAAAAAACGACCGTGAAGCTAAATCGAACGAGTGCTGACATGCAACTCCACATAGACAACTACCCATAAAACCTAAATGGAAAATGGCAACCTAAATAGGATCCCCAATAAGAGACAACGATAAACAGCTGCCTCTGATTGGGAACCAATTCAGGCCACCATAAACCTACATTACCTAGACATACAAAATCCCCATAGATATACCCACCCTCGTCACACCCTGACCTGCCCAAAATAATACAGAAAATATAGAAAACTAAGGTCAGGGCGTGACAGTACCCCCCCTCCCAAAGGTGCGGACTCCGGTCGCAAAACCTGAACTTATAGGGGAGGGTCTGGGTGGCATTTCTCCGCGGTGGTGGCTCTGGTGAGGGACGTAGACCCCGCTCCACCTCTGGCTTGGCCCACTTAGGTGGCGCCTCTAGAGCGGGGACCCTCGCTGCCGACCCCGGACTGGGGACACCCGTAGCGGGCCCCGGACTGGGGACCCTCGTAGCAGGACCCGGACTGGAGGGCATCTCTGGAAGCTCCGGACTGAAGTGCGCCTCTGGAGGCTCCGGACTGAAGGGCGCCTCTGGAAGCTCCGGACTGAAGGGCGACTCTGGAGGCTCCGGACTGGAGGGCGCCTCTGGAAGGTCCGGACTGAAGGGCGACTCTGGAGGCTCCGGGCTGGAGGACGTCTCTGGAGGCTCCGGCTGGAGACCGTCGCTGGAGGCTCCGGACTGGAGACCCCCGTTGGAGGCTTCGTGCCATGTCTCACCCCTGGAGGCTTCTTGCCATGGATCATCACTGGAGGCTTCTTGCCATGGATCATCACTGGAGGCTTCGTGCCATGGATGATCACTGGAGGCTTCGTGCCATGGATCATCACTGGAGGCTTCTTGCCATGGATCCTCACTGGAGTGAGGAGACACACTGGAAGCCTGGCTCTGGGAGCAGGCACAGGACTCACCAGGCTGGGGAGACATGCAGGAGGCCTTGTCCTTGGCCAAGGCACCGGATACACTGGGCCGTGGAGGCGCACTGGAGGTTTCGAGCTAAGAGCCTGCACAACCCGTCCTGGCTGGATGGTGACTTTGGCCCGGCACGTGCGGGGCACAGGCACAGGACACACTGGGCTGTGCAGACGCACTGGAGACACAGTGCGCAGAGCCGGCGCAGGATATCCTGGGCCGTAGAGACGTACTGGAGGTCTGGAAAGCAGGGTTGGCACAATCCTTCCTGGCTGGAGGCTCACCCTATCCCGGCAGATGCGAGGAGCTGGAATATAGCGCACCGGGCTATGAGTGTGCACTGGGGACACCATGCGCATCACCCCATAGCACGGGGCCTGACCAGTCACATGCTCGCCACGGTAAGCACGGGGAGTTGGCTAAGGTCTCCAACCTGACTTTGCCACACTCCACGTGTCCCCCCCCCAAAAAAAATTCTGGGGCTGCCTCTCGTGCACGCCTCTCTGAGCCAACTCCTCGTAGCGTTGCCACTCCGCCTTAGCTGCTTCCAGCTCCTCTTTAGGATGGCAATATTCTCCCGTCTGTGCCCAGGGTCCCTTGCCGTCCAGGATTTCCTCCCATGTCCAACTCTCCAAAAAACGCTCCTCCCTCTTACCACGCTGCTTGGTCTTTTGGTGGTGGGTAGTTCTGTCACGTTCGTCGTATTGAGGAGACCAAGGCGCAGCGTGATATGAATACATTCTACTTTTAATAAATGAAGAACACTGAACAAACTAACAAAGTAACAAAAATGAACGTGAAGCTAAATAGAAGGAGTGCTGACATGCAACTCCACATAGACAACTATGAAATGGAAACCTAAAACCTAAATGGAAAATGGCAACCTAAATAGGATCCCCAATAAGAGACAACGATAAACAGCTGCCTCTGATTGGGAACCAATTCAGGCCACCATAAACCTACATTACCTAGACATACAAAATCCCCATAGATAAACAAAAACCCTAGACAAGACAAAAACACACATACCCACCCCCGTCATACCCTGACCTGCCCAAAATAATACAGAAAATATAGAAAACTAAGGTCAGGGCGTGACAATGTCTGTATTTCCAATTTCTTTGATGTAGTCCGGGTTCCTACTCTTTAGGCCAAAGTCAGATGACCTCAGACCTTGTATATTCTAGGATGAGATAGTAAAATCTCTGTGTTTCATAGTGTCTAGTGTTGTTTTTGTGTGGTTTAGGCCCAGACCATCACAGTAGGTGTGAGCAGAGCATGTTGAGCTTCTGATACATACCTCTAAGGTCGCAGGATGGGGCTTGGGCGGGTGTAATAGTGGGGGTTGGGCCTGTTGCTCTGCTCACGGCCTGGGCATATGTTCTGCTGTCATGTTGAGGTCCTTGCCGCGGGGGGGGGGGGGGGTCATGGGGAAGCAGAAAGGGCATAGGTCTGATAGGTCTGGGGGGGCCTATATAGGGTGTGGCCAGGGTTTGCTTGGGGTGGTCTTGGCTGGTTGGTGTGCAGCTGGTGATGCTGTGGTCTGGATGTAGGTCCTCTTTTGGCGTGGGTTCTCTCAGTGCAGGTCTTGGATGGTGTCTCGCTGGTCTGGGCCGGGTGTCCGTTGCTCTGTTGCTCCAGTGTGAGGTGCTGAGGCTGCGGTTGAGGGTGACGTCCTTCAGAGTCCTGGCAAAAGTTGGGATTGCTGCCTTGTAGAGGTGGACCTGGTCGTAAAGGCTGTTCAAGTCTAGGGTGGAGTGGTGGGCCAGGTAGACATGAGGTTTTGAGGCACAGTCCTGGGAAATGCTTGCGTTCACACGTTGTATGCTGAACGTCTTTTCGTGTTAGCAGGGTGGAGATAACCACTTGTGCATTGGGGAAAGGGGAAGAAACTTTTCCAACCACCCTTCCCTGCTGGGCCTTCAGGTCATTTGTGTCCGTGTGAATTATAATGTGGCTGGGGACCCTAGTCTGTCCAGGACATGTCTAGTGTTTGGAGTTGAGCCACTGTGTTTGGAAAAAAGTTTATCCTCTTGAATGTTTTTGCCATTTGAGTCAATGAGGAGCACAGTCTCCGGCTTTTGTATGTCCTCAGTGGATGTGAGGGGATTGTCAGGAGAGCTATTAGGGGAGCTGACAGGGGGGCTGTTAGGAAGGGGTGGGGTCCGTTGGGTTGGTGGGTCCTGTGTTGTCTGTCCCATTGTGGTGTTGAGGTTGTGGTCTGGTTCTGAGGTGGGCTGTTCTGCTGGCTTCTCTGGGGGAGTGTCCTGCTCTCTGTCACACCTCAGCTTTGTCACCTCCTCCTTCAGTGCCATGTGTGCCTCTTTAAGTTCTCTCACCTCACTCCGTAGAGCAGCCAGCTCTCTCAGACAGCCGTCCAGTTCCACCTTCCGCCCTCCGGGTCTTGTTGGGGGGTGTTGTTCTGGTCTGTTTTGTGGGTTTGTTCTGTCTGGATTGTGTGGACCAGCTCTCTGAGCTCCACCATCTCTCTCTCCAGCTCTGTGAATTTATCCCTCTCAATGATGTTGGACAAGTGCAGTTGTGGGACCTGGGTGTGTTCAGTGCTGGGGGGGGGTGACTATCCTCGTCTGCGGAACAGGTTGAAGAGGTGTGATCAGAATCACTCAGGATGGGGGAGTCATCACAGAGAGCTTTTCCTGCTGTGCTCTCTCTTTGATCCTGTAAAAGTCCTTCTGGAACTGCATGAGGATGCCCTGCACCATTACTGTCCCAGACTTGTTCACCTTGAAAGAGGTTGTTTACATTTCTTCAATGTCTGATATTCTGAGTTTCCACCCTGGGCCAAAACCCAAATCTCTTAACATAGGGGTAGTGTGCTGTTATTCTCTCCTAACATAGAGGTAGTGTGCTGTTATTCTCTCCTAACATAGGGGTAGTGTGCTGTTATTCTCTCCTAACATAGGGGTAGTGTGCTGTTATTCTCTACTAACATAGGGGTAGTGTGCTGTTATTCTCTCCTAACATAGGGGTAGTGTGCTGTTATTCTCTCCTAACATAGGGGTAGTGTGCTGTTATTCTCTCCTAACATAGGGGTAGTGTGCTGTTATTCTCTCCTAACATAGGGGTAGTGTGCTGTTATTCTCTACTAACATAGGGGTAGTGTGCTGTTATTCTCTCCTAACATAGGGGTAGTGTGCTGTTATTCTCTACTAACATAGGGGTAGTGTGCTGTTATTCTCTCCTAACATAGGGGTAGTGTGCTGTTATTCTCTCTTAACATAGAGGTAGTGTGCTGTTATTCTCTCCTAACATAGGGGTAGTGTGCTGTTATTCTCTCCTAACATAGGGGTAGTGTGCTGTTATTCTCTCCTAACATAGGGGTAGTGTGCTGTTATTCTCTACTAACATAGGGGTAGTGTGCTGTTATTCTCTCCTAACATAGAGGTAGTGTGCTGTTATTCTCTCTTAACATAGGGGTAGTGTGCTGTTATTCTCTCTTAACATAGGGGTAGTGTGCTGTTATTCTCTCCTAACATAGGGGTAGTGTGCTGTTATTCTCTACTAACATAGGGGTAGTGTGCTGTTATTCTCTCCTAACATAGAGGTAGTGTGCTGTTATTCTCTCTTAACATAGGGGTAGTGTGCTGTTATTCTCTACTAACATAGGGGTAGTGTGCTGTTATTCTCTCTTAACATAGAGGTAGTGTGCTGTTATTCTCTCCTAACATAGGGGTAGTGTGCTGTTATTCTCTCCTAACATAGGGGTAGTGTGCTGTTATTCTCTCCTAACATAGGGGTAGTGTGCTGTTATTCTCTCCTAACATAGGGGTAGTGTGCTGTTATTCTCTCCTAACATAGGGGTAGTGTGCTGTTATTCTCTACTAACATAGGGGTAGTGTGCTGTTATTCTCTCTTAACATAGGGGTAGTGTGCTGTTATTCTCTCCTAACATAGGGGTAGTGTGCTGTTATTCTCTCCTAACATAGGGGTAGTGTGCTGTTATTCTCTCTTAACATAGGGGTAGTGTGCTGTTATTCTCTCCTAACATAGGGGTAGTGTGCTGTTATTCTCTCTTAACATAGGGGTAGTGTGCTGTTATTCTCTCCTAACATAGGGGTAGTGTGCTGTTATTCTCTACTAACATAGGGGTAGTGTGCTGTTATTCTCTCCTAACATAGGGGTAGTGTGCTGTTATTCTCTACTAACATAGGGGTAGTGTGCTGTTATTCTCTACTAACATAGGGGTAGTGTGCTGTTATTCTCTCCTAACATAGGGGTAGTGTGCTGTTATTCTCTCCTAACATAGAGGTAGTGTGCTGTTATTCTCTCTTAACATAGGGGTAGTGTGCTGTTATTCTCTCTTAACATAGGGGTAGTGTGCTGTTATTCTCTACTAACATAGGGGTAGTGTGCTGTTATTCTCTCCTAACATAGGGGTAGTGTGCTGTTATTCTCTCCTAACATAGAGGTAGTGTGCTGTTATTCTCTCCTAACATAGAGGTAGTGTGCTGTTATTCTCTCTTAACATAGGGGTAGTGTGCTGTTATTCTCTCCTAACATAGGGGTAGTGTGCTGTTATTCTCTCTTAACATAGGGGTAGTGTGCTGTTATTCTCTCTTAACATAGGGGTAGTGTGCTGTTATTCTCTCCTAACATAGGGGTAGTGTGCTGTTATTCTCTCTTAACATAGGGGTAGTGTGCTGTTATTCTCTCTTAACATAGGGGTAGTGTGCTGTTATTCTCTCCTAACATAGGGGTAGTGTGCTGTTATTCTCTCCTAACATAGGGGTAGTGTGCTGTTATTCTCTCTTAACATAGGGGTAGTGTGCTGTTATTCTCTCCTAACATAGGGGTAGTGTGCTGTTATTCTCTATTAACATAGGGGTAGTGTGCTGTTATTCTCTCTTAACATAGGGGTAGTGTGCTGTTATTCTCTCCTAACATAGGGGTAGTGTGCTGTTATTCTCTCCTAACATAGGGGTAGTGTGCTGTTATTCTCTCTTAACATAGGGGTAGTGTGCTGTTATTCTCTCCTAACATAGGGGTAGTGTGCTGTTATTCTCTCCTAACATAGGGGTAGTGTGCTGTTATTCTCTCCTAACATAGAGGTAGTGTGCTGTTATTCTCTCTTAACATAGGGGTAGTGTGCTGTTATTCTCTCTTAACATAGGGGTAGTGTGCTGTTATTCTCTCCTAACATAGGGGTAGTGTGCTGTTATTCTCTCCTAACATAGGGGTAGTGTGCTGTTATTCTCTCTTAACATAGGGGTAGTGTGCTGTTATTCTCTCCTAACATAGGGGTAGTGTGCTGTTATTCTCTCCTAACATAGGGGTAGTGTGCTGTTATTCTCTCTTAACATAGGGGTAGTGTGCTGTTATTCTCTCTTAACATAGGGGTAGTGTGCTGTTATTCTCTCCTAACATAGGGGTAGTGTGCTGTTATTCTCTCCTAACATAGGGGTAGTGTGCTGTTATTCTCTCCTAACATAGGGGTAGTGTGCTGTTATTCTCTACTAACATAGGGGTAGTGTGCTGTTATTCTCTCCTAACATAGGGGTAGTGTGCTGTTATTCTCTCCTAACATAGGGGTAGTGTGCTGTTATTCTCTCCTAACATAGGGGTAGTGTGCTGTTATTCTCTCCTAACATAGAGGTAGTGTGCTGTTATTCTCTCTTAACATAGGGGTAGTGTGCTGTTATTCTCTCCTAACATAGGGGTAGTGTGCTGTTATTCTCTCCTAACATAGGGGTAGTGTGCTGTTATTCTCTCTTAACATAGGGGTAGTGTGCTGTTATTCTCTCCTAACATAGGGGTAGTGTGCTGTTATTCTCTCTTAACATAGGGGTAGTGTGCTGTTATTCTCTCCTAACATAGGGGTAGTGTGCTGTTATTCTCTCCCAACATAGGGGTAGTGTGCTGTTATTCTCTCTTAACATAGGGGTAGTGTGCTGTTATTCTCTCCTAACATAGGGGTAGTGTGCTGTTATTCTCTCTTAACATAGGGGTAGTGTGCTGTTATTCTCTCTTAACATAGGGGTAGTGTGCTGTTATTCTCTCCTAACATAGGGGTAGTGTGCTGTTATTCTCTCTTAACATAGGGGTAGTGTGCTGTTATTCTCTCCTAACATAGGGGTAGTGTGCTGTTATTCTCTCCTAACATAGGGGTAGTGTGCTGTTATTCTCTCTTAACATAGGGGTAGTGTGCTGTTATTCTCTCTTAACATAGGGGTAGTGTGCTGTTATTCTCTCCTAACATAGGGGTAGTGTGCTGTTATTCTCTCCTAACATAGGGGTAGTGTGCTGTTATTCTCTCCTAACATAGGGGTAGTGTGCTGTTATTCTCTCTTTACATAGGGGTAGTGTGCTGTTATTCTCTACTAACATAGGGGTAGTGTGCTGTTATTCTCTCTTAACATAGGGGTAGTGTGCTGTTATTCTCTACTAACATAGGGGTAGTGTGCTGTTATTCTCTCTTAACATAGGGGTAGTGTGCTGTTATTCTCTCCTAACATAGGGGTAGTGTGCTGTTATTCTCTCTTAACATAGGGGTAGTGTGCTGTTATTCTCTCCTAACATAGGGGTAGTGTGCTGTTATTCTCTACTAACATAGGGGTAGTGTGCTGTTATTCTCTCTTAACATAGGGGTAGTGTGCTGTTATTCTCTCCTAACATAGGGGTAGTGTGCTGTTATTCTCTCCTAACATAGAGGTAGTGTGCTGTTATTCTCTCCTAACATAGGGGTAGTGTGCTGTTATTCTCTCTTAACATAGGGGTAGTGTGCTGTTATTCTCTCCTAACATAGGGGTAGTGTGCTGTTATTCTCTCCTAACATAGGGGTAGTGTGCTGTTATTCTCTCTTAACATAGGGGTAGTGTGCTGTTATTCTCTACTAACATAGGGGTAGTGTGCTGTTATTCTCTCTTAACATAGGGGTAGTGTGCTGTTATTCTCTCCTAACATAGGGGTAGTGTGCTGTTATTCTCTCTTAACATAGAGGTAGTGTGCTGTTATTCTCTCCTAACATAGGGGTAGTGTGCTGTTATTCTCTCCTAACATAGGGGTAGTGTGCTGTTATTCTCTCCTAACATAGGGGTAGTGTGCTGTTATTCTCTCTTAACATAGGGGTAGTGTGCTGTTATTCTCTACTAACATAGGGGTAGTGTGCTGTTATTCTCTACTAACATAGGGGTAGTGTGCTGTTATTCTCTCCTAACATAGGGGTAGTGTGCTGTTATTCTCTCCTAACATAGGGGTAGTGTGCTGTTATTCTCTCTTAACATAGAGGTAGTGTGCTGTTATTCTCTCCTAACATAGGGGTAGTGTGCTGTTATTCTCTCCTAACATAGGGGTAGTGTGCTGTTATTCTCTCCTAACATAGGGGTAGTGTGCTGTTATTCTCTCCTAACATAGGGGTAGTGTGCTGTTATTCTCTCCTAACATAGGGGTAGTGTGCTGTTATTCTCTCCTAACATAGGGGTAGTGTGCTGTTATTCTCTCTTAACATAGGGGTAGTGTGCTGTTATTCTCTCTTAACATAGGGGTAGTGTGCTGTTATTCTCTCTTAACATAGAGGTAGTGTGCTGTTATTCTCTCCTAACATAGGGGTAGTGTGCTGTTATTCTCTCCTAACATAGGGGTAGTGTGCTGTTATTCTCTCCTAACATAGGGGTAGTGTGCTGTTATTCTCTCCTAACATAGGGGTAGTGTGCTGTTATTCTCTCTTAACATAGGGGTAGTGTGCTGTTATTCTCTCTTAACATAGGGGTAGTGTGCTGTTATTCTCTACTAACATAGGGGTAGTGTGCTGTTATTCTCTCCTAACATAGGGGTAGTGTGCTGTTATTCTCTCCTAACATAGGGGTAGTGTGCTGTTATTCTCTCCTAACATAGGGGTAGTGTGCTGTTATTCTCTCCTAACATAGGGGTAGTGTGCTGTTATTCTCTCCTAACATAGGGGTAGTGTGCTGTTATTCTCTCCTAACATAGGGGTAGTGTGCTGTTATTCTCTCCTAACATAGGGGTAGTGTGCTGTTATTCTCTCCTAACATAGGGGTAGTGTGCTGTTATTCTCTCTTAACATAGGGGTAGTGTGCTGTTATTCTCTCCTAACATAGGGGTAGTGTGCTGTTATTCTCTCTTAACATAGGGGTAGTGTGCTGTTATTCTCTCTTAACATAGGGGTAGTGTGCTGTTATTCTCTCTTAACATAGGGGTAGTGTGCTGTTATTCTCTCTTAACATAGGGGTAGTGTGCTGTTATTCTCTCCTAACATAGGGGTAGTGTGCTGTTATTCTCTCCTAACATAGGGGTAGTGTGCTGTTATTCTCTACTAACATAGGGGTAGTGTGCTGTTATTCTCTCCTAACATAGGGGTAGTGTGCTGTTATTCTCTCCTAACATAGGGGTAGTGTGCTGTTATTCTCTACTAACATAGGGGTAGTGTGCTGTTATTCTCTCCTAACATAGGGGTAGTGTGCTGTTATTCTCTCCTAACATAGGGGTAGTGTGCTGTTATTCTCTCCTAACATAGAGGTAGTGTGCTGTTATTCTCTCCTAACATAGAGGTAGTGTGCTGTTATTCTCTCCTAACATAGGGGTAGTGTGCTGTTATTCTCTCCTAACATAGGGGTAGTGTGCTGTTATTCTCTACTAACATAGGGGTAGTGTGCTGTTATTCTCTACTAACATAGGGGTAGTGTGCTGTTATTCTCTCCTAACATAGGGGTAGTGTGCTGTTATTCTCTCTTAACATAGAGGTAGTGTGCTGTTATTCTCTCTTAACATAGGGGTAGTGTGCTGTTATTCTCTCCTAACATAGGGGTAGTGTGCTGTTATTCTCTCTTAACATAGGGGTAGTGTGCTGTTATTCTCTCCTAACATAGGGGTAGTGTGCTGTTATTCTCTACTAACATAGGGGTAGTGTGCTGTTATTCTCTCCTAACATAGGGGTAGTGTGCTGTTATTCTCTACTAACATAGGGGTAGTGTGCTGTTATTCTCTCCTAACATAGGGGTAGTGTGCTGTTATTCTCTCCTAACATAGGGGTAGTGTGCTGTTATTCTCTCCTAACATAGAGGTAGTGTGCTGTTATTCTCTCCTAACATAGAGGTAGTGTGCTGTTATTCTCTCCTAACATAGGGGTAGTGTGCTGTTATTCTCTCCTAACATAGGGGTAGTGTGCTGTTATTCTCTACTAACATAGGGGTAGTGTGCTGTTATTCTCTACTAACATAGGGGTAGTGTGCTGTTATTCTCTCCTAACATAGGGGTAGTGTGCTGTTATTCTCTCTTAACATAGAGGTAGTGTGCTGTTATTCTCTCTTAACATAGGGGTAGTGTGCTGTTATTCTCTCCTAACATAGGGGTAGTGTGCTGTTATTCTCTCTTAACATAGGGGTAGTGTGCTGTTATTCTCTCCTAACATAGCGGTAGTGTGCTGTTATTCTCTACTAACATAGGGGTAGTGTGCTGTTATTCTCTCCTAACATAGGGGTAGTGTGCTGTTATTCTCTACTAACATAGGGGTAGTGTGCTGTTATTCTCTCTTAACATAGAGGTAGTGTGCTGTTATTCTCTCTTAACATAGGGGTAGTGTGCTGTTATTCTCTCTTAACATAGGGGTAGTGTGCTGTTATTCTCTCCTAACATAGGGGTAGTGTGCTGTTATTCTCTCTTAACATAGGGGTAGTGTGCTGTTATTCTCTCCTAACATAGGGGTAGTGTGCTGTTATTCTCTCTTAACATAGGGGTAGTGTGCTGTTATTCTCTCTTAACATAGGGGTAGTGTGCTGTTATTCTCTCTTAACATAGAGGTAGTGTGCTGTTATTCTCTACTAACATAGGGGTAGTGTGCTGTTATTCTCTCTTAACATAGGGGTAGTGTGCTGTTATTCTCTCTTAACATAGGGGTAGTGTGCTGTTATTCTCTCTTAACATAGGGGTAGTGTGCTGTTATTCTCTCCTAACATAGGGGTAGTGTGCTGTTATTCTCTCCTAACATAGGGGTAGTGTGCTGTTATTCTCTCCTAACATAGGGGTAGTGTGCTGTTATTCTCTCCTAACATAGGGGTAGTGTGCTGTTATTCTCTCTTAACATAGGGGTAGTGTGCTGTTATTCTCTCTTAACATAGGGGTAGTGTGCTGTTATTCTCTCTTAAAATAGGGGTAGTGTGCTGTTATTCTCTCCTAACATAGGGGTAGTGTGCTGTTATTCTCTACTAACATAGGGGTAGTGTGCTGTTATTCTCTCCTAACATAGGGGTAGTGTGCTGTTATTCTCTCTTAACATAGGGGTAGTGTGCTGTTATTCTCTCTTAACATAGGGGTAGTGTGCTGTTATTCTCTCCTAACATAGGGGTAGTGTGCTGTTATTCTCTACTAACATAGGGGTAGTGTGCTGTTATTCTCTCCTAACATAGGGGTAGTGTGCTGTTATTCTCTCTTAACATAGGGGTAGTGTGCTGTTATTCTCTACTAACATAGGGGTAGTGTGCTGTTATTCTCTCCTAACATAGGGGTAGTGTGCTGTTATTCTCTCCTAACATAGGGGTAGTGTGCTGTTATTCTCTCCTAACATAGGGGTAGTGTGCTGTTATTCTCTCCTAACATAGGGGTAGTGTGCTGTTATTCTCTCTTAACATAGGGGTAGTGTGCTGTTATTCTCTCCTAACATAGGGGTAGTGTGCTGTTATTCTCTCTTAACATAGGGGTAGTGTGCTGTTATTCTCTCCTAACATAGGGGTAGTGTGCTGTTATTCTCTCCTAACATAGGGGTAGTGTGCTGTTATTCTCTCTTAACATAGGGGTAGTGTGCTGTTATTCTCTCCTAACATAGGGGTAGTGTGCTGTTATTCTCTACTAACATAGGGGTAGTGTGCTGTTATTCTCTCCTAACATAGAGGTAGTGTGCTGTTATTCTCTCCTAACATAGAGGTAGTGTGCTGTTATTCTCTCCTAACATAGGGGTAGTGTGCTGTTATTCTCTACTAACATAGGGGTAGTGTGCTGTTATTCTCTCCTAACATAGGGGTAGTGTGCTGTTATTCTCTCCTAACATAGGGGTAGTGTGCTGTTATTCTCTCCTAACATAGAGGTAGTGTGCTGTTATTCTCTCCTAACATAGGGGTAGTGTGCTGTTATTCTCTCCTAACATAGGGGTAGTGTGCTGTTATTCTCTCCTAACATAGGGGTAGTGTGCTGTTATTCTCTCCTAACATAGGGGTAGTGTGCTGTTATTCTCTCTACTAACATAGGGGTAGTGTGCTGTTATTCTCTCTTAACATAGGGGTAGTGTGCTGTTATTCTCTCCTAACATAGGGGTAGTGTGCTGTTATTCTCTCCTAACATAGGGGTAGTGTGCTGTTATTCTCTCTTAACATAGGGGTAGTGTGCTGTTATTCTCTCCTAACATAGGGGTAGTGTGCTGTTATTCTCTCCTAACATAGGGGTAGTGTGCTGTTATTCTCTCCTAACATAGGGGTAGTGTGCTGTTATTCTCTCCTAACATAGGGGTAGTGTGCTGTTATTCTCTCTTAACATAGGGGTAGTGTGCTGTTATTCTCTCTTAACATAGGGGTAGTGTGCTGTTATTCTCTCTTAAAATAGGGGTAGTGTGCTGTTATTCTCTCCTAACATAGGGGTAGTGTGCTGTTATTCTCTCCTAACATAGGGGTAGTGTGCTGTTATTCTCTCCTAACATAGGGGTAGTGTGCTGTTATTCTCTCTTAACATAGGGGTAGTGTGCTGTTATTCTCTCCTAACATAGGGGTAGTGTGCTGTTATTCTCTACTAACATAGGGGTAGTGTGCTGTTATTCTCTCCTAACATAGAGGTAGTGTGCTGTTATTCTCTCCTAACATAGAGGTAGTGTGCTGTTATTCTCTCCTAACATAGGGGTAGTGTGCTGTTATTCTCTACTAACATAGGGGTAGTGTGCTGTTATTCTCTCCTAACATAGGGGTAGTGTGCTGTTATTCTCTCCTAACATAGGGGTAGTGTGCTGTTATTCTCTCCTAACATAGAGGTAGTGTGCTGTTATTCTCTCCTAACATAGGGGTAGTGTGCTGTTATTCTCTCCTAACATAGGGGTAGTGTGCTGTTATTCTCTCCTAACATAGGGGTAGTGTGCTGTTATTCTCTCCTAACATAGGGGTAGTGTGCTGTTATTCTCTCTACTAACATAGGGGTAGTGTGCTGTTATTCTCTCTTAACATAGGGGTAGTGTGCTGTTATTCTCTCCTAACATAGGGGTAGTGTGCTGTTATTCTCTCCTAACATAGGGGTAGTGTGCTGTTATTCTCTCTTAACATAGGGGTAGTGTGCTGTTATTCTCTCCTAACATAGGGGTAGTGTGCTGTTATTCTCTCCTAACATAGGGGTAGTGTGCTGTTATTCTCTCCTAACATAGGGGTAGTGTGCTGTTATTCTCTCCTAACATAGGGGTAGTGTGCTGTTATTCTCTCTTAACATAGGGGTAGTGTGCTGTTATTCTCTCTTAACATAGGGGTAGTGTGCTGTTATTCTCTCTTAAAATAGGGGTAGTGTGCTGTTATTCTCTCCTAACATAGGGGTAGTGTGCTGTTATTCTCTACTAACATAGGGGTAGTGTGCTGTTATTCTCTCCTAACATAGGGGTAGTGTGCTGTTATTCTCTCTTAACATAGGGGTAGTGTGCTGTTATTCTCTCTTAACATAGGGGTAGTGTGCTGTTATTCTCTCCTAACATAGGGGTAGTGTGCTGTTATTCTCTACTAACATAGGGGTAGTGTGCTGTTATTCTCTCCTAACATAGGGGTAGTGTGCTGTTATTCTCTCTTAACATAGGGGTAGTGTGCTGTTATTCTCTACTAACATAGGGGTAGTGTGCTGTTATTCTCTCCTAACATAGGGGTAGTGTGCTGTTATTCTCTCCTAACATAGGGGTAGTGTGCTGTTATTCTCTCCTAACATAGGGGTAGTGTGCTGTTATTCTCTCCTAACATAGGGGTAGTGTGCTGTTATTCTCTCTTAACATAGGGGTAGTGTGCTGTTATTCTCTCCTAACATAGGGGTAGTGTGCTGTTATTCTCTCTTAACATAGGGGTAGTGTGCTGTTATTCTCTCCTAACATAGGGGTAGTGTGCTGTTATTCTCTCCTAACATAGGGGTAGTGTGCTGTTATTCTCTCTTAACATAGGGGTAGTGTGCTGTTATTCTCTCCTAACATAGGGGTAGTGTGCTGTTATTCTCTACTAACATAGGGGTAGTGTGCTGTTATTCTCTCCTAACATAGAGGTAGTGTGCTGTTATTCTCTCCTAACATAGAGGTAGTGTGCTGTTATTCTCTCCTAACATAGGGGTAGTGTGCTGTTATTCTCTACTAACATAGGGGTAGTGTGCTGTTATTCTCTCCTAACATAGGGGTAGTGTGCTGTTATTCTCTCCTAACATAGGGGTAGTGTGCTGTTATTCTCTCCTAACATAGAGGTAGTGTGCTGTTATTCTCTCCTAACATAGGGGTAGTGTGCTGTTATTCTCTCCTAACATAGGGGTAGTGTGCTGTTATTCTCTCCTAACATAGGGGTAGTGTGCTGTTATTCTCTCCTAACATAGGGGTAGTGTGCTGTTATTCTCTCTACTAACATAGGGGTAGTGTGCTGTTATTCTCTCTTAACATAGGGGTAGTGTGCTGTTATTCTCTCCTAACATAGGGGTAGTGTGCTGTTATTCTCTCCTAACATAGGGGTAGTGTGCTGTTATTCTCTCTTAACATAGGGGTAGTGTGCTGTTATTCTCTCCTAACATAGGGGTAGTGTGCTGTTATTCTCTCCTAACATAGGGGTAGTGTGCTGTTATTCTCTACTAACATAGGGGTAGTGTGCTGTTATTCTCTCCTAACATAGGGGTAGTGTGCTGTTATAGCACTGTACTTACATTCTCCTCTTTGTAGCAGTCAGCAAATAGTGTCTCTGGACCGTCCTTGAGGAGTTTTTTTAACTTATTCCGTGCAGTGTTATTTTTAATATCCATGGGCTACTGTATTATAATGACCTTGGCACAGGGATAAGCCATGGGGGATTCAAAGGCCTCTGCATTTGGGTTGGGGGGGCTGTGAAACTCTCCTGCCATTGTTGGGTTTAAGAATTTTCACACCTCTCACTTCAGACTTTAGTGCTAATTGAAGTTGCAGCCAGGTCAGTTCTGTCCTAGCAGCTTGGTAGCTTAGTAGCCTTATTAATTATTAAGCTTAATATATCAAAATTACCTAGAGATGATTGTCTTACATGTTTTGGCTTCAGAAGAAGGTTCAGACTGAACATTACTCACTCAGTTTTGTGTTGGATGGTATTTCCAGGTTCCACTGTGTTTCTTCAGCAGGTTTTCTTTTGTTAGAAGTTTTTTCTTGGTAGTCCTTGATGAGGGCTCCCGAGTGGTGCAGAAGTCTAAGGCACTGCATCTCAGTGCTAGAGGCATCACTACAGACCCTGGTTCCATTCCAGGCTGTATCACTACCATCCGTGATTGGGAGTACCATAGGGAGTGCACAATTGGCCCAGCGTCGTCCGGGTTAGGGTTTGGCTGGTGTAGGCTGTCATTGTAAATAAGAATTTGTTCTTATTAACTGACCTGTCTAGTTAAATAGAGGTTAGATAATATTTTAAAAAGTCAATTCGGGTAATCAAGGTTTTATCTCTCTCTCTCTCTCTCTCTCTCTCTCTCTCTCTCTCTCTCTCTCTCTCTCTCTCTCTCTCTCTCTCTCTCTCTCTCTCTCTCTCTCCCTCTCCCTCTCCCTCTCCCTCTCCCTCTCCCTCTCTCCATCCCTCCCTCCATCCCTGCAGATGACCCCAGCAAGACTTGACTTTGTGCCTCTCCAACCATTCCTCCCCATTGTGTAATTAGAAGCTGTACATGACTTAGAATCTGTACATGACTGAAATGTCATTCAAATACTATAGTGCTTAAAAATGACATTTGTCATGAAGTTATATCCCATTATTGAAGAAGTGCCAGATAAGGAAAGTGGTAAGGAGAAATCTTGAGAGGAACAACAGATGAAGCAACATTATGGACAAAACGTTAAAATCCTTTTGCTGCGACAATACTGTTCAAATTAAAATCCTACAGCTCCAATAACCTCTACTGCTACTCCTAGTGCTGTTGAATGTGCAGCTTGTTGGGAAAAGTTGACTAAACTCTGCTACTCCTAGTGCTCTGGATGGAAGCAGTGGCATTACAATATTAATGAAGCTTGTTACATAACACATCACAGGGCCTAGACCAGCTCCCCTCAGACAAACTGTTCTGATACAAATAACGTCTGTTCTGTTGTCAGAGAAGTGTGTTCCTCCTCTTCTATCATAGAACCTCTGGTGGTGCCAGCTTGATGAGAACAAGAAGAAGCACGTCCCATCAGTAGGCCTACAGTGTTTCTCTTGGTACAAGTTATCATTGAGTGGTTTCAGGTTTATTATCGGAGGGGAGGTGGTGATTGAGTTGTTACTCTCTCCTTTCCCTCTTTGTTCTTTTGTTTTAACAAGTTATTTAGTGTTCCATCTCAATCAGAGGAGCTTATCCTCTCTCTCCCACATGCCTCCTCTCTCTCCCACATGCCTCCTCTCTCTCCCACATGCCTCCTCTCTCTCCCACATGCCTCCTCTCTCTCCCACATGCCTCCTCTCTCTCTCACATGCCTCCTCTCTCTCCCACATGCCTCCTCTCTCTCCCACATGCCTCCTCTCTCTCCCACATGCCTCCTCTCTCTCCCACATGCCTCCTCTCTCTCCCACATGCCTCCTCTCTCTCCCACACGCCTCCTCTCTCTCCCACATGCCTCCTCTCTCTCCCACATGCCTCCTCTCTCTCCCACATGCCTCCTCTCTCTCCTACATGCCTCCTCTCTCTCCCACATGCCTCCTCTCTCTCCCACATGCCTCCTCTCTCTCCCACATGCCTCATCTCTCTCCCACATGCCTCTTCTCTCTCCCACATGCCTCCTCTCTGTCCCACATGCCTCCTCTCTGTCCCACATGCCTCCTCTATCTCCCACATGCCTCCTCTCTCTCCTACATGCCTCCTCTCTCTCCCACATTCTTCCTCTCTCTCCCACATGCCTCCTCTCTCTCCCACATGCCTCCTCTCTCTCCCACATGCCTCCTCTCTCTCCCACATGCCTCCTCTCTCTCCTACATGCCTCCTCTCTCTCCCACATGCCTCCTCTCTCTCCCACATGCCTCCTCTCTCTCCCACATGCCTCCTCTCTCTCCCACAAGCCTCCTCTCTCTCCCACATGCCTCCTCTCTCTCCTACATGCCTCCTCTCTCTCCCACATGCCTCCTCTCTCCTACATGCCTCCTCTCTCTCCCACATGCCTCCTCTCTCTCCCACATGCCTCCTCTCTCTCCCACATGCCTCCTCTCTCTCCCACATGCCTCCTCTCTCTCCCACATGCCTCCTCTCTCTCCTACATGCCTCCTCTCTCTCCCACAAGCCTCCTCTCTCTCCCACATGCCTCCTCTCTCTCCCACATGCCTCCTCTCTCTCCTACATGCCTCCTCTCTCTCCCACATGCCTCCTCTCTCTCCCACATGCCTCCTCTCTCTCCCACAATCCTCCTCTCTCTCCCACATGCCTCCTCTCTCTCCCACATGCCTCCTCTCTCTCCCACATGCCTCCTCTTTCTCCCACATGCCTCCTCTCTCTCCCACATGCCTCCTCTCTCTCCCACATGCCTCCTCTCTCTCCCACATGCCTCCTCTCTCTCCCACATGCCTCCTCTCTCTCCCACATGCCCCCTCTCTCTCACATTCCTCCTCTCTCTCTCACATGCCTCCTCTCTCTCCCACATGCCTCCTCTCTCTCCCACATGCCTCCTCTCTCTCCCACATGCCTCCTCTCTCTCCTACATGCCTCCTCTCTCTCCCACATGCCTCCTCTCTCTCCCACATGCCTCCTCTCTCTCCCACATGCCTCCTCTCTCTCCCACATGCCTCCTCTCTCTCCCACATGCCTCCTCTCTCTCCCACATGCCTCCTCTCTCTCCCACATGCCTCCTCTCTCTCCCACATGCCTCCTCTCTCTCCCACATGCCTCCTCTCTCTCCCACATGCCTCCTCTCTCTCCCACATGCCTCCTCTCTCTCCCACATGCCTCCTCTCTCTCCCACATGCCCCCTCTCTCTCCCACATGCCTCCTCTCTCTCCCACATGCCTCCTCTCTCTCCCACATGCCTCCTCTCTCTCCCACATGCCTCCTCTCTCTCCCATATGCCTCCTCTCTCTCCCACATGCCTCCTCTCCATGTTTGACTCTCCATGTTTGACTCTCTCCCACATGCCTCCTCTCCATGTTTGACTCTCCATGTTTGACTCTCTCCCACATGCCTCCTCTCCATGTTTGACTCTCCATGTTTGACTCTCTCCCACATGCCTCCTCTCCATGTTTGACTCTGTCCATGTTTGACTCTCTCCATGTTTGACACTCTCCATGTTTGACTCTCTCCATGTTTGACTCTCTCCCACATGCCTCCTCTCCATGTTTGACTCTCTCCATGTTTGACTCTCTCCATGTTTGACTCTCTCCCACAGGCCTCCTCTCCATGTTTGACTCTCCATGTTTGACTCTCTCCCACATGCCTCCTCTCCATGTTTGACTCTGTCCATGTTTGACTCTGTCCATGTTTGACTCTGTCCATGTTTGACTCTGTCCATGTTTGACTCTGTCCATGTTTGACTCTGTCCATGTTTGACTCTCTCCATGTTTGACTCTCTCCATGTTTGACTCTGTCCATGTTTGACTCTGTCCATGTTTGACTCTGTCCATGTTTGACTCTCTCCATGTTTGACTCTCTCCATGTTTGACTCTCTCCATGTTTGACTCTCTCCATGTTTGACTCTGTCCATGTTTGACTCTCTCCATGTTTGACTCTCTCCATGTTTGACTCTGTCCATGTTTGACTCTCTCCATGTTTGACTCTCTCCATGTTTGACTCTGTCCGTGTTTGACTCTGTCCATGTTTGACTCTGTCCATGTTTGACTCTCTCCATGTTTGACTCTCTCCATGTTTGACTCTGTCCGTGTTTGACTCTGTCCATGTTTGACTTTCTCCATGTTTGACTCTCTCCATGTTTGACTCTCTCCATGTTTGACTCTCTCCATGTTTGACTCTGTCCATGTTTGACTCTCTCCATGTTTGACTCTCTCCATGTTTGACTCTGTCCATGTTTGACTCTGTCCGTGTTTGACTCTGTCCGTGTTTGACTCTGTCCATGTTTGACTCTGTCCATGTTTGACTCTGTCCATGTTTGACTCTGTCCATGTTTGACTCTCTCCATGTTTGACTCTCTCCATGTTTGACTCTGTCCATGTTTGACTCTCTCCATGTTTGACTCTCTCCATGTTTGACTCTGTCCGTGTTTGACTCTGTCCGTGTTTGACTCTGTCCATGTTTGACTCTGTCCATGTTTGACTCTGTCCATGTTTGACTCTGTCCATGTTTGACTCTCTCCATGTTTGACTCTCTCCATGTTTGACTCTGTCCATGTTTGACTCTCTCCATGTTTGACTCTCTCCATGTTTGACTCTCTCCATGTTTGACTCTGTCCATGTTTGACTCTGTCCATGTTTGACTCTCTCCATGTTTGACTCTGTCCATGTTTGACTCTGTCCATGTTTGACTCTGTCCATGTTTGACTCTGTCCATGTTTGACTCTCTCCATGTTTGACTCTCTCCATGTTTGACTTTCTCCGTGTTTGACTCTGTCCGTGTTTGACTCTGTCCGTGTTTGACTCTGTCCGTGTTTGACTCTCTCCATGTTTGACTCTCTCCATGTTTGACTCTGTCCATGTTTGACTCTCTCCATGTTTGACTCTGTCCATGTTTGACTCTGTCCATGTTTGACTCTCTCCATGTTTGACTCTCTCCATGTTTGACTCTGTCCATGTTTGACTTTGTCCTTGGGTGTCCTTCTCTTATCTCTCTCCTCCTTTATCCCCTTCTATCCCCTCTCTCTCTCCCTCCCTCGCTCTCCCCCTTGTCTGTCTGTTTGTCTGTCTGTCTGTCTGTCTGTCTGTCTGTCTGTCTGTCTGTCTGTCTGTCTGTCTGTCTGTCTGTCTGTCTGTCTGTCTGTCTGTCTGTCTGTCTGTCTGTCTGTCTGTCTGTCTCTCTCTCTCTCTCTCTCTTTCTCTGTCTCTCTCTCTATTTCTCTGTCTCTCTCTCTATTTCTCTGTCTCTCTCTCTCTCTCTTTCTATGTCTCTCTCTCTCTCTCTTTCTCTGTCTCTCTGTCTTTCTTTCTCTGTCTCTCTGTCTTTCTCCCTCTCACTCGCTTTCTCTTCCTCTTCTGTAATGTGTCCATTATATGCTCCAGGATGCTGTTGATGACATATGAATGGGTGAGGATCCATGAGATGTGATGAGTGAGTGGGTGAGGAGTAATGAGATGTGATGAGTGAGGGGGTGAGGATCCATGAGATGTGATGAGTGAGGGGGTGAGGACCCATGAGATGTGATGAGTAAGTGGGTGAGGAGTAATGAGATGTGATGAGTGAGTGGGTGAGGAGTAATGAGATGTGATGAGTGAGGGGGTGAGGATCCATGAGATGTGATGAGTGAGGGGGTGAGGACCCATGAGATGTGATGAGTAAGTGGGTGAGGAGTCATGAGATGTGATGAGTGAGGGGGTGAGGAGTCATGAGATGTGATGAGTAAGTGGGTGAGGAGTCATGAGATGTGATGAGTAAGTGGGTGAGGAGTCATGAGATGTGATGAGTGAGGGGGTGAGGAGTCATGAGATGTGATGAGTAAGTGGGTGAGGAGTCATGAGATGTGATGAGTGAGGGGGTGAGGAGTCATGAGATGTGATGTGATGAGTGGGTGAGGATCCATGAGATGTGATGAATGAGTGGGTGAGGAGTAATGAGATGTGATGAGTGAGTGGGTGAGGAGTAATGAGATGTGATGAGTGAGTGGGTGAGGAGTAATGAGATGTGATGAGTGAGTGGGTGAGGAGTAATGAGATGTGATGAGTGAGTGGGTGAGGAGTAATGAGATGTGATGAGTGAGGGGGTGAGGAGTCATGAGATGTGATGAGTGAGTGGGTGAGGAGTAATGCGATGTGATGAGTGAGTGGGTGAGGAGTCATGTGATGTGATGAGTGAGTGGGTGAGGAGTCATGTGATGTGATGAGTGAGTGGGTGAGGAGTCATGAGATGTGATGAGTGAGTGGGTGAGGAGTAATGAGATGTGATGAGTGAGTGGGTGAGGAGTAATGCGATGTGATGAGTGAGGGGGTGAGGAGTCATGAGATGTGATGAGTGAGTGGGTGAGGAGTCATGTGATGTGATGAGTGAGTGGGTGAGGATCCATGAGATGTGATGAGTGAGGGGGTGAGGATCTATGAGATGTGATGAGTGAGTGGGTGAGGATCCATGAGATGTGATGAGTGAGTGGGTGAGGAGTCATGTGATGTGATGAGTGAGTGGGTGAGGAGTCATGTGATGTGATGAGTGAGTGGGTGAGGATCCATGAGATGTGATGAGTGAGTGGGTGAGGAGTAATGAGATGTGATGAGTGAGTGGGTGAGGAGTAATGAGATGTGATGAGTGAGGGGGTGAGGATCCATGAGATGTGATGAGTGAGGGGGTGAGGATCTATGAGATGTGATGAGTGAGTGGGTGAGGAGTCATGAGATGTGATGAGTGAGGGGGTGAGGAGTAATGAGATGTGATGGGTGAGGGGATGAGGCATCACGAGATGTGATGAGTGAGTGGGTGAGGAGTAATGCGATGTGATGGGTGAGGGGATGAGGCATCATGAGATGTGATGAGTGAGTGGGTGAGGCGTCATGAGATGTGATGGGTGAGGGGATGAGGCATCATGAGATGTGATGGGTGATGGAGTGAGGCGTCATGAGATGTGATTGGTGAGGTCGTGACCAGAGCCCTGTAGGCGCAGGTATAGTACCCCTCATAAGCCTGCTGTGGTAATCATCTCTGGGTCATTCTGATCTGTGGTAAATGTCTCCGGGACAGTCTGATCTGTGGTAAATGTCTCCGGGACAGTCTGATCTGTGGTAAATGTCTCCGGGACAGTCTGATCTGTGGTAAATGTCTCCGGGACAGTCTGATCTGTGGTAAATGTCTCCGGGACAGTCTGATCTGTGGTAAATGTCTCCGGGACAGTCTGATCTGTGGTAAATGTCTCCGGGACAGTCTGATCTGTGGTAAATGTCTACGGGACAATCTGACCTGTGGTAATCGTCTCTGGGACAGTCCGATCCGCGGTAATCGTCTCTGGGACAGTCCGATCCGCGGTAATCGTCTCTGGGACAGTCTATTCTGTGGTAATCATCTCTGGGACAGTCTGATCTGCTGTAATCGTCTCTGGGACAGTCTGATCTGTGGTAATCATCTCTGGGACAGTCTGATCTGTGGTAATCGTCTCCGGGACAGTCTGATCTGTGGTAATCGTCTCTGGGACAGTCCGATCCGCGGTAATCGTCTCTGGGACAGTCTATTCTGTGGTAATCATCTCTGGGACAGTCTATTCTGTGGTAATCATCTCTGGGACAGTCTGATCTGTGGTAATCATCTCCGGGACAGTCTGATCTGTGGTAATCGTCTCCGGGACAGTCTGATCTGTGGTAATCGTCTCTGGGACAGACTGATCTGCTGTAATCGTCTCTGGGACAGTCTGATCTGTGGTAATCGTCTCTGGGACAGTCTGATCTGTGGTAATCATCTCCGGGACAGTCTGATCTGTGGTAATCGTCTCCGGGACAGTCTGATCTGTGGTAATCATCTCTGGGACAGTCTGATATGTGGTAATCGTCTCTGGGACAGTCTAATCTGTGGTAATCGTCTCTGGGACAGTCTGATCTAAGGTAATCATCTCTGGGACAGTCTATTCTGTGGTAATCGTCTCTGGGATAGTCAGATATGTGGTAATCGTCTCTGGGACAGTCTGATCTGTGGTAATCATCTCTGGGACAGTCTATTCTGTGGTAATCGTCCCTGGGACAGTCTATTATGTGGTAATCGTCTCTGGGACAGTCTGATCTGTGGTAATCATCTCTGGGACAGTCTGATCTGTGGTAATCATCTCTGGGTCATTCTGATCTGTGGTAATTGTCTCCGGGACAGTTTGATCTGTGGTAAATGTCTACGGGACAATCTGACCTGTGGTAATCGTCTCTGGGACAGTCCGATCCGCGGTAATCGTCTCTGGGACAGTCTGATCTGTGGTAATCGTCTCTGGGACAGACTGATCTGCTGTAATCGTCTCTGGGACAGTCTGATCTGTGGTAATCGTCTCTGGGACAGTCTGATCTGTGGTAATCATCTCCGGGACAGTCTGATCTGTGGTAATCGTCTCCGGGACAGTCTGATCTGTGGTAATCATCTCTGGGACAGTCTGATATGTGGTAATCGTCTCTGGGACAGTCTAATCTGTGGTAATCGTCTCTGGGACAGTCTATTCTGTGGTAATCGTCTCTGGGACAGTCTGATCTGTGGTAATCGTCTCTGGGACAGTCTAATCTGTGGTAATCGTCTCTAGGACAGTCTGATCTGAGGTAATCATCTCTGGGACAGTCTATTCTGTGGTAATCATCTCTGGGACAGTCTGATCTGTGGTAATCATCTCTGGGACAGTCTGATCTGTGGTAATCGTCTCTGGGACAGTCAGATATGTGGTAATCGTCTCTGGGACAGTCTGATCTGTGGTAATCATCTCTGGGACAGTCTGATTTGCTGTAACCGTCTCTGGGACAGTCTGATCTGTGGTAATCGTCTCTGGGACAGTCTATTCTTTGGTAATCGTCTCTGGGACAGTCTAATCTGTGGTAATCATCTCTGGGACAGTCTGATCTGAGGTAATCATCTCTGGGACAGTCAGATCTGGGAGCTGATGGCACAAAGCTCCCATTGGGGCTTTGTCACTAACATTGCAGAGAAGTGAACTCTGTCACTCTCTCACACACTGCATCCCTCTCTCCCCTTCTCCTTCTCTCTCCCTCTGTTGGCATTTTACCTCAGTGTATCCCTGCTGAAGATGAAAAGGCAGAATAAGGTTGTGGCCGGCTACTTTAAAGGCCTCTCAATGAGGGTCAGTGATTACCATTAATTCAATCCGGGGGACTTGTTAGTATCACCCTGACGTTTTTTTTCCAGCCAAAATGAAGCGATCCTATCAGTTATCAATCGTAATGAGCTGTACTGCCCAACCGCCAGCCAGAACACAGAGGATGCATTACAAATCACACCCTGTTCCCTAGAAGGAATAGTGTGCCATTTGGCACACACAACAGACAACTAGCTAGGCAACATGGCAGCCCAGTGAAATAACAACATCTTGTTTGGTACTGTGCCACCATGTTACACAAGACCATAGACATAGAATCCATAGAATGGCTTTCCCCATTCAAATCAATGATTTAGCAATTACATCTACTTATTCTACTTCTATAGGCCATATAAACAAATCTGATGCAGTGTTTTGCAGCATGTCTTGTTTTGTTCTTCAGGTCACAATACAACACCTGAGTGGTTGGTTGAGTCAAGCAATGCTACTTTACTGGTGTTGCTGTAAAAAGTCTAGCACTCTTCTGTGCTTTGAGTTTACACCTGCCGAGACAGCCCAGTTAGCTCAGTGGGTTACACCAAAACAAACAGTGTAAAGACCAAAACAAACAGCGTAAAGACCAAAACAAACAGCGTAAAGACCAAAACAAACAGCGTAAAGACCAAAACAAACAGCGTTAAGACCAAAACAAACAGCGTTAAGACCAAAACAAACAGCGTTAAGACCAAAACAAACAGCGTTAAGATCAAAACAAACAGCGTAAAGACCAAAACAAACAGCGTAAAGACCAAAACAAACAGCGTTAAGACCAAAACGAACAACGTTAAGACCAAAACAAACAAGTTAATCTACTTACTACTACCTTACCTGGATAAGAACACCTGAGAATCTTGTTTATTAATGACTTGATACCTTAAAAGTTACATCCATCATAAGTTGATTGAAGGAATATAAAATCAGTTGATTGAAGGAATATATTATTTTTTATTTTGTACCATTAACCATCAAAAGCATTTTCATTGATCCAGTCCTTTTTTTATTTTGACTGTTTCCAACATTTTCATAAAGTTATTATCACACGACCCACTACAGCAATGGTCACTTATCATATTTTTTTCAGTACTTGTAGATTGCATCGGCTATGTCACAAATTGCACCCTATTCCCTTTATAGTGCACTACTTTTGACCAGGGCCCATAGGGTAATGCACTATTTAGAGAATACGGTGGTGCTATTTGGGACGCATGCATGTCTTTCACGATGGTTTCTGCCCACGAATGTCTTCCTCATTAAGTATGCAGCATCCGTAGGGTCTAAATTTAAATAATTCACACCAAGCACAATCTCCATTTCGTTCACTTTTTATGAGTGTAACAGCTGTGATCTTTATCTCTCTCTTGTATTGTGTAATAAAGAAAAGAAGGCCAGCCAATGGGCCCAGTTTATCTGTAGTATATTCTGATAAAAGATAAAGGGATGGCGCGATAGATGTGCAGGTCTCGGTGCTCTTGATGGCTGTAGATTGCGCTTTTGTCTCAATATCAGACTGAGCATTTTGCAATTAAACATCACAACAATGACAAAAACAGTACCAAATACAATAAATATAAGTACCTGACTAAAAACACAAAGAAGCACATTCGAAGTGCAAGGCAACAGTATGTTGATGGCTGTAGATTCGTGATGTGTCTGTTAGCATGGAAATAACATTGAATTAGCAGGGAGCTAACGTGACCATTACAATTAGAGCATGGCTAGCCAACTCGCTCTTACAGCAATAACATCCTATTAGAGCATGCTAGCTAACTCACTCTTACAACAATAACATCTTATTAGAGCATGATAGCTAACTCGCTCTTACAGCAATAACATCCTATTAGAGCATGATAGCTAACTCACTCTTACAGCAATAACATCCTATTAGAGCATGATAGCCACCTCACTCTTACAGCAATAACATCCTATTCGAGCATGATAGCCACCTCACTCTTACAGCAATAACATCCTATTAGAGCATGATAGCTACCTCACTCTTACAGCAATAACATCCTATTAGAGCATGATAGCCACCTCACTCTTACAGCAATAACATCCTATTAGAGCATGATAGCCACCTCACTCTTACAGCAATAACATCCTATTAGAGCATGATAGCCACCTCACTCTTACAGCAATAACATCCTATTAGAGCATGATAGCCACCTCACTCTTACAGCAATAACATCCTATTAGAGCATGATAGCTACCTCACTCTTACAGCAATAACATCCTATTAGAGCATGATAGCCACCTCACTCTTACAGCAATAACATCCTATTAGAGCATGATAGCTACCTCACTCTTACAGCAATAACATCCTATTAGAGCATGATAGCCACCTCACTCTTACAGCAATAACATCCTATTAGAGCATGATAGCCAACTCACTCTTACAGCAATAACATCTTATTAGAGCATGATAGCTACCTCACTCTTACAGCAATAACATCCTATTAGAGCATGATAGCTAACTCACTCTTACAGCAATAACATACAAAAGCACGTCCCAGGATGCCCCCCAATATCTAACAGGTACCGTACACCTATACACACACACCAGGACATGTTCATAGTGAACTTATACACATTGTAAATATGACAATAGAATACAGTATTTCAGAACGTGACGTACCGCTTGCATTTCAATATCAGTCTGAGAGGAATTTACGTTCCCGATCTCCCCCTATTTTCGAGCATGATCAATGGCTTACCACCTTATTCATATGTAAATTCAACCAACCAATTGGAATACATACACATTGAATACATATTTGTGCAGTGTCACGTGGAAACATAAACAACCCTGTTAGAGCCCTTGTCGGCAGGCAGTTTGATAGACAGAGTGGCAGTCTCCTAACTCCCTCTCCTTGTCTCCTGCTCTGTTTTCATCATAAACTAACTCGATACTGGTTTTCTTCATCACACTTATTTTTTATCTGCTTTTAGTCACAGCTCGGGAAATATCACCTCTTTGTTACAGACTGTTTTCCCACTCTGTCTTTCTCTGTTTTCTCTGCAAACAGTCTATCACGATTGTAGGAGTTATGTATGAAATTGCTGTTTGCTTTCTGCAAGCATTATTGAATTGTAGCTGCTCAGTGATTCTTGATGGCGTTTATTAAAGCACATGTATGACCTTTCAGTTAATTACAAGGACAAAATCCCAAGCGGCAACACGGAGGTATAGAAAACATGCCAACAAACAGAACAAAGAAGCAACTCAAAACAAGTCACTGACAGCTACAGGAGCCAGCAACAGTATTTGCCTCCTTCCCAAATGGCACCCTGTTCCCTATATAGTGCACTACTTTAGACCAGAGCCCTGTTCCCTATATAGTGCCCTGGTCAAAGATTGCTCACTAAATAGTTGAATAGGGTGCCATTTGTGCACAGTCAGTTGGACTACTAAAGGTTCCTTGATGGCGACCATTCCGGTTCAGCCCAGACCCAGGCCCCACCACAGACCAAGGCCCTACCGCCAGCCACAGGCCCAGGCCCCACCACCCGGCACAGACCAAGGCCCCACCACCCGGCACAGACCAAGGCCCCACCACCCACCACAGACCCAGGCCCCACCACCTGCTACAGACCAAGGCCCCACTACCCGGCACAGACCAAGGCCCCACCACCCGGCACAGACCCAGGCCCCACTACCCACCACGACCCAGGCCCCACCACCCGGCACAGACCAAGGCCCCACCACAGACCCAGGCTCTACCGCCAGCCACAGAAACAGGCCCCACCACCCACCACAGAAACAGGCCCCACCACCCACCACAGAATGATCCACTGCTCTCATCTCTCACTATAATGTTATTCAAAGTTTGGGCCTGGAGAGCAGGAAGAGAAGGTTTAACAGTGTGGGCCTGGAGAGAAGGAAGGTTTAACAGTGTGGGCCTGGAGAGAAGGAAGGTTTAACAGTGTGGACCTGGAGAGAAGGAAGGTTTAACAGTGTGGACCAGGAGAGAAGGAAGGTTTTAACAGTGTGGGCCTGGAGAGAAAGAAGGTTTAACAGTGTGGACCAGGAGAGAAGGAAGGTTTTAACAGTGTGGGCCTGGAGAGAAGGAAGGTTTAACAGTGTGGACCAGGAGAGAATGAAGGTTTAACAGTGTGTGCCTGGAGCGAAGGAAGGTTTAACAGTGTGGACCAGGAGAGAAGGAAGGTTTTAACAGTGTGGGCCTGGAGCGAAGGAAGGTTTAACAGTGTGGACCAGGAGAGAAGGAAGGTTTAACAGTGTGGACCTGGAGAGAAGGAAGGTTTAACAGTGTGGACCAGGAGAGAAGGAAGGTTTAACAGTGTGGACCTGGAGAGAAGGAAGGTTTAACAGTGTGGACCAGGAGAGAAGGAAGGTTTTAACAGTGTGGGCCTGGAGCGAAGGAAGGTTTAACAGTGTGGACCAGGAGAGAAGGAAGGTTTTAACAGTGTGGGCCTGGAGCGAAGGAAGGTTTAACAGTGTGGACCAGGAGAGAAGGAAGGTTTTAACGGTGTGGGCCTGGAGCGAAGGAAGGTTTAACAGTGTGGACCAGGAGAGAAGGAAGGTTTTAACAGTGTGGGCCTGGAGCGAAGTAAGGTTTAACAGGGAGCTGTCTTATTTCAACCTCCGACCCTAAAATCAATCAATCCTTTATTAAATCACCCTAGAAACAGCGCTGTGTAATCACATGGAACAGTGTTCCTCCTCTTCTCCACCTTATGAACAGCACTGTGTAATCACATCGTAACAGCTTTCCACCTGTCTGTCCCGTTACATTCTTATTAAACTGAGCTATTGTAAAACATATTTTTAGATTTTGCTATACTGAAGGGGTTCTTTCTACTCACATTACCTTCAGAGAATGGTGGTTTTGATGTCTCTGAGGAGTTAATGTCTTTATATTGAGGATTTCACACTGTTAGCTAGCAGAGAAGTGCTAACCCATTTTCTGCTTTGATACCTGAACACAATGGTCATGCCCAATCAAAGTATTCAAACCCCTTATTCTATATTTTGCTGTGTTACAGCCTGAATTAAAAAAGAATGTAATATATGTTTTTCTCACTCACCTACATACAATACCCCATAATGACAAAGTACATTTCTTTTGTTGAAATGTTTGCAATTGTTTTGAAAATAAATTACAGAAATATCAAATTTACATAAGTATTCACACCCCTGAGTCAATACTTTGTAGAAGCACATTTGGTGGCGATTACAGCTTTGAGTCATCTTGAGTATGTCTGAATCAGCTTTGAGTCATCTTGGGTATGTCTGAATCAGCTTTGAGTCGTCTTGGGTATATCTGGATCAGCTTTGAGTCATCTTGGGTATGTCTGAATCAGCTTTGAGTCATATTGAGTATGTCTGAATCAGCTTTGAGTCATCTTGGGTATGTCTGAATCAGCTTTGAGTCATCTTGGGTATGTCTGAATCAGCTTTGAGTCGTCTTGGGTATGTCTGAATCAGCTTTGAGTGGTCTTGGGTATGTCTGAATCAGCTTTGAGTCATCTTGAGTATGTCTGAATCAGCTTTGAGTCATCTTGGGTATGTCTGAATCAGCTTTGAGTCGTCTTGGGTATATCTGGATCAGCTTTGAGTCATCTTGGGTATGTCTGGATCAGCTTTGAGTCATCTTGGGTATGTGTGAATCAGCTTTGAGTCATCTTGGGTATGTGTGAATCAGCTTTGAGTCGTCTTGGGTATGTCTGAATCAGCTTTGAGTCATCTTGGGTATGTCTGAATCAGCTTTGAGTCATCTTGGGTATGTCTGTATCAGCTTTGAGTCGTCTTGGGTATGTCTGAATCAGCTTTGAGTCATCTTGGGTATGTCTGAATCAGCTTTGAGTCGTCTTGGGTATGTCTGAATCAGCTTTGAGTCGTCTTGGGTATGTCTGAATCAGCTTTGAGTCATCTTGAGTATGTCTGAATCAGCTTTGAGTCATCTTGGGTATGTCTGAATCAGCTTTGAGTCGTCTTGAGTATATCTGGATCAGCTTTGAGTCATCTTGGGTATGTCTGGATCAGCTTTGAGTCATCTTGGGTATGTGTGAATCAGCTTTGAGTCATCTTGGGTATGTGTGAATCAGCTTTGAGTCGTCTTGGGTATGTCTGAATCAGCTTTGAGTCATCTTGGGTATGTCTGAATCAGCTTTGAGTCATCTTGGGTATGTCTGAATCAGCTTTGAGTCGTCTTGGGTATATCTGGATCAGCTTTGAGTCATCTTGGGTATGTCTGAATCAGCTTTGAGTCATCTTGGGTATGTCTGAATCAGCTTTGAGTCGTCTTGGGTATATCTGGATCAGCTTTGAGTCATCTTGGGGATGTTTGAATCAGTTTTGCACATCACATTTGATGATTTTCTCACATTCTTCTTTGCAGATTTTCTCAAGCTCTGTTAAGTTAGATGGGGAACGGCGGTGTACAGCATTTCAACAGATTTCGATTGGGATACAAGTCTGGGCTGTGGCTGGGCCACTCAAGGACTTTCACATTCTTGTTCTGAAGCCATTCCAGTGTTGATTTGGCTGTACGCTTGGGGTCATTGTCCTGTTGTATCGTAAATCTTCGCCCCCAGTCTGAGGCCGTTTGCACTCCGAAGCAGGTTCTCATCAAGGGTTTACCTGTATTTGGCTCCATTCATTGTTCCCTCCATCCTTACTAGTCTCCCAGTCCCTGGTGCTGAAAAGCATCCCCATAGCATGATGCTGCCACCACCAGGATGGTGTTCGATGGGTGATGAGCTGTGCCTTGTAACGCTTTGCATTCAAGCCAAATAGTAAAATGGTTTTGTCTCACCAGACCACAGAATGTTTTGCTTTACTATCTCAGTCATTCACGTGCCTATTTGCAAACTCCAGGCGTGATGTCATGTGCCTTTTTTCTCAGGAGTGGCTTCCGTCTGGCCCCTCTCCCATAAAGCCCAGATTGGTGAAGTGGTGTAAAGACTTTGTCCTTCTGGCAGGTTCTACCATATCAACCAAGGAACTCTGTAGTTCTGTCAGAGAGGCCTTTGGGTTCTTGGTCACCTCCCTGACCAAGGTCCTTCTTGCCCGGTTGCTCAGTTTGGTCAGACAGCCAGCTCTAGGAAGTGTCTGGGTAGTTCCATATTTTTTTTATTTCCTAATGATGGAGACCACTGTGCTCTTGGAAACTTAACTATCTCGGCGACAGTTCCTTGGACACCATGGTATAGTCTCTGCTCTGCTCTGCTCTGCACTGTCAACTGGGAGACCTTATATAGACAGGTGTGTTTCTTTCTTTCATGTCCAAACAATTGAATTGGCCACAAGTGGACTCCAATCAAGTTGTAGCGACATGGATGATCAAAGGAAATTGGACCTGAGCTGAATCCGGAGTGTTATAACAAAGGGCTGTAAGAATACGTATGTAAATGAAATATTTCTGTATTTAATTTTCAATAAATTGGCAAACATTTCTAAAAAACTTTTTTTCACTTTGTCATTATGGGGTATTGTGTGTAAATGTGTGAGGAAAACATTTGCTTAATCTATTTTGAATTCAGTCTGTAACACAACAAAATGTTGAATAAGTCAAGGGGTGTGAATACTGTAGTTTCATGCAGTTTCGTCTTAGAGATACACAAAAGATATACCCAAAAGCCATATTATGCCATCAGTGCCCCTTAAAGATGGAATACGCATTAGGGGAAACAGTGCAACTGTTCTCCCCCAGCACCGTTGTTATTAGTTTTGTTTTGTTGACTGGATTGGAGGTGAGGAGCGTCCAATCGCAGGTGAGCAATTCTATGAGTACATTTCCTTATGTTCTATCGCAAGTTCAATGATGTCAGAGGGGGGAAAAAGTGTTCATCGTTTTTCAGTAACGTCTTTGTTGTTGTAATGTCTCCAGTTTCACCCTTAATAAGGAGTCTGCATGACTCTATTTCTGGGTTCAATGTAGACCCGTTTCCAGAGGGTTCTACACGGAACCCAAAGGGTTCTACCTGGAACCAAAAAGTGTTCTCATAAGGGGACAGAGTGTAGGTGAAACAGCAACGTTATCGTCTTCATCTGAAGATCAATGTCTTAATGCTCGACCCACTAATCACACACTAATGATGCTGCATGGTCTTTAAAGGTTTCTTTCCCTAACCTTCCATTTAGTCTCTCTGCGTTGCATTGCTTTCAGACAGCAGCATTACTCTGTCTGTCTGAGAATGTTTCTCCCTCCAACAGTAGAAAAAACATCATATGGCTCTCAAACCCCCCCAAATTACTATTGCAGTATTACACATCTCCTTAATGCAATTTCTGAAAATGTCTCGCTCTCTCGCTCTTGCTCTCTCTCTGTCTCTGTCTCTGTCTCTCTCTCTGACTCTCGCTCTGTCTCTGTCTCTGTCTCTCTCTGACTCTCGCTCTGTCTCTGTCTCGCTCTCTGTCTCTGTCTCGCTCTCTGTCTCTGTCTCGCTCTCTGTCTCTCTCTCGCTCTCTGTCTCTCTCTGACTCTCGCTCTCGCTCTGTCTCTGTCTCTCTCTTTGTCTCTCTCTCGCTCTCACTCTCTCTCTGTCTCTGTCTCTCTCTCTGTCTCTGTCTCTCGCTCTGTCTCTGTCTCTGTCTCTCTCTCTGTCTCTCTCTGACTCTCGCTCTCGCTCTGTCTCTGTCTCTCTCTGACTCTCGCTCTGTCTCTGTCTCGCTCTCTGTCTCTGTCTCGCTCTCTGTCTCTGTCTCGCTCTCTGTCTCTCTCTCGCTCTCTGTCTCTCTCTGACTCTCGCTCTCGCTCTGTCTCTGTCTCTCTCTTTGTCTCTCTCTCGCTCTCACTCTCTCTCTGTCTCTGTCTCTCTCTCTGTCTCTGTCTCTCGCTCTGTCTCTGTCTCTGTCTCTCTCTCTGTCTCTCTCTGACTCTCGCTCTCGCTCTGTCTCTGTCTCTCTCTTTGTCTCTCTCTCGCTCTCACTCTCTCTCTGTCTCTGTCTCTCGCTCTGTCTCTGTCTCTGTCTCTCTCTCTGTCTCTCTCTGACTCTCTCTCTCTCTCTGTCTCTCTCTCCCTCTCTCTCTCTCTCTGACTCTGTCTCTCTCTCCCTCTCTCTCTCTCTCTGACTCTGTCTCTCTCTCCCTCTCTCTCTCTCTCTGACTCTGTCTCTCTCTCCCTCTCTCTCTCTCTCTGACTCTGACTCTCTCTCCCTCTCTCTCTCTCTCTGACTCTGACTCTCTCTCCCTCTCTCTCTCTCTCTGACTCTGTCTCTCTCTCCCTCTCTCTCTCTCTCTGACTCTGTCTCTCTCTCCCTCTCTCTCTCTCAATCCATTTCAAGGGGCTTTATTGGCACGGGAAACATATGTTTAAATTGCCAAAGCAAGTGAAATTGACAAACAAAAGTTAAATAAACAATACAAAGTGAACAGTAAATATTACACTCACACAAGTTCCAAAAGAATAAAGACATTTCAAATGTCATATTTTGTCTATATACAGTGTTGTAACGATGTGCAAATAGCTAAAGTACAAAAGTGAAAATAAATAAATGTGGGTTGTATTTACAATGGTGTTTGTTCTTCACTGGTTGCCCTTTTCATATGGCAACAGGTCACACATCTTGCTGCTGTGATTGCACAATGTGGTATTTCACCCAATAGATATGGGAGTTTCTCAAAATTGGATTTGTTTTCAAATTCTTTGTGTGTTTGTGTAATCTGAGGGAAATATGTGTCTCTAATATGGTCATACATTTGGCAGGATGTTAGGAAGTGCAGCTCCGTTTCCACCTCATTTTGTGTGTAGTGTGCACATAGTCTGCCTAAGGTGACCTTTCTCAATAGCAAGGCATTGCTCACTGAGTCTGTACATAGTCAAAACTTTCCTTAATTTTGGGTCGGTCAAAGTGGTCAAGTATTCTGCCACTGTGTACTCTCTGTTTAGGGCCAAAATGTGTTATAACTCAGTTATAAATTCCTCTGTCCTAGTTAAAAACAAGTTATCATCCAATTGGCTATTAATTGCATTTCCAATATCCTTGCCCATGTGGAAATTCAATAAGAGTAATGTATATGCCAATTATCTGATGGTCTGTGCCAAAACCCTCCCTCTTTGCATAGGGGTAGGGTGCTCTTGTAGCACTGTGCCATGCCAGGGGATGGTCTGCCATGGTCTGTGCCAAAACCCTCCCTCTTTGCATAGGGGTAGGGTGCTCTTATAGCACTGTGCCATGCCAGGGGATGGTCTGCCATGGTCTGTGCCAAAACTCTCCCTCTTTGCATAGGGGTAGGGTGCTCTTATAGCACTGTGCCATGCCAGGGGATGGTCTGCCATGGTCTGTGCCAAAACCCTCCCTCTTTGCATAGGGGTAGGGTGCTCTTATAGCACTGTGCCATGCCAGGGGATGGTCTGCCATGGTCTGTGTGGAAAAATAAGTTGCTTATGTTCCCTTCTTTGTAGCAGTCAGCAAATAGTGTCTCTTGAGGAGCTTCTTTTTGTACTTACTCCGTGCAGTGTTATTTCTAATATCCAAGGGGTACTGTACTGTGATGACATCTTCATAAGGATACGCCATGGCGCAGGGGGCTTCAAAGGCCTCTGCATTTGGGTGGGAGAAGCTGTAAAACTCTGCTGCCATTGTTAGGCTCAAGAGTTTTCACACTTCTCACTTCACACTTCAGTACTAATTGAAGTTGCAGCCAGGTCAGTTCTGTCCTAGCAGCTTGGTAGCTTAGTAGCCTTATTTATTAAGCTTTATATAACACAATTACCAAGAGATGATTGTCTTTAACTTTTTGGCTTCAGAAGTAGGTTCAGACTGAACATTACTCACTCAGTTTCCTCTGTGTTTCTTCTGCAGGTTTTGATTTGTTAGAAGTTTTTTCTTCATAGTCCTTGGTAGTAAGAATCCATTCAGGTCATTTTGTCCAAAATCAAGGTTTTTGTATGGAATTTTTTGTAAGGTTTCGATGTAGATGGTAGTATCCTGTATAAGTCCTTGCCAAAAGGACATTTATCCAACTATAATTCAATTTTTTTCAGAAGAACTCAGGAGCCCATGAGCTCATTAACCATTCTCTCGCTCTCTCTCTCTCCCTCTCGCCCCCCTCTCTTTCTCTCCACCCCCTTTCCTCCCTCTCCATCTCCCCACTCTTTCTCTAGGGCCTGTGTGTGTATTCCAGTCTTCAGCCTGTGATTGGTGCAGACATTCTTGCCATCTTGGCTCTTCTATTGATCGGGTCTCTGTTGAATAGAAACCTGTCAACCATACAGAGGAAATTAAGTGTTTCTGCTGTTATGGTCATTGAAGGAAACGACAAGATACTTGAAAATATGCTGCTGATGGCTCCACTTGAAAAAGCCATTCAGGATACAGAGCAGCTAGGTAGACAAACTACACACAAACACACACCCACACACACCCACACACACACACACACACACTGTACACACACGCGTACACACACACACACACACACACACACTTACCCCACCAGACATGCCACCAGTGGTCTTTTCACAGACCCCAAATCTAGAACAAATTCAAGAAAGCGTACAGTATTATATAGTCGTTACTACATGGAACTCCTTTCCATCTCATATTGCTCAAATGAATCCGGTTTAAAAAAACAGATAAAGCAACACCTCACTGTCACGACTCCCACCGAAGGTGGCTCCCCTGCCTGTTCGGGCGGTGCTCGGCGGTCGTCGTCGCCGATCTACTAGCCGCCACCGATCCCTTTTTCCTTTTCTGTTCGTTTGGTCTTAGGCTAGGTGTGTGCGGGATTGTTTTTCTGTTAGGTTGTGGATGTTCGTTTGTATTCTGTTTTCCCGGACATTTTGGGTCCTGTGTATGGGCCGGTCAGTTGCGCCTTGTGTTTGTGGCGTGACCGTTTTTTCCGGGAATAAAATATACATTTATTTGAAACCTCTGCTCTCTGCGCCTGACTCCAACCCACTGTTCTTCAAGGACTCTGACACTCACGACACAATGCCTCTCCCCTTTTGGACTTAGGTAGTTTGTGTGTATGTATTGCTATGTAGATTACGTGTGCCTTTAAAAATGTTTTATGTACAGTAGTTCTGTCCTTGCTGTTCTTGCCTATTCATGTTCTGTATTTTGTCATGTTTCATGTTTTTTTGTGGAACCCCAGGAAGAGTAGCTGCTGCAACAGCTAATGGAGATCCTAATAAAATATCAAATACCTGTTAGCAAAGGTGTCAGCTAGAGATGACGTGTAGGAGCTTGTAGGGATGTATAGATTGAATGATGTCTACTTTGATGCTAATTATCTGAGAGTAAATAGAGACTATTATATTGATAAAAGTCAACTTGTCCGAGAGAGATTTACATGGTTATCAAAACATCACGCCAGGGTAAGCCTACACGAAACACAGCCCTTATTTTAAGTGTTTCTAAAATCCCCTATTGGAAAAATGAATGGTGGAAAAACAATTGGAACCATTTCCCTATTTGACCGCTAGGTTTTATGGGTATTATGACACCTCCACTGTGGGGCTCTGTAGGGTGCCATTTGGGACTCATGATAAGGGCCCCTCATCACCTCCACACTCACACCATCATCCCCATGAATACTCTAAAGCAAGCAGTGTTTCCCAACTCCAGTCCTCCAGTAGCCCCAACAGTACACATTTTCTTGTGGGAGCCCTTGACAAACGCACCTCATTCAGCTCATTGAGGGCCTGATGATTATTTGACGAGTTGAATCGGGTGTGCTGGTCCAGGGTTACAATAAAAAGGTGTACTGTTGGGGACCAGCTCAAGGACCAGGGTTACGAAACACAGCTCTAAAGCACCCTTCTCACAGACAGACAGACAGACAGACAGACAGACAGACAGACAGACAGACAGACAGACAGACAGACAGACAGACAGACAGACAGACAGACAGACAGACAGACAGACAGACAGACAGACAGACAGACAGACAGACAGACAGACAGACAGACAGACAGACAGACAGACAGACAGACAGACAGACAGACAGACAGACAGTGAATGCTATTTCTACCAATTGGCTGCTGAACGTACACAACAGTTCAGTTCAGTACACACTGTAGGTGGTTTTACAGCTTATTTTCTTTAAGTATGGACACTTGTCTGATGTGTGTGTGTTATACTGGATGTAAGAGGCTAGGAGAGAGGATGATAGTGAAGTAGTTTACTGTGAATCATTACAAATTATGTGTGTGTGTGTGTGTGTGTGTGTGTGTGTGTGTGTGTGTGTGTGTGTGTGTGTGTGTGTGTGTGTGTGTGTGTGTGTGTGTGTGTGTGTGTGTGTGTGTGTGTGTGTGTGTGTGTGTGTGTGTGTGTGTAGCTAGTGGCAAATTAGAGCAGAAAGTCTTACACTGAGCGTTTGATGAATGCTCAAAGGAATTTAGAGGTAGTTTTACACACCTAGGCAGCAAAAATAATCATTTTTACTTTTGCAGTTGTAATTAGGCTCTGATGAAGTTGTAGCGGCGGCTGTGTGTGTGTGTGTGTGTGTGTGTGTGTGTGTGTGTGTGTGTGTGTGTGTGTGTGTGTGTGTGTGTGTGTGTGTGTGTGTGTGTGTGTGTGTGTGTGTGTGTGTGTGTGTGTGTGTGTGTGTGTGTGTGTGTGCGCGTATGGGGGCGTTTGGGGGCGACAGAAACTTCTTACTTCCTGTTCAAAGCATTTGCCTCACCATTCCTCTCTGAGGTTTTGCTACAGTAATGAGTTAGCTAGGCCTCATCCTTCCTCTCTGAGGTTTTGCTACAGTAATGAGTTAGCTAGGCCTCATCCTTCCTCTCTGAGGTTCTGCTACAGTAATGAGTTAGCTAGGCCTCATCCTTCCTCCCTGAGGTTCTGCTACAGTAATGAGTTAGCTAGGCCTCATCCTTCCTCTCTGAGGTTTTGCTACAGTAATGAGTTAGCTAGACTTTATCCTTCCTCTCTGAGGTTTTGCTACAGTATTGGTTATTTGTGTCTGGGCTGGTATGTATTGTCAAATTTAGGGAAAACAACTGGCACTGCTCTGTTACTGCTGTCAATTAGGAGGAGGAAACATCAGCTAGTGTAGGGATCTGTCCACACACACACACACACACACACACACACACACACACACACACACACACACACACACACACACACACACACACACACACACACACACACACACACACACACACACACACACACACACACACACACACACACACATTTCTGATGTACCACTATTATTGCTGAAGCTAATGAATCCAAGACTGTGACTCTTCCTGTATTCTGATGTACAGTAGAAATCGGAAGTTTACATACACCTTAGCCAAATGTTGTCATTGCAGGCAATCTCAACGCTGTTTGTTACAGGAAAGACAACCTCCTCCCTCATGTGGTACCCTTCCTGCAGGCTCATCCTGACATGACCCTCCAGTATGACAATGCCACTAGCCATACTGCTTGTTCTGTGCGTAAGTTCCTGCAAGACAGAAATGTCAGTGTTCTGCCATGGCCAGCGAAGAGCCCGGATCTCAATCCCATTGACCACGTCTGGGACCTGTTGGATCGGAGGGTGAGGGCTAGGGCCATTCCCCCCAGAAATGTCTGGGAACTTGCAGGTGCCTTGGTGGAATAGTGGGGTAACATCTCACAGCAAGAACTGGCAAATCTGGTGCAGTCCAAGAGGAGGAGATGCACTGCAGTACTTAATGTGGTTTATGTCTGTTGTTGAACCCTATGTTCATACAAATATTTACACATATTATGCTTGCTGAAAATAAATGCAGTTGACAGTGAGAGGACGTTTTTTTGTTGTTGCTGAGTTTAGTTATAGTATATGTAGTACACTCCCTGTATACAGTATGGCTTGTACCTCAGCTTCATACTAGTTACAGTGTAAGTTCTTCAGCGCCTGTACATATCAGGTAGTTTCAGTGTATGTTCAACAGAAACTCTACACTTATCTCCACGGTTGCACTATATAGCACATCTGTACCTTAGCTCCTCTGCTCTTTAATATTGGAGATGTCTGCCTGCAGGGTGGCAGTGCTATCTGGACTTTACCGCTCTACCACTCTCTCTTTAATTAGGTTTTGATGTGTGATTGATGGAGAGGCCTGCCAGGCCTGAATTTTAAAACAGGAATGGTGCTCCTCATGACGTCTGTGTCCACATGCCACCCTATTCGTTACATGGTTTTATTACTTTTTGATTGGGCCCAGGTCAAAAGTAGTGCACTATATAAGGAATATGGTGCCATATGGGATGTAGCCAAGGTGTCAGGGAGTGGAGGGAGGGAACCCATCTCTATGTCCATTCTGTTGATTTGCAAAGCCTCAGTTTTACTGAGTGGTGGGGTAGTAGTAGTGGAGTGGGGATTGTTTACTGAGGGGTGGGTTAGTAGTAGTGGGGTGGGGTGGGGATTGTTTACTGAGGGGTGGGGTAGTAGTAGTGGGGTGGGGTGGGGATTGTTTACTGAGGGGTGGGGTAGTGAGGTGGGGATTGTTTACTAAGGGGTGGGGTATTGAGGTGGGGATTGTTTTACTGAAGGGTGGGGTAGCGAGGTGGGGATTGTTTTACTGAGGGGTGGGGTAGTGAGGTGGGGATTGTTTACTGAGGGGTGGGGTAGTGAGGATTGTTTACTGAGGGGTGGGGTAGTGAGGTGGGGAGTGTTTACTGAGGGGTGGGGTAGTGAGGTGGGGATTGTTTACTGAGGGGTGGGGTAGTGAGGATTGTTTACTGAGGGGTGGGGTAGTGAGGATTGTTTACTGAGGGGTGGGGTAGTGAGGTGGGGATTGTTTACTGATGGGTGGGGAAGTGAGGATTGTTTACTGAGGGGTGGGGTAGCGAGGTGGGGATTGTTTACTGAGGGGTGGGGTAGTGAGGTGGGGATTGTTTACTGAGGGGTGGGGTAGTGAGGTGGGGATTGTTTTACTGAGGGGTGGGGTAGCGAAGTGGGGATTATTTACTGAGGGGTGGGGTTGTGAGGTGGGGATTGTTTACTGAGGGGTGGGGTAGTGAGGTGGGGATTGTTTACTGAGGGGTGGGGTTGTGAGGTGGGGATTGTTTACTGAGGGGTGGGGTAGTGAGGATTGTTTACTGAGGGGTGGGGTAGTGAGGTGGGGATTGTTTACTGAAGGGTGGGGTAGTGAGGTGGGGATTGTTTTACTGAGGGGTGGGGTAGCGAGGTGGGGATTGTTTACTGAGAGGTGGGGTAGCGAGGTGGGGATTGTTTACTGAGAGGTGGGGTAGCGAGGTGGGGATCGTTTACTGATGGGTGGGGTAGCGAGGTGGGGATTGTTTACTGAGGGGTGGGGCAGTGAGGTGGGGATTGTTTACTGAGGGGTGGGGCAGTGAGGTGGGGATTGTTTACTGAGGGGTGGAGTAGTGAGGTGGGGATTGTTTACTGAGGGGTGGGGTAGTGAGGTGGGGATTGTTTACTGAGGGGTGGGGTAGCGAGGTGGGGATTGTTTACTGAGGGGTGGGGCAGTGAGGTGGGGATTGTTTACTGAGGGGTGGGGTAGTGAGGTGGGGATTGTTTACTGAGGGGTGGGGTAGCGAGGTGGGGATTGTTTACTGAGGGGTGGGGTAGCGAGGTGGGGATTGTTTACTGAGAGGTGGGGTAGCGAGGTGGGGATCGTTTACTGAGGGGTGGGGTAGCGAGGTGAGGATTGTTTACTGAGGGGTGGGGCAGTGAGGTGGGGATTGTTTACTGAGGGGTGGGGTAGTGAGGTGGGGATTGTTTACTGAGGGGTGGGGTAGCGAGTTGGGGATTGTTTACTGAGGGGTGGGGTAGCGAGGTGGGGATTGTTTACTGAGGGGTGGGGTAGCGAGGTGGGGGTGTTTTACTGAGGGGTGGGGTAGCGAGGTGGGGGTGTTTTACTGAGGGGTGGGGTAGCGAGGTGGGGATTGTTTACTGAGGGGTGGGGTAGCGAGGTGGGGATTGTTTACTGAGGGGTGGGGTAGCGAGGTGGGGATTGTTTACTGAGGGGTGGGGTAGCGAGGTGGGGATTGTTTACTGAGGGGTGGGGTAGCAAGGTGGGGGTGTTTTACTGAGGGGTGGGGTAGCGAGGTGGGGGTGTTTTACTGAGGGGTGGGGTAGTGAGGTGGGGGTGTTTTACTGAGGGGTGGGGTAGCGAGGTGGGGATTGTTTACTGAGGGGTGGGGTAGCGAGGTGGGGGTGTTTTACTGAGGGGTGGAGTAGCGAGGTGGGGGTGTTTTACTGAGGGGTGGGGCAGTGAGGTGGGGGTGTTTTACTGAGGGGTGGGGCAGTGAGGTGGGGATTGTTTACTGAGGGGTGGGGTAGCGAGGTGGGGATTGTTTACTGAGGGGTGGGGTAGCGAGGTGGGGGTGTTTTACTGAGGGGTGGGGTATTGCTATTATTTCATTCACTTTATAACAAGGCTGTAAGGTATGGGTCTGAAGACTTTCCGAATGCACTAGTCATTACATGCCATTTATTATTCTTTATGGGTGGGGTAGAGCAAGAGCCAGGGAGGCAGTACAAAGACCAATTCACTTTCAAAATTGGATGCCCCTCACCCTTCAACATTGCGAAAACAGAAATATTGGCAAAATGTATTACTCATTGAATAAAAATGGTCCTACCGGACATTATTCGTCAGGATAAGATGAGATTCACAAAAATATATATATTTTGGAGACTACATTTGACAACTACTGTACTAGAAATAATGGAAAACTATGAGAATACAAGGAAACCAGGTGAACTCTTTATAGCACATTTTTAGAAAGCCTTTGATACAGTCTAGAATCTGTTTATAAGTGCCTGGACTTTTTTCACTTTGGAGAATCTCCATTAAGATGGGTAAAAGTTATGTACAACAATCATTTATGTATAATAATAAGTAACCATTACTTCTCTGACAACTTTGAATTGTCAAGAGGCGTAAAACAAGGTTGCCCTCTGTCACCAAACCTATTTATTAGGGACATTGAACTGTTAGCTTTAAAAATCAGATCTAATGATGACATTAAGGGGAGAAACATGTATGGATTAGATTCAAATGTATCATTGTACCCCAATGATTCAAGTATTCTCTTAAGTTCTCAATCTTCAACATTGAAGGGCCTCATCGAGGACCTCGATAATTTCTCCAGTTTCTCTGGACTATATTACAGATTGGGTCTCTAAAAGATAAAACTTTAGATTGACATGTGTTCTCCTGATTTAAATGGGCGAATGGTGAATTCGATGTGCTTGGCAAATAATATGGCTAAACTCCAATATAATGACAGAGAAAAAATATATCTTGAAAAAAAATTGCACAAGAAGGGTACAATATTTATGAAGGACATTGTAAACAAGGACGGTAATACTATGTCATACAAGCAACTAATAACAGTGTATGGAGGTGTATGCTCAATACAAAATTATAACCAACTCATCTGCCACAAAATTGGAAGAGACAATTACTTAAAGAAGAAATGAAAGAATTTGTCTGTCTGCCACCCATAAAGAATAATAAATGGCATGTAATGATTAGTGCATTCGGAAAGTCTTCAGACCCATACCTTACAGCCTTGTTATAAAGTGGATGAAATAATAGTTTCCCTCATGAATCTACACACAATACCCCATAATGACAAAGTGAAAACATGTCTTTAGAAATTGTGGCTAATTTATTACAAAAACAGAAATACCTTATTTACATAAGTCCTCAGACCCTTTGCTATGAGACTCGAAATTGAGCTCAGGTGCATCCTGTTTCCAATGATCATCCTTGAGAATGTTTCTACAACTTGATTGGTGTCCACATGTGATAAATTCAATTGATTGGATATGATTTGGAAAGGCACACACCTGTCTATATAAGGTCCCACAGTTGACAGCTCATGTGTTACGTTCCCCAGTTTCTGTGTTCTGGTTTGTATTTGAGTGTGTGTGTTTCAGGAGAAATTCCTGTAAACTCCCCAACCAGCTGATTGGTCGACTCAATGGCTAATGGATGATTGGAGAGCTGACCCCGCCCCCTCGTCAAGAAGCAGCTGACTCTAATTACTATTGCCACCTGAAGATATAAAAGCCAGTGTTCTGTTCAGAAGAAAGATCATCATTCATCACTCCTCCCTGCTCCGTTATCAGATAAGTTAACAATGTGGGTCGACACACAAGTTAACTTCTCTATCTTATTACATACATTTCACGTCAGTAACCGGTTATGGGATAAAGAAATAAACAGACAGGTGTTCATATTTAATATACAGTGAGGGAAAAAAGTATTTGATCCCCTGCTGATTTTGTACGTTTGCCCACTGACAAAGAAATGATCAGTCTATAATTTTAATGGTAGGTTTATTTGAACAGTGAGAGACAGAATATCAACAAAAAAATCCAGAAAAACGCATGTCAAAAATGTTATGAATTGATTTGCATTTTAATGAGGGAAATAAGTATTTGACCCCTCTGCAAAACATGACTTAGTACTTGGTGGCAAAACCCTTGTTGGCAATCACAGAGGTCAGACGTTTCTTGTAGTTGGCCACCAGGTTTGCACACATCTCAGGAGGTATTTTGTCCCACTCCTCTTTGGAGATCTTCTTCAAGTCATTAAGGTTTTGAGGCTGACGTTTGGCAACTCGAACCTTCAGCTCCCTCCACAGATTTTCTATGGGATTAAGGTCTGGATACTGGCTAGGCCACTCCAGGACCTTAATGTGCTTCTTCTTGAGCCACTCCTTTGTTGCCTTGGCCGTGTGTTTTGGGTCATTGTCATGCTGGAATACCCATCCACGACCCATTTTCAATACCCTGGCTGAGGGAAGGAGGTTTTCACCCAAGATTTGACGGTACATGGCCCCGTCCATCGTCCCTTTGATGCGGTGAAGTTGTCCTGTCCCTTTAGCAGAAAAACACCCCCAAAGCATAATGTTTCCACCTCCATGTTTGACGGTGGGGATGGTTTCTTGGGGTCATAGGCAGCATTCCTCCTCCTCCAAACACGGCAAGTTGGGTTGATGCCAAAGAACTCAATTTTGGTCTCATCTGACCACAACACGTTCACCCAGTTGTCCTCTGAATCATTCAGATGTTCATTGGCAAACTTCAGACGGGCATGTATATGTGCTTTCTTGAGCAGGGGGACCTTGCGGGCGCTGCAGGATTTCAGTCCTTCACGGCATAGTGTGTTACCAATTGTTTTCTTGATGACTATGGTCCCAGCTGCCTTGAGATCATTGACAAGATCCTCCTGTGTAGTTCTGGGCTGATTCCTCACCGTTCTCATGATCATTGCAACTTCACGAGGTGAGATCTTGCATGGAGCCCCAGGCTGAGGGTGATTGACAGGTCTTTTGTGTTTCTTCCATTTGCGAATAATCACAGAAACTGTTGTCACCTTCTCACCAAGCTGCTTGGCGATGGTCTTGTAGCCCATTCCAGCCTTGTGTAGGTCTACAATCTTGTCCCTGACATCCTTGGAGAGCTCTTTGGTCTTGGCCATGGTGGAGAGTTTGGAATCTGATTGATTGATTGCTTCTGTGGACAGGTATCTTTTATACAGGTAAGAAACTGAGATTAGGAGCACTCCCTTTAAGAGTGTGCTCCTAAACTCCGTTCGTTACCTGTATGAAAGACACCTGGGAGCCAGAAATCTTTTTGATTGAGAAGGGGTCAAATACTTATTTCCCTCATTAAAATGCAAATCAATTTATAACATTTTTGACATGCATTTTTCTGGATATTTTTGTTGTTATTCTGTCTCTCACTGTTCAAATAAACCTACCATTAAAATTATAGACTGATAATATCTTTGTCAGTGGGCAAACGTACAAAATCAGCAGGGGATCAAATACTTTTTTCCCTCACTGTATGCAATATTTATTATACTTATCGATGTTATGGATGAGCTGTTTGTTTGTTCTGTTCCTCTCTCTCTCCATCTCTGTAGCTTCCAGGTATGCTGGATAAGGACCCGAGCTAAGGGAATTGGCCTGACTTTGTAGTGCCTGTCCCAAATGGCTCATTAATGTAAATGGTCATATTGGAAAGACACTGTCAGTAGTGATGACATTTTGTAAATGTTATGTTGTGATATTGTTTCATAAACGTATTGCAATGTATATACTTTAGTATGTTTAGTTAAATGAAAATGTAGGTTTGTATAGGTAATTGCTTAATTAATTAGTGTTCATTGTTCTGAGGGGAGGGGAGGGGCTAGCCCTACAAAAGGAGCCTCTCTTTCAGTTCATGAAGAGGCATTTTTGGATTGAGCTGTGGATGGGGCAGCATTGTTTTTAAGCTATCCCATAAGGTAGATGTTTGATGGCAGTACGGTTGTTTTTGTTCCGGAATCACTATGTAAATAAACACCCTTGCACAGAATAGCTTTTGCGGCTCTGCCATCTTTTTATTTTGATAGAGGTTAGGTTTTCCAGTTTAGCCTTCTGGCCTATTCTACGTTACAGACTCAGACCATGAGATGCATGATTATCTGGTCTAATGAAACCAAGATTAAATAATTTGGCCTGAATGCCAAGCGTCACATCTGGAGGAAACCTGGCACCATCCCTACGGTGAAGCATGGTGGTGGCACCATCCCTACGGTGAAGCATGGTGGTGCAGCATCATGCTGTGGATATGTTATTCAGCAGCAGGGACTGGGAGACTAGTCAGGATTGAGGGAAAGATGAACGGCCCGAAGTACAGAGAGATCCTTGATCTGAAAACGTGCTCAGTACCTCAGACTGGGCAATGGTTCACCTTCCAACAGGACAACGACCCTAAGCACACAGCCAAGACAACGCAGGAGTGGCTTCGGGACAAGTCTCTGAATGTCCTTGAGTGGCCCAGCCAGAGCCTGGACTTGAAGTCGATCGAACATCTCTGGAGAGACCTGAAAATAGCTGTGCAGCAATGCTCCCCATCCAACCTGACAGCTTGAGAGGGTCTGCAGAGAAGAATGGAAGAAACTCCCCAAATACAGGTGTGATAAGCCTGTATCATCATACAAAAGAAGACTCGAGGCTGTAATCACTCCCAAAAGTGCTTCAACAAAGTACTGAGTAAAAGGTCTGAATACTTATGTAAATGTGATATTTCAGTTTTTTTTTTTTTATTCATTGCAAACATTTCTAAAAATAATTTTTTCTTTGTCATTACGGGGTATTGTGTATAGATTGATGAGGGAAAAAACAATGTAATACATTTTAGAATAAGGCTGTTACGTAACAACATTTGGAAAAAGAGAAGGGGTCTCAATACTCTCCGAATGCCCTGTATATCAAAACAATGATCAGTTTCACTTAAAGTCAAAATGTTTGACAGTAATGTCATAAAAAATTCAAGTCAGTTGAGAACAGGTCTTTGATGTCACAATGCCTTGGCATCGGGGTCCAGGAATGAATATTTAAAACAACAATTGACACATCAACCCGTCCGTTTCAATTTAAGCCTTTATATAAAATACTTGCTACAAAAACAATGCTCAATATATGGGGCATTGAACAGTCAGCCTTGTGCAGACTCTGCTACAAGGAAACATAATCAATAGAACAGGTTTTCTGGTCATTGATGACTCGCTAGTGGAGTCAGGTCCAGGAATGATTGTTATGTCATAATATCTGTATTATTAGGGGATCTGAAAAACCACCATCAGTCAATGAGAAAAATCATTATAGTCTGGGGTAAAATATCGATTTTTAGTGCAATACGGTAGAAATGTTTCATATAGGGAGGTTCAGGACCCTCGTATCACCGTCATAGTAAAATGGAGGGCTGTATTGCAAAAGGAAACAGCATAATGGCATTATACTGGGAAAGATAGGTTAATCTGTGAACATCGGAGGGTTGGAGTTAACATCAGAATGGTATTATACTGGGAAAGACGGGTTAATCTGTGGACATCGGAGGGTTGGAGTTAACATCAGAATGGTATTATACTGGGAAAGCCTGGTTAATCTGTGGACATCGGAGGGTTGGAGTTAAGATCAGAATGGTATTATACTGGGAAAGCCTGGTTAATCTGTGGACATCGGAGGGTTGGAGTTAAGATCAGAATGGTATTATACTGGGAAAGACGGATTAATCTGTATAGGTACAGGTATATGTACATGTATAATTATTTAACTACAGGTACATGTATAATTATTTAACTACAGGTACATGTACAGTATAATTATTTAACTACAGGTACATGTACAGTATAATTATTTAACTACAGGTACATGTACAGTATAATTATTTAACTACAGGTACATGTACAGTATAATTATTTAACTACAGGTACATGTACAGTATAATTATTTAACTACAGGTACATGTACAGTATAATTATTTAACTACAGGTACATGTACAGTATAATTATTTAACTACAGGTACATGTACAGTATAATTATTTAACTACAGGTACATGTACAGTATAATTATTTAACTACAGGTACATGTACAGTATAATTATTTAACTACAGGTACAGTATAATTATTTAACTACAGGTACATGTACAGTATAATTATTTAACTACAGGTACATGTACAGTATAATTATTTAACTACAGGTATATGTACAGTATAATTATTTAACTACAGGTACATGTACAGTATAATTATTTAACTACAGGTATATGTACAGTATAATTATTTAACTACAGGTACATGTACAGTATAATTATTTAACGACAGGGACATGTATAATTATTTAACTACAGGTATATGTACAGTATAATTATTTAACTACAGGTACATGTACAGTATAATTATTTAACTACAGGTATATGTACAGTATAATTATTTAACTACAGGTATATGTACAGTATAATTATTTAACTACAGGTATATGTACAGTATAATTATTTAACTACAGGTATATGTACAGTATAATTATTTAACTACAGGTATATGTACAGTATAATTATTTAACTACAGGTACATGTACAGTATAATTATTTAACTACAGGTACATGTACAGTATAATTATTTAACTACAGGTACATGTACAGTATAATTATTTAACTACAGGTATATGTACAGTATAATTATTTAACTACAGGTACATGTACAGTATAATTATTTAACTACAGGTACCGTACATTTGCACAAAAATAGCTGTAAGTAGCAGTAGAATTGTTGACTGTTAGTTTACTCCAATCAGGGGAGGGATGATAGGGGGATTATAAATTATGCAAACAATTAAATTGATACAACCCACAATTTATCTGCCATATTAAAGCTGATCTACCTCCACTGAAAGTGAATTATTTAATAAAATATTCAGGTGTGTCTGGTTGTACTGGTAGTCGGCATCGCAATGCTTTCACAATCATTTCGCTACACTCTCATTAACATCTGCTAACCATGTGTATGTGACCAATAACATCTGCTAACCATGTGTATGTGAAAAATAAAATTTGATTTGAATTTGTTTTGAGTGAATGTATTGATACACAGTTTTCACATTGTGTTGGGAACCTCATTACAGAGGGTAATGTCCTGTGATGTAATGGTTTACAGAAGTGTGAGCGCGTGTGTGCGTTAGTTTGTGTGTAATGTAATTTAGAGGGGTGTTGTCCAGGTGTAATGTCCCACTGAGCAGGATGTCATCTCTAATGGGGTGTGATAATGAAACATCATAGGATCCCAACCCTCCTCTTCTTCCTCTCCATTCTATATTAGTCTGTTTTCCTCTTATGACCTCAGAGCATCACACCTAACGCTGTCTGTTCTGCTATTTCTTTCTAAATCCTCTCTATTCCACTCCCTTTACTCCTACTGGTTGCACAGCATCACAGACTTAACACTAGCCTATATCACAAACTCTCCCTCTCATACTGAGAGGTTTGATCTACATCGCCCCAGACATTCTCTATAAAACCATTTTTTTCATAATTACTCAGTTCTACAGCCTGTACAGAGTTACTTTTCTTGAATTGCTTGGTTTCTCTTTTCCAGGCCCGCTCAAACGGTCTCACACGCACAAGGATGCACACACACACACACACACACACACACACACACACACACACACACACACACACACACACACACACACACACACACACACACACACACACACACACACACACACACACACACACACACACACACACACACACACACACACACACATATACACACGGACACGCACACACACACACACACACACACACACGGATGCATGCACACACACACACACACACAGACACACACACAGACACACACACACACACACACACCTCTCACAGGTAAGAGGGTCAGAGGATGACAGCAGTGACGTCTCACTTTGTGACTGAACTCTATCAGAGTTCAGAATGTGTACGCCTATGCACAGCAGTCTTCTAGAATAATGGAATTCTAGAAATTGGAATTCTCCCCGAACGTATCCAGCAATTTCTCAAACTGTCACCACATTCAAATGAATATGGGATGCGTACAGTACGCGGAGCCACGTTGGGTGTTAACTACGGGAAGGTGTGCGTTTGGGCTGTGAGTCCCCTGCGTATGGTGGTCTCAGAGCTGCGTAGCTATGTCAAAATGGGACACTGAACTACCGCGTCTATTTGTCTGTGGACTCTGAATTATGCTAAAGCCTAGATTAGATCGGGTTCCACAGTGTTACACATACAGAGCCTTCGGAAAGTATTCACACCCCTGGACTTTTCCCACATTGTCACGATCGTCTTTAGGTGAAAGAGTGGACCAAGGCGCAGCGTGATACGAATACATATTTTTAATTATAACGAAGACGAAACAAACACTTTTACAAACTAAACAACAAAACAACAAACGACCGTGAAGCTACAAACGAAAGTGCAGAAACAAGCTATTAACGTTAGACATAGACAATTACCCACAAAACACACGTGAAACCCAGGCTGCCTAAGTATGATTCTCAATCAGGGACAACGATTGACAGCTGCCTCTGATTGAGAATCATACCAGGCCGAACACAAAACCCCAACATAGAAAAACACACAGACAACCCACCCCAACTCACGCCCTGACCATACTAAATAAATACAAAACAAGGAAAAACAGGTCAGGAACGTGACAGAACCCCCCCCCTCAAGGTGCAAACTCCGGGCGCACCACCTAAAACTCTAGGGGAGGGTCTGGGTGGGCGTCTGTCCGCGGTGGCGGCTCAGGTGCGGGACGTGGACCCCACTCCACCATAGTCAATACCCGCTTTGGTGGCGCCTCTGGAACGGCGAGTCCCGGACTGAATACCATCCTAGATGGCGCCACAGGACGGAGGGGCAGCTCCGGACTGAGGGGCAGCTCCAGACTGAGGGGCAGCTCCGGACTGAGGGGCAGCTCCGGACTGAGGGGCAGCTCATGACTGAGGGGCAGCTCCGGACTGAGGGGCAGCTCCGGACTGAGGGGCAGCTCATGACTGGCAGATGGCTCTGGCAGATCCTGGCTGACTGACGGCTCTGGCAGATCCTGGCTGGCGGGTGGCTCTGGCAGATCCTGGCTGACTGACGGCTCTGGCAGATCCTGGCTGGCGGGCAGCTCTGGCAGATCCTGGCTGGCGGGCGGCTCTGGCTGGTCATGGCTGGCTGACGGCTCTGGCTGGTCATGGCTGGCTGACGGATCTGGCTGGTCATGGCTGGCTGACGGCTCTGGCTGGTCATGGCTGGCTGACGGCTCTGGCTGGTCATGGCTGGCTGACTGCTCTGGCTGGTCATGGCTGGCTGACGGCTCTGGCTGGTCATGGCTGGCTGACGGCTCTGGTTGCTCCTGACTGGCGGGCGGCTCTGGCTGCTCCTGACTGGCGGGCGGCTCTGGCTGCTCCTGACTGGCGGGCGGCTCTGGCTGCTCCTGACTGGCGGGCGGCTCTGGCTGCTCCTGACTGACGGGCGGCTCTGGCGGCTCCTGACTGACGGACGGCTCTAGCGGCTCCTGACTGACGGACGGCTCTGAAGGCTCAGGACAGACGGGCGGCTTTGAAGGCTCAGGACAGACGGGCAGCTCAGACGGTGCTAGGCAGACGGGCAGCGCAGGCGGCGCTTGGCAGACGGACAGCACAGACGGTGTTGGGCAGACGGGCAGTGCAGGCGATGCTGGGCAGACGGACAGCGCAGACGGCGCTGGGCAGACGGCAGACTCTGGCCGGCTGAGGCGCACAGTAGGCCTGGTGCGTGGTGCCGGAACTGGTGGTACCGGGCTAAGGACACGCACCTCAAGGCTAGTGCGGGGAGCAGCAACAGGACGCACAGGACTCTGGAGACGCACAGGAGGCTTGGTGCGTGGTGCCGGAACTGGTGGTACCGGGCTGGAGACATGCACCATAGGGTGAGTGCGTGGAGGAGGAACAGGGCTTTGGAGACGCACTGGAAGCCTGGTGCGTGGTGTAGGCACTGGTGGTACTGGGCTGGGGCGGGGAGGTGGCGCCGGATATACCGGACCGTGCAAGCGTACTGGCTCCCTTGAGCACTGAGCCTGCCCAACCTTACCTGGTTGAATGCTCCCCGTAGCCCGACCAGTGCGGGGAGGTGGAATAACCCGCACTGGGCTGTGTTGGCGAACCGGGGACACCATGCGTAAGGCTGGTGCCATGTATGCCGGCCCGAGGAGACGCACTGGAGACCAGACGCGTTGAGCCGGCCTCATGGCACCTGGCTCAATGCCCAATCGAGCCCGGCCGATACGAGGAGCTGGTATGTACCGCACCGGGCTATGCACCCGTACAGGAGACACCGTGCGCTCTACCGCATAACACGGTGTCTGCCCGTACTCTCGCACTCCACGGTAAGCATAGGGAGTTGGCGCAGGTCTCCTACCTGACTTCGCCACACTCCGTTGTAGCCCCCCCCCCCCCCCACCCCAAGAAATGTTTGGGTGTGACTCGCGGGCTTCCAGCCTTGCTTCCGTGCTGCCTCCTCATATCGCCTCCTCTCGGCTTTAGCTGCCTCCAGCTCTTCACGAGGGAGGCGATATTCTCCCGGTTGTGCCCAAAGTCCCTTACCATCCAGTATCTCCTCCCAAGTCCATGAATCCTGTGTATGTTGCTCCTGCTGCTGCTTGACACGCTGCTTGGTCCTGGTATGGTGGGTAATTCTGTCACGATCGTCTTTAGGTGAAAGAGTGGACCAAGGCGCAGCGTGATACGAATACATCTTTTTAATTATAACGAAGACGAAACAAACACTTTTACAAACTAAACAACAAAACAACAAACGACCGTGAAGCTACAAACGAAAGTGCAGAAAAAAGCTACTAACGTTAGACATAGACAATTACCCACAAAACACACGTGAAACCCAGGCTGCCTAAGTATGATTCTCAATCAGGGACAACGATTGACAGCTGCCTCTGATTGAGAATCATACCAGGCCGAACACAAAACCCCAACATAGAAAAAAACACACAGACAACCCACCCCAACTCACGCCCTGACCATACTAAATAAATACAAAACAAGGAAAAACAGGTCAGGAACGTGACCCACATGTTGTTTAGTTACAACCTGAATTTAAAAACTATTCAGACTTCAGATTATCCCATAATGTCAAAGTGGAATTATGTTTTTCAACATTTGTAATAATTAATTACAAATGAAAAGCTGAAATGTATTGAGTCAATAAGTATTCAAGCCCTTTGTTATGGCAAGCCTAAATACTGTAAGTTCAGGAATTCAAATGTGCTTTAAACCTCTTAAGAATCTGCACCTTTTTTTCAATTTTCTCCTAAAATGATGTACCCAAATCTAACTGCCTGTAGCTCAGACCCTGAAGCAAGGATATGCATATTCTTGGTACCATTTGAAAGGAGAAAATGTGAAGTTTGTGGAAATGTGAAAGGAATGTAAGAGAATATAACACAATAGATCTGGTAAAAGATAATACAAAGAAAAAAAAAAACGTTATTTTGTATTTTTTGTACCATCATCTTTGAAATGCAAGAGAAAGGCCATAATGTATTATTCCAGCCCAGGTGCAATTTAGATTTTGTCCACTAGATGGCATTAGTGTATGTTCCAAATTTTAGACTGATCCAATAACCATTGCATTTCTGTTCAAAATTTTGTATCAAGAATTCCAAAATGTGCCAAATTTATTTATTAATAACTTACTGAAAGAAATGAGCAAAGGAATTCACTTTTTGGCCTAAATACAAAGTGTTATGTTTGAGGCAAATCCAATATAACACATTACTGAGTACCCCCACATATTTTCAAGCCTGGAGGTGGCTGCATCATGTTATGGGTATGTTTGTAATCCTTAAGGACTGGGGAGATTTTCAGGATAAAAAAATCGAATGGAGCTAAGCACAGCCAACATCCTGGAGGAAAACTTTCCACCAGACACTGGGAGATTAATTCACCTTTCTGCAGGACAATAACCTAAAACACAATGCCAAATTTACACTGGGATTGCTTACCAAGAAAACAGTGAATGTTCCTCAGTGGCCTATTACAGTTTTGACTTAAATCTACTTAAAAATCCATGGCAAGACCTGAAAATGGTTGTCTACAAAAATTAACAACCAATTTGACAGAACTATACGTATTTTTAAAAGAATAATGAGCAAATGTTGTACATTCCAGGTGTGGAAAGCTCTTAGCGATTTACCCAGAAAGATTCACAGCTGTAATTGCTGCCAAAGGTAATTCTAGTAGGAATTGACTCAGTGGGTTGAATACTTACCTAATCAAGATATATTAGTGTTTATTTTTCATACATTTTTTACATTTTACATTACTGATTATTTTGTGTAGATCGTTGACAAAAAACAAAGACAATTCAATATGTTTTAATTCCACCTTGTAACTCAACAAAATGTGGAAAAAGTCAAGGGGGGTGAATACTTTCTGAAGGCCCTGTACATCTTCAGAGAGATATTGAGGAGTGTTCATCCTTATCATTCACATCACATACTTGTTAGAACAGTGTATAGTTTATTTTCAAACCCACAGTGGGAGATGTAATTCATTAGTTCCTATGATTAGAGTTTAGTAGATTTGTATTTTTAGTGTACCTCTGTCTTAACTCTTCCCTCGTTCAAGGAGCAGTTATCGTCTGTCACGGTTTAAGAGGAAGGGGCTCGTCCCAAATGCTCTCTCTCTTTCATGACTGTTTCAATCAACTTCCTAGAATCTGGAGGACAAACCAGTTCATTTGTTCTTTGATAGCTGAATTAATTAATTCAGAAAAATAGTCTGATGAGCATGCAGCTCCAGTCTGTAGTGTTCCTGTCTGTCAGCATCACTCTCCCCATGCTGTCTGTAGTGTTCCTGTCTTTCAGCATCACTCTCCCCATGCTGTCTGTAGTGTTCCTGTCTTTCAGCATCACTCTCCCCATGCTGTCTGTAGTGTTCCTGTCTGTCAGCTTCACTCTCCACATGCTGTCTGTAGTGTTCCTGTCTGTCAGCTTCACTCTCCCCATGCTGTCTGTAGTGTTCCTGTCTGTCAGCATCACTCTCCCCATGCTGTCTGTAGTGTTCCTGTCTGTCAACATCACTCTCCCCATGCTGTCTGTAGTGTTCCTGTCTGTCAGCTTCACTCTCCCCATGCTGTCTGTAGTGTTCCTGTCTGTCAGCTTCACTCTCCCCATGCTGTCTGTAGTGTTCCTGTCTGTCAGCATCACTCTCCCCATGCTGTCTGTAGTGTTCCTGTCTGTCAGCTTCACTCTCCCCATGCTGTCTGTAGTGTTCCAGTCTGTTGGCATCACTCTCCCCATGCTGTCTGTGGTGTTCCAGTCTGTTGGCATCACTCTCCCCATGCTGTCTGTAGTGTTCCTGTCTGTTGGCATCACTCTCCCCATGCTGTCTGTAGTGTTCCAGTCTGTTGGCATCACTCTCCCCATGCTGTCTGTAGTGTTCCGGTCTTTCAACATCACTCTCCCCATGCTGTCAGTAGTGTTCCAGTCTGTTGGCATCACTCTCCCCATGCTGTCTGTAGTGTTCCTGTCTTTCAACATCACTCTCCCCATGCTGTCAGTAGTGTTCCTGTCTGTCAGCATCAATCTCCCCATACTGTCTGTAGTGTTCCTGTCTGTTGGCATCACTCTCCCCATGCTGTCTGTAGTGTTCCTGTCTGTTGGCTTCACTCTCCCCATGCTGTCTGTAGTGTTCCTGTCTTTCAGCATCACTCTCCCCATGCTGTCTGTAGTGTTCCTGTCTGTTGGCATCACTCTCCCCATGCTGTCTGTAGTGTTCCTGTCTGTCAGCATCACTCTCCCCATGCTGTCTGTAGTGTTCCTGTGTTTCAGCATCACTCTCCCCATGCTGTCTGTAGTGTTCCTGTCTGTCAGCATCACTCTCCCCATGCTGTCTGTAGTGTTCCTGTCTGTCAGCATCACTCTCCCCATGCTGTCTGTAGTGTTCCTGTCTGTCAGCATCACTCTCCCCATGCTGTCTGTAGTGTTCCTGTCTGTCAGCATCACTCTCCCCATGCTGTCTGTAGTGTTCCTGTCTGTCAGCATCACTCTCCCCATGCTGTCTGTAGTGTTCCTGTCTTTCAGCATCACTCTCCCCATGCTGTCTGTAGTGTTCCTGTCTGTCAGCATCACTCTCCCCATGCTGTCTGTAGTGTTCCTGTCTGTCAGCATCACTCTCCCCATGCTGTCTGTAGTGTTCCTGTCTGTCAGCATCACTCTCCCCATGCTGTCTTGTTATTTTTCTGATTAAAAAGAGTCCAGTCAAAGAAAGAAAAGAAGGGACCCCCCAGCCCCCTAAAACAATCCTTTGATATTTGGACAAAAGGAGTTTGTGGAGAGTACAATACCATTTCCTTGGCTGGGTTTGTTCCTCTGGCCTGCCTAGTGTGGTTGTGTGTGTGGTTGTGTGTGTGTGTGTGTGTGTGTGTGTGTGTGTGTGTGTGTGTGTGTGTGTGTGTGTGTGTGTGTGTGTGTGTGTGTGTGTGTGTGTGTGTGTGTGTGTGTGTGTGTGTGTGTGTGTGTGTGTGTGTGTGTGTCCAGTTTATACATCCTGAATAATACTGTTTGTCTGCATCCAGAGGAAAAAGAAAGAACTATTAATCGGCTGCCAAGTTCATGTTTGGTTGTGTTGTTTGAGCCATGGCAGACCAGTCAGTGTGTTCTTTTGTGTTTAGACACTGGGCAGACCAGTCAGTGTGTTCGTTTGTGTTTAGACACTGGACAGACCAGTCAGTGTGTTCGTTTGTGTTTAGACACTGGACAGACCAGTCAGTGTGTTCGTTTGTGTTTAGACACTGGACAGACCGGTCAGCGTAGCCTGGAACTGGGAATGTATTTACCACACGACAGCACACAGGAAGATGGTGTTTGAATAATGTACACAGTAACTTGTTCCCTAATGTATCAAATCACATTTTATTGATCACATACACATGGTTAGCAGATGGTAATGTGAGTGTAGCGAAATGCTTGTGCTTCTAGTTCCGACAGTGCAGTAATATCTAACAAGTAATCTAACAATTCCACAACAACTACCTAATACACACAATTCTTAGTAAAGGAATGGAATAAGAATATACATATACATTTATGGATGAGCGATGGCCGAGCGGCATAGGCAAGATGCAATAGATGGTATAGAATACAGTATATACATATGGGATGAGTAATGCAAGATTTTTAAACATTATTAAAGTGGCATTATAAAATTGACTAGTGAGCCATTTATTAAAGTGGCCAATGATGTCAAGTCTGTATGTAGGCAGCAGCCTCTCTGTGTTAGTGATGGATGTTTAACAGTCTGATGGACTTCAGATAGAAGCAGTTTTTCAGTCTCTCGGTCCCTGCTTTGACGCACCTGTACTGACTTCTCCTTCTGGATGATAGCGGGGAGAACAGGCTGTGGCTCGGGTGGTTGATGTCCTTGGTCTTTTTAGGCCTTCCTGTGACATCGGGTGCTGTCGGTGTCCTGGAGGGCAGATAGTTTGCCCCCAGTGATGCGTTGTGCAGATCGCACCACCCTCTGGAGAGCCCTGCGGTTGTGGGCAGTGCAGTTGCTGTACCAGGCAGTGATACAACCCGACAGGATGCTCTCAATTGTGCATCTGTAGAAGTTTGTTTTAGGTGATGAGCCCCATACCAGTAGGCCTATAGATACATCATGATACCAATAGGCCTATACATACATCATGATACCAGTAGACCTATAGATACATCATGATACCAGTAGTCCTATAGATACATCATGATACCAGTAGGCCTATAGATACATCATGATACCAATAGGCCTATAGATACATCATGATACCAATAGGCCTATAGATACATCATGATACCAATAGGCCTATATATACATCATGATACCAATAGGCCTATAGATACATCATGATACCAGTAGGCCTATAGATACATTGTGATACCAGTAGGCCTATAGATACATCATGATACCAGTAGGCCTATAGATACATCATGATACCAGTAGGCCTATAGATACATCGTGATACCAGTAGGCCTATAGATACATCATGATACCAGTAGGCCTATAGATACATCATGATACCAGTAGGCCTATAGATACATCGTGATACCAGTAGGCCTATAGATACATCGTGATACCAATAGGCCTATAGATACATCATGATACCAGTAGGCCTATAGATACATCATGATACCAGTAGGCCTATAGATACATCATGATACCAGTAGGCCTATAGATACATCATGATACCAGTAGGCCTATAGATACATCATGATACCAGTAGGCCTATAGATACATCATGATACCAGTAGGCCTATAGATACATCGTGATACCAGTAGGCCTATAGATACATCATGATACCAGTAGGCCTATAGATACATCATGATACCAGTAGGCCTATAGATACATCGTGATACCAGTAGGCCTATAGATACATCGTGATACCAATAGGCCTATAGATACATCATGATACCAGTAGTTATGTTGATGGTGAGTTTTGTACTCAACAGCTGTACTATGTACTCATCAATCCACATGCATTCTACATCATTTCTCTCTGCTCTGGAAAAATATTACTTTCTGCTCATCCCAGAAACCAGGCTGCCATGTTTGATCACTGTCTTGCCAGAAACCAGGCTACCATGTTTGATCACTGTCTTGCCATTATAGGTTCATGTGCTCTGGGTTTGAAATGGTTTCCTCAGGTTATAATGACACATTATTGATTATTGTCACAAAGAGATGTATCTTCTCATGAAGACACAGAGAAAGAAAGAGAGAGAGGGAGGGAGAGAGGGAGGGAGAGAGGGAGCGAGAGAGGGAGCGAGAGAGGGAGGGAGAGAGGGAGGGAGGGAGGGAGGGAGGGAGGGAGGGAGGGAGGGAGGGAGGGAGAGAGAGAGGGAGGGAGAGAGGGAGGGAGAGAGGGAGGGAGGGAGGGAGAGAGGGAGGGAGAGAGGGAGCGAAAAGAGTGTTCAGATGGCCAATGAAGACATCAATGAGACTCTCAATCAATTTAGATGGGAGACGGTCGGAGGCGGCAGATGTTCTGTAGAAATATTGATCCAGGCCTGACCCTCACACTATCTAACTGCTCAATAACCAGCCATTAAATAAAACAACTTTTTCTCATCCTGTTTTTCAGAAGGCTTTAAAGGTACTGGAACTGAGTTATATACAGTACCAGTCAAACGTTTGGACACACCTACTCATTAAAGTGTTTTTCTTTATTTTTACCATTTTCTACATTGTAGAATAATAGCGAAGACATCAAAACTATGAAATAACACATTTGGAATCATGTAGTAGGCAAAAAGGTGTTAAACAAATCAAAATATATTTTATATTCTTCAAAGCCACCCTTTGCCTTGATGACAGCTTTGCACACTCTTGGCATTCTCTCAACCAGCTTCACCTGGAATGCTTTTCCAACATTCTTGAAGGAGTTCCCACATATGCTGAGCACTTGTTGGCTACTATTCCTTCACTCTGCGGTCCACCTCATCCCAAACCATGTCCGTTGGGTTGAGGTCGGGGGATTGTGGTGGCCAGGTCATGTGATGCAGCACTCCATCACTCTCCGTTTTGCTCAAATAGCCCTTACACAGCCTGGAGGTGTGTTGGGTCATTGTCCTTGTGAAAAACAAATTATATTCCCACGAAGCCCAAACCAGATGGGATGGTGTATCGATGCAGAATGCTGTGGTAGCCATGCTGGTTAAGTGTGCCTTGAACCACACATGCAGATATCATCCTTTCACCTACTCTGCGTCTCACAAAGACACGGCGGTTGGAAACAAAAATCTCACATTTGGACTCATCAGACCAAAGGACAGATTTCCACCGGTCTAATGTCCATTGGTTGTGTTTCTTGGCCCAAGCAAGTCTCTTCTTCTTATTGATGTCCTTTAGTAGTGGTTTCTTTGCAGCAATTCGACCATGAAGGCCTGATTCACAGTCTCCTCTGAACAGTTGATGTTGAGATGTCTGTTACTTGAACTCTGTGATGCATTTATTTGGGCTGCAATTTCTGAGGCTGGTAACTCTAATGAACTTATCCTCTGCAGCAGAGGTAACTCTAATGAACTTATCCTCTGCAGCAGAGGTAACTCTAATGAACTTATCCTCTGCAGCAGAGGTAACTCTAATGAACTTATCCTCTGCAGCAGAGGTAACTCTAATGAACTTATCATCTGCAGCAGAGGTAACTCTAATGAACTTATCCTCTGCAGCAGAGGTAACTCTAATGAACTTATCCTCTGCAGCAGAGGTAACTCTGGGTCTTCCTTTCCGGTGGAAAGAATGCCAAGAGTGTGCAAAGCTGTCATCAAGGCAAAGGGTGGCTACTTTGAAGAACCTAAAATAGAAAATATATTTTGATTTGATTGCTACATGACTCCATGTGTTATTTCATAGTTCGGATGTCTTCACTATTATTCTACAATGTGGAAAATAGTACAAATAAAGAAAAACCCTTTAATGAGTAGGTGTGAACTTTTGACTGGTACTGTAGTTCACATGTGGCTTGTACAGTATGTTGCAAAACAGGCAATTTCCTTTCAGATGAAACGATAGATGCATAGCTTACACATTCTTGGAGTGATAACTGAAGGCATTGCTGTGTGTGTGTGTGTGTGTGTGTGTGTGTGTGTGTGTGTGTGTGTGTGTGTGTGTGTGTGTGTGTGTGTGTGTGTGTGTGTGTGTGTGTGTGTGTGTGTGTGTGTGTGTGTGTGTGTGTGTGTGTGTGTGTGTGTGAATAATCTACGCTGTGCAGGTAAACACAGGTTCATACAATTAAAAGCACAGAAACATGTTTTTTTTCTATACAGGTTTATTTACAAAATTTATGAAAATTCTCTGTACAGCTCCTCACTAATGAAGATCATTAATGATATACACACATGCAGATTTGGACTCTTTTGTAGTAGTCACTAAGCTGCTTGGCAATTCTCTCTGTGTGAAGTGAACTTACAAAATAAAATAAACTCACTAAAGAATAACCTTGGTTGTATTTCTACTGTAGAATCTGATGTAAGTTAGAAGAGCTTGTAATAAGTAACTACGTATTTTACATGCAATTTCTTAGAAAAATTGGGAAACACATCACTCCTTTCTTGTGTAGGCTTAATAAATAAATCACATTTAAATAAATGTACACGTCTCTTTCTTTACAAATGTTTATTTCCTATTTCTTGCCTTCCCTTTTTAAGAATTGTTTTTCTTTTTTTTTTGTATGTTAAACTATCTTTCCATGGTTTTAGGTGATTAAATGTCTTCCTAAATCCTATGGAATCACAGTCTTTTGAACAGAAACGGGAAATGTAGTAAGCATAAGTGCCTTGTAGAAATCCATGGTCTCATTGTAATTATTTATATGATTCATTTATTTCATGAACTAAGTAAATTCACCAAACACTATAATGAAATTAAAATGGAAAGCAGATCATCAATCCACAGCTGATTCTTTAAATACCAAGGTCATCCATAATACTACCGCTAAAAAGCCATTACTGTTTAAATTGCAGTTCATCTACTTTTGAATGTCCCATTTGGTTTGGTTTTAGTTGCTTGTACAGAAGACTTGAATGATTTTAGGTTACATGAACATCCAGTTACAAGCAGCCTATTTTGGAGCGACACCGTGTGAGTTAGTTTTCTCTTCATATTCTACACACCGTAAAACACACTGGGAGAGGTACTCAACTATGAAACCTGCTCAGACAGTCCTCTGCATTCTTTAATTAACCCTGTTGGCAGTATATTGGGATTGTGAGATGGTCTGTTTTAAGTTGTGTAAAGCCAAATGCTGCATCTCACATTCATCTCTTTCAAGAGTCCCTGTGTGTTCGTCCAGAATGACATTCTATTCCCTATATAGTGCACTACTTTTGACCAGAGGCTCTAGTCAGAAGTAGTGCACTACATAGGGCATAGGGGGTCATTTCAGATGCACTACCAGTGCCTGGTCTCAGAGTCGTGGACAACAACAATACAATATCATTTTTGCTCCAGCATATTTAACCAATTGATTCATCGTTCAAAACAATTCCAAGGTCACAGCAATATAACAAGCTATCGTCTAATAATAAGTGACTTACTGTACAGTGCCTACAATAAACGTATTTTAAAACACATTTAACCAGTAAAAACCTGGCCTGCAAGAATAATTAGGATAATCTGATCAAATTCCCTTAGCAGAAAAAAACAATTTATCATCTGTAGTATCGTATTCATTTTCTGTACGGGCACTTGGAAATGTGCTTGGGGTGCAAGTGATGGCTTTAGGTATCTCTCTCTCTCTTTTGTCTTCTTAGTTCGTTACAGCATCTCAAATACATAAAACAATCCTGTCTTTCTGTTTGTCTGTTTAGTTGTTTAGTTGTTTGTGTGTTTGTGAGTTGTGATTAGTTGCATTGTTCTATTAATTCTGTGAGTCTCTGAGTGTTTCATACATAAGGCACTGGAGTAAACCGATTTAAGTTCTTCACGTCACCAGTCCTGTCATGTCTTCATTGCAGATTATCGTCGCCATTTGCCGCCAGGAGAGGATTTAGCTGCAGTTGAGGAAACCCCCATCCCGACGGGATCATGTCGTTTCATCATGGGGTCAGTGGTCACAGTCGTTGGTGAGGGGTACCGTACCTGGTCTAGCTGAAGCGCCCGATACCTGTTTTACAGGAAGGAAGTACAGGGATAATATCAATTGCATTTACTTGATTCCTCGCGTCCTCTCTCCTTGCCTCCTTCTCAAAACCAATTGGATGAGAAGTCAGTGGTCCCTCCCCTCTGACCTTCTCATTCGATGAGTTTTGAGGCGAGAGGACGTGAGGAATCAATGAAATGCAATTTGAAATTCTCACACAGTGACACATGGGTGATAGGTCTGTTAAATGGTGGATGAAATGAGATGTATCATTAGGTTGGAACGGTTGAGTCATGATGTGTGCCAGTATTACTTGGGACATTAGCTTAGCTATTAACGATTAGCAGATGCCGCTAGAACATTCTACTGAGAAAACTGAAACATTAAGCTCGATAAAGTGTGAGTGTTTACAAGATAAAGAGGGAGTGTTTACGAGATAAAGAGGGAGTGTTTACGAGATAAAGAGGGAGTGTTTACGAGATAAAGAGGGAGTGTTTACGAGATAAAGTGTGAGTGTTTACAAGATAAAGAGGGAGTGTTTACGAGATAAAGAGGGAGTGTTTACGAGATAAAGAGGGAGTGTTTACGAGATAAAGAGGGAGTGTTTACGAGATAAAGAGGGAGTGTTTACGAGATAAAGAGGGAGTGTTTACGAGATAAAGAGGGAGTGTTTACGAGATAAAGAGGGAGTGTTTACGAGATAAAGAGGGAGTGTTTACGAGATAAAGAGGGAGTGTTTACGAGATAAAGAGGTAGTGTTTACGAGATAAAGTGTGAGTGTTTACGAGATAAAGAGGGAGTGTTTACGAGATAAAGAGGGAGTGTTTACGAGATAAAGAGGGAGTGTTTACGAGATAAAGAGGGAGTGTTTACGAGATAAAGAGGGAGTGTTTACGAGATAAAGAGGGAGTGTTTACGAGATAAAGTGTGAGTGTTTACGAGATAAAGAGGGAGTGTTTACGAGATAAAGAGGGAGTGTTTACGAGATAAAGAGGGAGTGTTTACGAGATAAAGAGGTAGTGTTTACGAGATAAAGTGTGAGTGTTTACGAGATAAAGAGAGAGTGTTTACGAGATAAAGAGGGAGTGTTTATGAGATAGAGGGAGTGTTTACGAGATAAAGAGGGAGTGTTTACGAGATAAAGAGGGAGTGTTTACGAGATAAAGAGGGAGTATTTACGAGATAAAGTGTGAGTGTTTACGAGATAAAGAGGGAGTGTTTACGAGATAAAGAGGGAGTGTTTACGAGGGAGTGTTTACGAGATAAAGAGGGAGTGTTTACGAGATAAAGAGGGAGTGTTTACGAGATAAAGAGGGAGTGTTTACGAGATAAAGAGGGAGTGTTTACGAGATAAAGAGGGAGTATTTACGAGATAAAGTGTGAGTGTTTACGAGATAAAGAGGGAGTGTTTACGAGATAAAGAGGGAGTGTTTACGAGGGAGTGTTTACGAGATAAAGAGGGAGTGTTTACGAGATAAAGAGGGAGTGTTTACGAGATAAAGAGGGAGTGTTTCAATGTTTTTGGATGGGTTACTCAAAAAAAATGTAATGCTGATTTCAATTAACTGTTTGTGGTGTCAAGAACACAATAGTGCAGGTTTTTTTCTGGTTAAAAAAAAGGGGCTTAGGTGGTGGGCGAGGCAGGGGGTGAGGAAGGGGGTGTGGAAGGGGGCAAGGCCGGCCTGTTGGGGCGGCTGAATTTTTAAAATATTTTAGAGGCCCCCATCTTGACAGTGTAAAGAAATATTAGTATTAGTATTAATATTAGACCCGAAAAAAACCTTAGGCGGCCAGCAAAAGGATTTACCTGTAGTCATACACAGTATATAGCAATGTCAAGTCTGTAACAGTGTTCGGGAATTGTAAATGTAATGTTGGGTTGTCTGTCGTGGGAATGTCCAAGTCAAGAGTGATAAAGTGTTACGAAATCACACCAACAGCTTGACAACAACACAAACAAACAAATGGATCATTCAATCAACGACACCACCAGAAGAAACGAGCAGCGTTGTCATTACCCTTAGATCTTAACGCTCTCTGTCCCATACACGTTGTAGCCTTCTCTGTACGTGGCAAAGTTCTGGGGGTTGGTCGGGGGAGCTGGCTTCAATTTCTCAGCATTCTTTGCTAGTTTGAGCCGTTTGGTTTCTGCACGCGATTTGTAACAGAACTCAATCAGAGCCACCATCATGGCCAGCCCCAGCCCTCCAACCAGAATATAGAAGACTCCCGCCACATTGCTCAGGCTGAGAGCACTTGTCTTGTCCTGGGGAAGGTGAAGAACATCGTTAGAGGGTTTGCGGTGGAGAGAGTTCTGTAGAGAACAGTGCAGCCTACCAGTATGGCTCTAAAGCCTAGTATCGACAGGCCTCCAACTGATCCTTACAGTCTTATAACAGTAAAATAACTAACACTTAGAACTCACATGGATACTCTATTATCAGACCCCTTCTACAAACTCTCTCTCTAAGACTGAAACATGTCTGATGCTACCAATGGCAGATCATACTACAGACCAGAGGCTAATAGCAACAGAAGGTTGACAAAGTAAAGGATGGCTGAGGTTAACTCTAGAAGAGGTCCAGATTGGACTGGTTTTCCTATAGTGGTCCAAGAAGTTGTGAGGAACATCTGAACACCATAGTCAGACCACTCTCCAATGAAGGAGAGACGAGTCACCGCTTTAGTTTGATCTAGGTGAATGTAGAGCTTCCCCTATTCTACAGGTCTTCTTCCATATAAGGAAGCTGCGGTCAGTAACTCACAGGTCAACATTTCAAGCCCTGTCCTGAAAAAATAAAATGTCTTGGTACACTGTGATACTGTGTAGTCAAATCTCTCTGACATCAAAAAAATCCCAGAAGCCATTTTCAGAACGGAATCAAATCATTTTGCTGCTGCTTACTTCCCAAACATGTTAATTGAACATTTGTTCATGAGAGTTTTACCATTTGCACTTTAACCCTTTGAGGTTTGACTGAGAGTCTATATCTGTGGAAAATGTATAGCTACGCCGTCGAGGCTACAGACAGTGATCTGTTAGTTCATTAGCCTGACTATGGTCTCAGAGGGTTAAATAAGAGGTTTATTACATTCTTAGACTTCGTGTGGATTGGAAACAACAAGATCTCTTCATTGCAACTCCTTGCTCAGACAAAACCCTGAAAAACACCCCACGGTGCTGTAACATCTTACTGAAGTTAATTGGAAGCAGTTGCTCACAACATGAACACTTTGTTTGTTCACCCCACCACAGGAAGCTAAAGAACCCAATAGAAACATTTCCATGCAACCTAGTAACAACACAGATAAATCAAATTTTAATTAAAAGTTTTAGTAAATAGAAACAGCAGCATAATGGTAAGAATATCATGAATGTAAAGTGTGAAAATGAGAAAAAATAGCACTTAATGTCAACAGCTAGTCAACAACTATTCAATGATGGTGTTTGATTATTTTACACAATTTACAATTTCCCCAAGAATATCCTAATGTAATTTACCATTACAGTTTGTGTGGGGAAAAAAGTCATGACCTATTTCTATAAAAATGACTTTAACATTAACATTAGCCCCCCAAAAAATGACAAAATATTTTTGGGGATGTGATTAGAATTGGGGAAATAGTGCATGATGGATTTGAGCCACTTCTCCATTTTTGTTACATGTATGTGGCAGAATGTTGTTTGTATGAATAAATAACATACTACGAGTTAAAGGGATAGACAGTATAGCTAATGTAGATGTTTCAGTATAGTTGAGTATTTGTTCATATGAACACTGGGAATCAGCACAGTAGACCTGCAGAGACTGACCTTACTTCCAGAGTCCTTGGTTCCACATTCACCCTTATCGTACCACCATTTGTTTTTCAGCTTGTCTAAGATGCCTTGTTCACTGAGTTTCAATACGGCAAGGTTTACAGGAGTTCTTCACGTGGGAAATAACATAAATAACATCATATTATGTTATTTTATGTTATTCATAACTTCATAGCTTACATTACGTCATAACAAAGCGATCGAGCAGGACTCCTGGCCATTGTTACATCACAGAGAACAGGCATTCTAGTCTATTACCTTGGCGTCATTGACCAGCCCTAGTCTAGGGCCAGGGCCTGCTCCTATCGCTTCGAGTAATCGGCAGACGCTGGTAACAGGACGAGCATGTACTGACTGTACACTCCGCTGGTCTGAGATTATCTAAAGCTGAGGAAGGTATTTGTTTGTGGGCACAGCAGGGTAGCTTTCTGACCAGCATTTAACAAGTTTGATCCAACTAGAACCTTCTCTTGACTAACAGTAAAGGACTACAAGACAACTGTTGACCTGATATCTTCCCCGCCGGTAGAAGCAGAGGCTTGGACACCTCCTACTGCAACATCACAAGGTGGCTCTGAGATTTGGTTGCAAAGACAACATCAACTTTCAATCTTGGAACACTAATAATGTCATGTATTTTGACATGAAAGTCAGCATTAAAATACTGAATAAAGCAAAAGGTGTTTCACATTAACCTTTTTATAAGAACTTGTGCTATTTATTGGTGGAGAAACCGTTTTGGATGTAGGCTTTACTATATCCGCTTAGAAGGGGGATTACTGTCAACAGCACCAAGCTACAGTTTTATTACCGGTGTTTAAGCTCAGCTTTGACACATCAGGGGAATAATACATGTGGTTTCTCTCTGTAATATGGTTTCAGAAGAAGAAACTGATAAGTAATTGGCAACATTTATTTAGGAAATTCTCACTGCCTTACAACTGACATAGTGCCTTTAACTGTGCATATTCCAAAATATATATATTTTAAACGAAGCTATGATGATATGATGCTATGATGCTATGATGCTATGATGCTATGATGCTATGGGTGGAGTGAACAAATAACTAATGATGCAGAATAAGGAAGATTGTTCATGTGGTGCTCTATATAGTCGCTATAGAAACAGACTGGTAGTGCTCTATATAGTCGCTATAGATACAGACTGGTGGTGTTCTGTATAGTTCCTATAGAAACAGACTGGTGGTGTTCTATATAGTCGCTATAGAAACAGACTGGTAGTGCTCTATATAGTCCCTATAGAAACAGACTGGTAGTGTTCTATATAGTCCCTATAGAAACAGACTGGTAGTGCTCTATATAGTCACTATAGAAACAGACTGGTGATGTTCTATATAGTCACTATAGAAACAGACTGGTAGTGCTCTATATAGTCCCTATAGAAACAGACTGGTAGTGTTCTATATAGTCCCTATAGAAACAGACTGGTAGTGCTCTATATAGTCCCTATAGAAACAGACTGGTAGTGTTCTATATAGTCACTATAGAAACAGACTGGTAGTGCTCTATATAGTCCCTATAGAAACAGACTGGTAGTGTTCTATATAGTCACTATAGAAACAGACTGGTAGTGCTCTATATAGTCCCTATAGAAACAGACTGGTAGTGTTCTATATAGTCCCTATAGAAACAGACTGGTAGTGCTCTATATAGTCACTATAGAAACAGACTGGTAGTGCTCTATATAGTCCCTATAGAAACAGACTGGTAGTGTTCTATATAGTCACTATAGAAACAGACTGGTAGTGCTCTATATAGTCCCTATAGAAACAGACTGGTAGTGTTCTATATAGTCCCTATAGAAACAGACTGGTAGTGTTCTATATAGTCCCTATAGAAACAGACTGGTAGTGCTCTATATAGTCCCTATAGAAACAGACTGGTAGTGCTCTATATAGTCCCTATAGAAACAGACTGGTAGTGTTCTATATAGTCCCTATAGAAACAGACTGGTAGTGCTCTATATAGTCCCTATAGAAACAGACTGGTAGTGCTCTATATAGTCCCTATAGAAACAGACTGGTGGTGCTCTATATAGTCCCTATAGAAACAGACTGGTAGTGCTCTATATAGTCCCTATAGAAACAGACTGGTAGTGCTCTATATAGTCGCTATAGAAACAGACTGGTGGTGCTCTATATAGTCCCTATAGAAACAGACTGGTGGTGCTCTATATAGTCCCTATAGAAACAGACTGGTGGTGCTCTATATAGTCCCTATAGAAACAGACTGGTAGTGCTCTATATAGTCGCTATAGAAACAGACTGGTGGTGCTCTATATAGTCCCTATAGAAACAGACTGGTGATGTTCTATATAGTCCCTATAGAAACAGACAGGTAGTGCTCTAGATAGTCACTATAGAAACAGACTGGTAGTGCTCTATATAGTCGCTATAGAAACAGACTGGTGGTGCTCTATATAGTCCATATAGAAACAGACTGGTGGTGCTCTACTCTATAGTCCCTATAGAAACAGACTGGTGGTGCTCTACTCTATAGTCCCTATAGAAACTGACTGGTTGTGCTCTACTCTATAGCCCCTATAGAAACAGACTGGTGGTGCTCTATATAGTCCCTATAGAAACAGACAGGTAGTGCTCTATATAGTCCCTATAAAAACAGACTGGTAGTGCTCTATATAGTCGCTATAGAAACAGACTGGTGGTGTTCTTTATAGTCCCTATAGAAACAGACTGGTGGTGCTCTATATAGTCACTATAGAAACAGACTGGTGGTGCTCTATATAGTCCCTATAGAAACAGACTGGTGGTGCTCTATATAGTCCCTATAGAAACAGACTGGTAGTGTTCTATATAGTCCCTATAGAAACAGACTGGTGGTGCTCTATATAGTCCCTATAGAAACAGACTGGTAGTGCTCTATATAGTCACTATAGAAACAGACTGGTGATGTTCTATATAGTCCCTATAGAAACAGACTGGTGATGTTCTATATAGTCCCTATAGAAACAGACTGGTAGTGCTCTATATAGTCCCTATAGAAACAGACTGGTAGTGCTCTATATAGTCCCTATAGAAACAGACTGGTGGTGCTCTATATAGTCCCTATAGAAACAGACTGGTGGTGCTCTATATAGTCCCTATAGAAACAGACTGGTAGTGCTCTATATAGTCGCTATAGAAACAGACTGGTGGTGCTCTATATAGTCCCTATAGAAACAGACTGGTGATGTTCTATATAGTCCCTATAGAAACAGACAGGTAGTGCTCTAGATAGTCACTATAGAAACAGACTGGTGGTGCTCTATATAGTCCCTATAGAAACAGACTGGTGGTGCTCTACTCTATAGTCCCTATAGAAACTGACTGGTTGTGCTCTACTCTATAGCCCCTATAGAAACAGACTGGTGGTGCTCTATATAGTCCCTATAGAAACAGACAGGTAGTGCTCTATATAGTCCCTATAAAAACAGACTGGTAGTGCTCTATATAGTCACTATAGAAACAGACTGGTGGTGTTCTTTATAGTCCCTATAGAAACAGACTGGTGGTGCTCTATATAGTCACTATAGAAACAGACTGGTGGTGCTCTATATAGTCCCTATAGAAACAGACTGGTGGTGCTCTATATAGTCCCTATAGAAACAGACTGGTAGTGCTCTATATAGTCCCTATAGAAACAGACAGGTAGTGCTCTAGATAGTCACTATAGAAACAGACTGGTAGTGTTCTATATAGTCCCTATAGAAACAGACTGGTAGTGTTCTATATAGTCCCTATAGAAACAGACTGGTGGTGCTCTATATAGTCCCTATAGAAACAGACTGGTAGTGCTCTATATAGTCGCTATAGAAACAGACTGGTGGTGCTCTATATAGTCCCTATAGAAACAGACTGGTGATGTTCTATATAGTCCCTATAGAAACAGACAGGTAGTGCTCTAGATAGTCACTAAAGAAACAGACTGGTGGTGCTCTATATAGTCCCTATAGAAACAGACTGGTGATGTTCTATATAGTCCCTATAGAAACAGACTGGTAGTGTTCTATATAGTCCCTATAGAAACAGACTGGTAGTGTTCTATATAGTCCCTATAGAAACAGACTGGTGGTGCTCTATATAGTCCCTATAGAAACAGACTGGTAGTGCTCTATATAGTCACTATAGAAACAGACTGGTGATGTTCTATATAGTCCCTATAGAAACAGACTGGTGATGTTCTATATAGTCCCTATAGAAACAGACTGGTAGTGCTCTATATAGTCCCTATAGAAACAGACTGGTAGTGTTATATATAGTCCCTATAGAAACAGACTGGTGGTGCTCTATATAGTCCCTATAGAAACAGACTGGTGGTGCTCTATATAGTCCCTATAGAAACAGACTGGTAGTGCTCTATATAGTCCCTATAGAAACAGACAGGTAGTGTTCTAGATAGTCACTATAGAAACAGACTGGTGGTGCTCTATATAGTCCCTATAGAAACAGACTGGTGGTGCTCTATATAGTCCCTATAGAAACAGACAGGTAGTGCTCTATATAGTCCCTATAGAAACAGACTGGTAGTGCTCTATTTAGTCACTATAGAAACAGACTGGTGGTGTTCTTTATAGTCCCTATAGAAACAGACTGGTGGTGCTCTATATAGTCACTATAGAAACAGACTGGTGGTGCTCTATATAGTCCCTATAGAAACAGACTGGTGGTGCTCTATATAGTCCCTATAGAAACAGACTGGTAGTGCTCTATATAGTCCCTATAGAAACAGACTGGTGGTGCTCTACTCTATAGCCCCTATAGAAACAGACTGGTGGTGCTCTACTCTATAGTCCCTATAGAAACAGACTGATGGTGCTCTACTCTATAGTCCCTATAGAAACAGACTGGTGGTGCTCTACTCTATAGTCCCTATAGAAACAGACTGGTGGTGCTCTACTCTATAGTCCCTATAGAAACAGACTGGTGGTGCTCTACTCTACATCCCTATAGAAACAGACTGATGGTGCTCTACTCTACATCCCCTATAGAAACAGACTGGTGGTGCTCTACTCTACATCCCTATAGAAACAGACTGGTGGTGCTCTATATAGTCCCTATAGGATCAGACTGGTGGTGCTCTACTCTATAGTCCCTATAGAAACAGACTGGTTGTGCTCTACTCTATAGCCCCTATAGAAACAGACTGGTGGTGCTCTATATAGTCCCTATAGAAACAGACAGGTAGTGCTCTATATAGTCCCTATAGAAACAGACTGGTAGTGCTCTATATAGTCCCTATAGAAACAGACTGGTAGTGTTCTATATAGTCCCTATAGAAACAGACTGGTAGTGCTCTATATAGTCACTATAGAAACAGACTGGTAGTGTTCTATATAGTCCCTTTAGAAACAGACTGGTAGTGCTCTATATAGTCACTATAGAAACAGACTGGTGGTGCTCTACTCTATAGTCCCTATAGAAACAGACTGGTGGTGCTCTACTCTACATCCCTATAGAAACAGACTGGTGGTGCTCTACTCTATAGTCCCTATAGAAACAGACTGGTAGTGCTCTACTCTACATCCCTATAGAAACCGACTGGTGGTGCTCTACTCTATAGTCCCTATAGAAACAGACTGGTGGTGCTCTACTCTATAGTCCCTATAGAAACAGACTGGTGGTGCTCTACTCTACATCCCTATAGAAACAGACTGATGGTGCTCTACTCTACATCCCCTATAGAAACAGACTGGTGGTGCTCTACTCTACATCCCTATAGAAACAGACTGGTGGTGCTCTACTCTATAGTCCCTATAGAAACAGACTGGTGGTGCTCTACTCTACATCCCTATAGAAACAGACAGGTAGTGCTCTAGATAGTCACTATAGAAACAGACTGGTGGTGCTCTATATAGTCCCTATAGGATCAGACTGGTGGTGCTCTACTCTATAGTCCCTATAGAAACAGACTGGTGGTGCTCTACTCTATAATCCCTATAGAAACAGACTGGTGGTGCTCTACTCTATAGCCCCTATAGAAACAGACTGGTGGTGCTCTACTCTATAGTCCCTATAGAAACAGACTGGTGGTGCTCTACTCTACATCCCTATAGAAACAGACTGGTGGTGCTATACTCTATAGTCCCTATAGAAACAGACTGGTGGTGCTCTACTCTATAGCCCCTATAGAAACAGACTGGTAGTGCTCTACTCTATAGCCCCTATAGAAACAGACTGGTAGTGCTCTATATAGTCCCTATAGAAACAGACAGGTAGTGCTCTATATAGTCCCTATAGAAACAGACTGGTAGTGCTCTATATAGTCCCTATAGAAACAGACTGGTGGTGCTCTACTCTATAGTCCCTATAGAAACAGACTGGTGGTGCTCTACTCTATAGCCCCTATAGAAACAGACTGGTAGTGCTCTATATAGTCCCTATAGAAACAGACTGGTGGTGCTCTACTCTACATCCCTATAGAAACAGACTGGTGGTGCTCTACTCTATAGTCCCTATAGAAACAGACTGGTGGTGCTCTACTCTATAGTCCCTATAGAAACAGACTGGTGGTGCTCTACTCTATAGTCCCTATAGAAACAGACTGGTAGTGCTCTATATAGTCCCTATAGAAACAGACTGGTAGTGCTCTATATAGTCAATATAGAAACAGACTGGTAGTGCTCTATATAGTTCCTATAGAAACAGACTGGTAGTGCTCTATATAGTCCCTATAGAAACAGACTGGTAGTGTTCTATATAGTCCCTGTAGAAGCAGACTGGTAGTGCTCTATATAGTTCCTAAAGAAACAGACTGGTAGTGCTCTATATAGTCCCTATAGAAACAGACTGGTAGTTCTCTATATAGTCGCTATAGAAACAGACTGGTAGTGCTCTATATAGTCCCTATAGAAACAGACTGTTGATGTTCTATATAGTCCCTATAGAAACAGACTGGTGGTGCTCTATATAGTTCCTATAGAAACAGACTGGTAGTGCTCTATATAGTCCCTATAGAAACAGACTGGTAGTGCTCTATATAGTCCCTATAGAAACAGACTGGTAGTGCTCTATATAGTCGCTATAGAAACAGACTGGTGGTGCTCTATATAGTGGCTATAGAAACAGACTGGTGATGTTCTATATAGTCCCTATAGAAACAGACAGGTAGTGCTCTAGATAGTCACTATAGAAACAGACTGGTGGTGCTCTATATAGTCCCTATAGAAACAGACTGGTGGTGCTCTACTCTATAGTCCCTATAGAAACAGACTGGTGGTGCTCTACTCTATAGCCCCTATAGAAACAGACTGGTGGTGCTCTATATAGTCCCTATAGAAACAGACAGGTAGTGCTCTATATAGTCCCTATAAAAACAGACTGGTAGTGCTCTATATAGTCGCTATAGAAACAGACTGGTGGTGTTCTTTATAGTCCCTATAGAAACAGACTGGTGGTGCTCTATATAGTCACTATAGAAACAGACTGGTGGTGCTCTATATAGTCCCTATAGAAACAGACTGGTGGTGCTCTATATAGTCCCTATAGAAACAGACTGGTAGTGCTCTATATAGTCCCTATAGAAACAGACAGGTAGTGCTCTAGATAGTCACTATAGAAACAGACTGGTGGTGCTCTATATAGTCCCTATAGAAACAGACTGGTAGTGCTCTATATAGTCCCTATAGAAACAGACAGGTAGTGCTCTAGATAGTCACTATAGAAACAGACTGGTGGTGCTCTATATAGTCCCTTTAGAAACAGACTGGTGGTGCTCTATATAGTCCCTATAGAAACAGACAGGTAGTGCTCTATATAGTCCCTATAGAAACAGACGGGTAATGCTCTATATAGTCGCTATAGAAACAGACTGGTGGTGTTCTTTATAGTCCCTATAGAAACAGACTGGTGGTGCTCTATATAGTCACTATAGAAACAGACTGGTGGTGCTCTATATAGTCCCTATAGAAACAGACTGGTAGTGCTCTATATAGTCACTATAGAAACAGACTGGTGGTGTTCTATATAGTCCCTATAGAAACAGACTGGTAGTGCTCTATATAGTCACTATAGAAACAGACTGGTGGTGCTCTACTCTATAGTCCCTATAGAAACAGACTGGTAGTGCTCTATATAGTTCCTATAGAAACAGACTGGTAGTGCTCTATATAGTCCCTATAGAAACAGACTGGTGGTGCTCTATATAGTCACTATAGAAACAGACTGGTGGTGCTCTATATAGTCCCTATAGAAACAGACTGGTGGTGCTCTATATAGTCCCTATAGAAACAGACTGGTAGTGCTCTATATAGTCACTATAGAAACAGACTGGTGGTGTTCTATATAGTCCCTATAGAAACAGACTGGTAGTGCTCTATATAGTCACTATAGAAACAGACTGGTGGTGCTCTACTCTATAGTCACTATAGAAACAGACTGGTAGTGCTCTATATAGTTCCTATAGAAACAGACTGGTGGTGCTCTATATAGTCCCTATAGAAACAGACTGGTAGTGCTCTATATAGTCACTATAGAAACAGACTGGTGGTGTTCTATATAGTCCCTATAGAAACAGACTGGTAGTGCTCTATATAGTCACTATAGAAACAGACTGGTGGTGCTCTACTCTATAGTCCCTATAGAAACAGACTGGTAGTGCTCTATATAGTTCCTATAGAAACAGACTGGTAGTGCTCTATATAGTCCCTATAGAAACAGACTGGTAGTGTTCTATATAGTCCCTATAGAAACAGACTGGTAGTGCTCTATATAGTCCCTATAGAAACAGACTGGTAGTGTTCTATATAGTCCCTATAGAAACAGACTGGTAGTGCTCTATATAGTCACTATAGAAAAAGACTGGTGGTGCTCTATATAGTCCCTATAGAAACAGACTGGTAGTGTTCTATATAGTCCCTATAGAAACAGACTGGTAGTGCTCTATATAGTCCATATAGAAACAGGCTGGTAGTGCTCTATATAGTCCCTATAGAAACAGACTGGTAGTGCTCTATATAGTCCCTATAGAAACATACTTGTAGTGTTCTATATAGTCACTATAGAAACAGACTGGTGGTGCTCTACTCTACATCCATATAGAAACAGACTGGTGGTGCTCTACTCTACATCCCTATAGAAACAGACTGGTGGTGCTCTACTCTATAGTCCCTATAGAAACAGACTGGTAGTGTTCTATATAGTCCCTATAGAAACAGACTGGTAGTGCTCTATATAGTCACTATAGAAACAGACTGGTGGTGCTCTACTCTATAGTCCCTATAGAAACAGACTGGTGGTGCTCTACTCTACATCCCTATAGAAACAGACTGGTGGTGCTCTACTCTACATCCCTATAGAAACAGACTGGTGGTGCTCTACTCTATAGTCCCTATAGAAACAGACTGGTGGTGCTCTACTCTATAGTCCCTATAGAAACAGACTGGTGGTGCTCTACTCTATAGCCCCTATAGAAACAGACTGGTAGTGCTCTATATAGTCACTATAGAAACAAACTGGTAGTGCTCTATATAGTCCATATAGAAACAGACTGGTAGTGCTCTATATAGTCCCTATAGAAACAGACTGGTAGTGCTCTATATAGTCCATATAGAAACAGACTGGTAGTGTTCTATATAGTCCCTATAGAAACAGACTGGTAGTGCTCTATATAGTCACTATAGAAACATACTGGTGGTGCTCTACTCTATAGTCCCTATAGAAACAAACTGGTGGTGCTCTACTCTATAGTCCCTATAAAAACAGACTGGTGGTGCTCTACTCTATAGCCCCTATAGAAACAGACTGGTAGTGCTCTATATAGTCCCTATAGAAATAGACTGGTAGTGCTCTATATAGTCCCTATAGAAACAGACTGGTAGTGCTCTATATAGTCCCTATAGAAACAGACTGGTAGTGCTCTATATAGTCAATATAGAAACAGACTGGTGGTGCTCTATATAGTTCCTATAGAAACAGACTGGTAGTGCTCTATATAGTCCCTATAGAAACAGACTGGTAGTGTTCTATATAGTCCCTATAGAAACATACTGGTAGTGCTCTATATAGTTCCTATTGAAACAGACTGGTAGTGCTCTATATAGTCAATATAGAAACAGACTGGTGGTGCTCTATATAGTTCCTATAGAAACAGACTGGTAGTGCTCTATATAGTCCCTATAGAAACAGACTGGTAGTGCTCTATATAGTCGCTATAGAAACAGACTGGTGGTGCTCTATATAGTCCCTATAGAAACAGACTGGTGATGTTCTATATAGTCCCTATAGAAACAGACTGGTGGTGCTCTATATAGTTCCTATAGAAAAAGACTGGTAGTGCTCTATATAGTCCCTATAGAAACAGACTGGTAGTGCTCTATATAGTCCCTATAGAAACAGACTGGTGGTGCTCTATATAGTCACTATAGAAACAGACTGGTGGTACTCTACTCTATAGTCCCTATAGAAACAGACTGGTGGTGCTCTACTCTATAGTCCCTATAGAAACAGACTGGTGGTGCTCTACTCTACATCCCTATAGAAACAGACTGGTGGTGCTCTACTCTATAGTCCCTATAGAAACAGACTGGTGGTGCTCTACTCTATAGTCCCTATAGAAACAGACTGGTGGTGCGCTACTCTATAGCCCCTATAGAAACAGACTGGTAGTGCTCTATATAGTCCCTATAGAAACAGACTGGTGGTGCTCTACTCTACGTCCCTATAGAAACAGACTGGTAGTGCTCTATATAGTCACTATAGAAACAGACTGGTGGTGCTCTACTCTATAGTCCCTATAGAAACAGACTGGTGGTGCTCTACTCTACATCCCTATAGAAACAGACTGGTGGTGCTCTACTCTATAGTCCCTATAGAAACAGACTGGTGGTGCTCTACTCTATAGCCCCTATAGAAACAGACTGGTAGTGCTCTATATAGTCCCTATAGAAACAGACTGGTAGTGCTCTATATAGTCCCTATAGAAACAGACTGGTAGTGCTCTATATAGTCCCTATAGAATAAGACTGGTAGTGCTCTATATAGTCAATATAGAAAAAGACTGTTAGTGCTCTATATAGTTCCTATAGAAACAGACTGGTAGTGCTCTATGTAGTCCCTATAGAAACAAACTGGTAGTGTTCTATATAGTCCCTATAGAAACAGACTGGTAGTGCTCTATATAGTTCCTATAGAAACAGACTGGTAGTGCTCTATATAGTCCCTATAGAAACAGACTGGTAGTGCTCTATATAGTCGCTATAGAAACAGACTGGTGGTGCTCTATATAGTCCCTATAGAAACAGACTGGTGATGTTCTATATAGTCCCTATAGAAACAGACTGGTGGTGCTCTATATAGTTCCTATAGAAACAGACTGGTAGTGCTCTATATAGTCCCTATAGAAACAGACTGGTAGTGCTCTATATAGTCCCTATAGAAACAGACTGGTAGTGCTCTATATAGTCGCTATAGAAACAGACTGGTGGTGCTCTATATAGTCCCTATAGAAACAGACTGGTGATGTTCTATATAGTCCCTATAGAAACAGACAGGTAGTGCTCTAGATAGTCACTATAGAAACAGACTGGTGGTGCTCTATATAGTCCCTATAGAAACAGACTGGTGGTGCTCTACTCTATAGTCCCTATAGAAACAGACTGGTGGTGCTCTACTCTATAGCCCCTATAGAAACAGACTGGTGGTGCTCTATATAGTCCCTATAGAAACAGACAGGTAGTGCTCTATATAGTCCCTATAAAAACAGACTGGTAGTGCTCTATATAGTCGCTATAGAAACAGACTGGTGGTGTTCTTTATAGTCCCTATAGAAACAGACTGGTGGTGCTCTATATAGTCACTATAGAAACAGACTGGTGGTGCTCTATATAGTCCCTATAGAAACAGACTGGTGGTGCTCTATATAGTCCCTATAGAAACAGACTGGTAGTGCTCTATATAGTCCCTATAGAAACAGACAGGTAGTGCTCTAGATAGTCACTATAGAAACAGACTGGTGGTGCTCTATATAGTCCCTTTAGAAACAGACTGGTGGTGCTCTATATAGTCCCTATAGAAACAGACAGGTAGTGCTCTATATAGTCCCTATAGAAACAGACGGGTAGTGCTCTATATAGTCGCTATAGAAACAGACTGGTGGTGTTCTTTATAGTCCCTATAGAAACAGACTGGTGGTTCTCTATATAGTCACTATAGAAACAGACTGGTGGTGCTCTATATAGTCCCTATAGAAACAGACTGGTGGTGCTCTATATAGTCCCTATAGAAACAGACTGGTAGTGTTCTATATAGTTCCTATAGAAACAGACTGGTAGTGCTCTATATAGTCCCTATAGAAACAGACTGGTAGTGTTCTATATAGTCCCTATAGAAACAGACTGGTAGTGCTCTATATAGTCCCTATAGAAACAGACTGGTAGTGTTCTATATAGTCCCTATAGAAACAGACTGGTAGTGCTCTATATAGTCACTATAGAAACATACTGGTAGTGCTCTATATAGTTCCTATTGAAACAGACTGGTAGTGCTCTATATAGTCAATATAGAAACAGACTGGTGGTGCTCTATATAGTTCCTATAGAAACAGACTGGTAGTGCTCTATATAGTCTCTATAGAAACAGACTGGTAGTGCTCTATATAGTCGCTATAGAAACAGACTGGTGGTGCTCTATATAGTCCCTATAGAAACAGACTGGTAGTGTTCTATATAGTCCCTATAGAAACAGACTGGTAGTGCTCTATATAGTCCATATAGAAACAGACTGGTAGTGCTCTATATAGTCCCTATAGAAACAGACTGGTAGTGCTCTATATAGTCAATATAGAAACAGACTGGTAGTGCTCTATATAGTCACTATAGAAACAGACTGGTAGTGCTCTATATAGTCCCTATAGAAACATACTTGTAGTGTTCTATATAGTCACTATAGAAACAGACTGGTGGTGCTCTACTCTACATCCATATAGAAACAGACTGGTAGTGCTCTACTCTACATCCCTATAGAAACAGACTGGTGGTGCTCTACTCTACATCCCTATAGAAACAGACTGGTGGTGCTCTACTCTACATCCCTATAGAAACAGACTGGTGGTGCTCTACTCTATAGTCCCTATAGAAACAGACTGGTGGTGCTCTACTCTATAGTCCCTATAGAAACAGACTGGTGGTGCTCTACTCTATAGCCCCTATATAAACAGACTGGTAGTGCTCTATATAGTCACTATAGAAACAAACTGGTAGTGCTCTATATAGTCCATATAGAAACAGACTGGTAGTGCTCTATATAGTCCCTATAGAAACAGACTGGTAGTGCTCTATATAGTCCCTATAGAAACAGACTGGTAGTGTTCTATATAGTCCCTATAGAAACAGACTGGTAGTGCTCTATATAGTCACTATAGAAACATACTGGTGGTGCTCTACTCTATAGTCCCTATAGAAACAGACTGGTGGTGCTCTACTCTATAGTCCCTATAAAAACAGACTGGTGGTGCTCTACTCTATAGCCCCTATAGAAACAGACTGGTAGTGCTCTATATAGTCCCTATAGAAACAGACTGGTAGTGCTCTATATAGTCCCTATAGAAACAGACTGGTAGTGCTCTATATAGTCCCTATAGAAACAGACTGGTAGTGCTCTATATAGTCAATATAGAAACAGACTGGTGGTGCTCTATATAGTTCCTATAGAAACAGACTGGTAGTGCTCTATATAGTCCCTATAGAAACAGACTGGTAGTGTTCTATATAGTCCCTATAGAAACATACTGGTAGTGCTCTATATAGTTCCTATTGAAACAGACTGGTAGTGCTCTATATAGTCAATATAGAAACAGACTGGTGGTGCTCTATATAGTTCCTATAGAAACAGACTGGTAGTGCTCTATATAGTCTCTATAGAAACAGACTGGTAGTGCTCTATATAGTCGCTATAGAAACAGACTGGTGGTGCTCTATATAGTCCCTATAGAAACAGACTGGTGATGTTCTATATAGTCCCTATAGAAACAGACTGGTGGTGCTCTATATAGTTCCTATAGAAAAAGACTGGTAGTGCTCTATATAGTCCCTATAGAAACAGACTGGTAGTGCTCTATATAGTCCCTATAGAAACAGACTGGTGGTGCTCTATATAGTCACTATAGAAACAGACTGGTGGTACTCTACTCTATAGTCCCTATAGAAACAGACTGGTGGTGCTCTACTCTATAGTCCCTATAGAAACAGACTGGTGGTGCTCTACTCTACATCCCTATAGAAACAGACTGGTGGTGCTCTACTCTATAGTCCCTATAGAAACAGACTGGTGGTGCTCTACTCTATAGTCCCTATAGAAACAGACTGGTGGTGCGCTACTCTATAGCCCCTATAGAAACAGACTGGTAGTGCTCTATATAGTCCCTATAGAAACAGACTGGTGGTGCTCTACTCTACGTCCCTATAGAAACAGACTGGTAGTGCTCTATATAGTCACTATAGAAACAGACTGGTGGTGCTCTACTCTATAGTCCCTATAGAAACAGACTGGTGGTGCTCTACTCTACATCCCTATAGAAACAGACTGGTGGTGCTCTACTCTATAGTCCCTATAGAAACAGACTGGTGGTGCTCTACTCTATAGCCCCTATAGAAACAGACTGGTAGTGCTCTATATAGTCCCTATAGAAACAGACTGGTAGTGCTCTATATAGTCCCTATAGAAACAGACTGGTAGTGCTCTATATATTCCCTATAGAATAAGACTGGTAGTGCTCTATATAGTCAATATAGAAACAGACTGTTAGTGCTCTATATAGTTCCTATAGAAACAGACTGGTAGTGCTCTATGTAGTCCCTATAGAAACAGACTGGTAGTGTTCTATATAGTCCCTATAGAAACAGACTGGTAGTGCTCTATATAGTTCCTATAGAAACAGACTGGTAGTGCTCTATATAGTCCCTATAGAAACAGACTGGTAGTGCTCTATATAGTCGCTATAGAAACAGACTGGTGGTGCTCTATATAGTCCCTATAGAAACAGACTGGTGATGTTCTATATAGTCCCTATAGAAACAGACTGGTGGTGCTCTATATAGTTCCTATAGAAACAGACTGGTAGTGCTCTATATAGTCCCTATAGAAACAGACTGGTAGTGCTCTATATAGTCCCTATAGAAACAGACTGGTAGTGCTCTATATAGTCGCTATAGAAACAGACTGGTGGTGCTCTATATAGTCCCTATAGAAACAGACTGGTGATGTTCTATATAGTCCCTATAGAAACAGACAGGTAGTGCTCTAGATAGTCACTATAGAAACAGACTGGTGGTGCTCTATATAGTCCCTATAGAAACAGACTGGTGGTGCTCTACTCTATAGTCCCTATAGAAACAGACTGGTGGTGCTCTACTCTATAGTCCCTATAGAAACAGACTGGTGGTGCTCTATATAGTCCCTATAGAAACAGACAGGTAGTGCTCTATATAGTCCCTATAGAAACAGACTGGTAGTGCTCTATATAGTCGCTATAGAAACAGACTGGTGGTGTTCTTTATAGTCCCTATAGAAACAGACTGGTGGTGCTCTATATAGTCACTATAGAAACAGACTGGTGGTGCTCTATATAGTCCCTATAGAAACAGACTGGTGGTGCTCTATATAGTCCCTATAGACACAGACTGGTAGTGCTCTATATAGTCGCTATAGAAACAGACTGGTAGTGCTCTATATAGTCCCTATAGAAACAGACTGGTAGTGCTCTATATAGTCACTATAGAACCAGACTGGTAGTGCTCTATATAGTCACTATAGAAACAGACTGGTAGTGTTCTATATAGTCCCTATAGAAACGGACTGGTAGTGCTCTATATAGTCACTATAGAAACAGACTGGTGGTGCTCTACTCTATAGTCCCTATAGAAACAGCCTGGTAGTGCTCTATATAGTTCCTATAGAAACAGACTGGTAGTGCTCTATATAGTCCCTATAGAAACAGACTGGTAGTGTTCTATATAGTCCCTATAGAAACAGACTGGTAGTGCTCTATATAGTCCCTATAGAAACAGACTGGTAGTGTTCTATATAGTCCCTATAGAAACAGTGGTACTGCTCTATATAGTCACTATAGAAACAGACTGGTGGTGCTCTATATAGTCCCTATAGAAACAGACTGGTAGTGTTCTATATAGTCCCTATAGAAACAGACTGGTAGTGCTCTATATAGTCCCTATAGAAACAGACTGGTAGTGCTCTATATAGTCCCTATAGAAACAGACTGGTAGTGCTCTATATAGTCCCTATAGAAACAGACTGGTAGTGTTCTATATAGTCCCTATAGAAACAGACTGGTAGTGCTCTATATAGTCACTATAGAAACAGACTGGTGGTGCTCTATATAGTCCATATAGAAACAGACTGGTAGTGCTCTATATAGTCCCTATAGAAACAGACTGGTAGTGTTCTATATAGTCCCTATAGAAACAGACTGGTAGTGCTCTATATAGTCACTATAGAAACAGACTGGTGGTGCTCTACTCTATAGTCCCTATAGAAACAGACTGGTGGTGCTCTACTCTACATCCCTATAGAAACAGACTGGTGGTGCTCTACTCTATAGTCCCTATAGAAACAGACTGGTGGTGCTCTACTCTATAGTCCCTATAGAAACAGACTGGTGGTGCTCTACTCTATAGCCCCTATAGAAACAGACTGGTAGTGCTCTATATAGTCACTATAGAAACAGACTGGTAGTGCTCTATATAGTCCCTATAGAAACAGACTGGTAGTGCTCTATATAGTCCCTATAGAAACAGACTGGTAGTGTTCTATATAGTCCCTATAGAAACAGAATGGTAGTGCTCTATATAGTCACTATAGAAACAGACTGGTGGTGCTCTATATAGTCCATATAGAAACAGACTGGTAGTGCTCTATATAGTCCCTATAGAAACAGACTGGTAGTGTTCTATATAGTCCCTATAGAAACAGACTGGTAGTGCTCTATATAGTCCCTATAGAAACAGACTGGTGGTGCTCTACTCTACATCCCTATAGAAACAGACTGGTGGTGCTCTACTCTATAGTCCCTATAGAAACAGACTGGTGGTGCTCTACTCTATAGCCCCTATAGAAACAGACTGGTAGTGCTCTATATAGTCCCTATAGAAACAGACTGGTAGTGCTCTATATAGTCGCTATAGAAACAGACTGGTGGTGCTCTATATAGTCCCTATAGAAACAGACTGGTGATGTTCTATATAGTCCCTATAGAAACAGACTGGTGGTGCTCTATATAGTTCCTATAGAAACAAACTGGTAGTGCTCTATATAGTCCCTATAGAAACAGACTGGTAGTGCTCTATATAGTCCCTATAGAAACAGACTGGTAGTGCTCTATATAGTCGCTATAGAAACAGACTGGTGGTGCTCTATATAGTCCCTATAGAAACAGACTGGTGATGTTCTATATAGTCCCTATAGAAACAGACAGGTAGTGCTCTAGATAGTCACTATAGAAACAGACTGGTGGTGCTCTATATAGTCCCTATAGAAACAGACTGGTGGTGCTCTACTCTATAGTCCCTATAGAAACAGACTGGTGGTGCTCTACTCTATAGTCCCTATAGAAACAGACTGGTGGTGCTCTATATAGTCCCTATAGAAACAGACAGGTAGTGCTCTATATAGTCCCTATAGAAACAGACTGGTAGTGCTCTATATAGTCGCTATAGAAACAGACTGGTGGTGTTCTTTATAGTCCCTATAGAAACAGACTGGTGGTGCTCTATATAGTCACTATAGAAACAGACTGGTGGTGCTCTATATAGTCCCTATAGAAACAGACTGGTGGTGCTCTATATAGTCCCTATAGACACAGACTGGTAGTGCTCTATATAGTCGCTCTAGAAACAGACTGGTAGTGCTCTATATAGTCCCTATAGAAACAGACTGGTAGTGCTCTATATAGTCACTATAGAACCAGACTGGTAGTGCTCTATATAGTCACTATAGAAACAGACTGGTAGTGTTCTATATAGTCCCTATAGAAACGGACTGGTAGTGCTCTATATAGTCACTATAGAAACAGACTGGTGGTGCTCTACTCTATAGTCCCTATAGAAACAGCCTGGTAGTGCTCTATATAGTTCCTATAGAAACAGACTGGTAGTGCTCTATATAGTCCCTATAGAAACAGACTGGTAGTGTTCTATATAGTCCCTATAGAAACAGACTGGTAGTGCTCTATATAGTCCCTATAGAAACAGACTGGTAGTGTTCTATATAGTCCCTATAGAAACAGTGGTACTGCTCTATATAGTCACTATAGAAACAGACTGGTGGTGCTCTATATAGTCCCTATAGAAACAGACTGGTAGTGTTCTATATAGTCCCTATAGAAACAGACTGGTAGTGCTCTATATAGTCCCTATAGAAACAGACTGGTAGTGCTCTATATAGTCCCTATAGAAACAGACTGGTAGTGCTCTATATAGTCCCTATAGAAACAGACTGGTAGTGTTCTATATAGTCCCTATAGAAACAGACTGGTAGTGCTCTATATAGTCACTATAGAAACAGACTGGTGGTGCTCTATATAGTCCATATAGAAACAGACTGGTAGTGCTCTATATAGTCCCTATAGAAACAGACTGGTAGTGTTCTATATAGTCCCTATAGAAACAGACTGGTAGTGCTCTATATAGTCACTATAGAAACAGACTGGTGGTGCTCTACTCTATAGTCCCTATAGAAACAGACTGGTGGTGCTCTACTCTACATCCCTATAGAAACAGACTGGTGGTGCTCTACTCTATAGTCCCTATAGAAACAGACTGGTGGTGCTCTACTCTATAGTCCCTATAGAAACAGACTGGTGGTGCTCTACTCTATAGCCCCTATAGAAACAGACTGGTAGTGCTCTATATAGTCACTATAGAAACAGACTGGTAGTGTTCTATATAGTCCCTATAGAAACAGACTGGTAGTGCTCTATATAGTCACTATAGAAACAGACTGGTGGTGCTCTATATAGTCCATATAGAAACAGACTGGTAGTGCTCTATATAGTCCCTATAGAAACAGACTGGTAGTGTTCTATATAGTCCCTATAGAAACAGACTGGTAGTGCTCTATATAGTCCCTATAGAAACAGACTGGTGGTGCTCTACTCTACATCCCTATAGAAACAGACTGGTGGTGCTCTACTCTATAGTCCCTATAGAAACAGACTGGTGGTGCTCTACTCTATAGCCCCTATAGAAACAGACTGGTAGTGCTCTATATAGTCCCTATAGAAACAGACTGGTAGTGCTCTATATAGTCCCTATAGAAACAGACTGGTAGTGCTCTATATAGTCCCTATAGAATAAGACTGGTAGTGCTCTATATAGTCAATATAGAAACAGACTGTTAGTGCTCTATATAGTTCCTATAGAAACAGACTGGTAGTGCTCTATGTAGTCCCTATAGAAACAGACTGGTAGTGTTCTATATAGTCCCTATAGAAACAGACTGGTAGTGCTCTATATAGTTCCTATAGAAACAGACTGGTAGTGCTCTATATAGTCCCTATAGAAACAGACTGGTAGTGCTCTATATAGTCGCTATAGAAACAGACTGGTGGTGCTCTATATAGTCCCTATAGAAACAGACTGGTGATGTTCTATATAGTCCCTATAGAAACAGACTGGTGGTGCTCTATATAGTTCCTATAGAAACAGACTGGTAGTGCTCTATATAGTCCCTATAGAAACAGACTGGTAGTGCTCTATATAGTCCCTATAGAAACAGACTGGTAGTGCTCTATATAGTCGCTATAGAAACAGACTGGTGGTGCTCTATATAGTCCCTATAGAAACAGACTGGTGATGTTCTATATAGTCCCTATAGAAACAGACTGGTGGTGCTCTACTCTATAGTCCCTATAGAAACAGACTGGTGGTGCTCTACTCTATAGTCCCTATAGAAACAGACTGGTGGTGCTCTATATAGTCCCTATAGAAACAGACAGGTAGTGCTCTATATAGTCCCTATAGAAACAGACTGGTAGTGCTCTATATAGTCGCTATAGAAACAGACTGGTGGTGTTCTTTATAGTCCCTATAGAAACAGACTGGTGGTGCTCTATATAGTCACTATAGAAACAGACTGGTGGTGCTCTATATAGTCCCTATAGAAACAGACTGGTGGTGCTCTATATAGTCCCTATAGACACAGACTGGTAGTGCTCTATATAGTCGCTATAGAAACAGACTGGTAGTGCTCTATATAGTCCCTATAGAAACAGACTGGTAGTGCTCTATATAGTCACTATAGAACCAGACTGGTAGTGCTCTATATAGTCACTATAGAAACAGACTGGTAGTGTTCTATATAGTCCCTATAGAAACGGACTGGTAGTGCTCTATATAGTCACTATAGAAACAGACTGGTGGTGCTCTACTCTATAGTCCCTATAGAAACAGACTGGTAGTGCTCTATATAGTTCCTATAGAAACAGACTGGTAGTGCTCTATATAGTCCCTATAGAAACAGACTGGTAGTGCTCTATATAGTCCCTATAGAAACAGACTGGTAGTGCTCTATATAGTCCCTATAGAAACAGACTGGTAGTGTTCTATATAGTCCCTATAGAAACAGTGGTACTGCTCTATATAGTCACTATAGAAACAGACTGGTGGTGCTCTATATAGTCCCTATAGAAACAGACTGGTAGTGCTCTATATAGTCCCTATAGAAACAGACTGGTAGTGTTCTATATAGTCCCTATAGAAACAGTGGTACTGCTCTATATAGTCCCTATAGAAACAGACTGGTAGTGCTCTATATAGTCCCTATAGAAACAGACTGGTAGTGTTCTATATAGTCCCTATAGAAACAGACTGGTAGTGCTCTATATAGTCACTATAGAAACAGACTGGTGGTGCTCTATATAGTCCATATAGAAACAGACTGGTAGTGCTCTATATAGTCCCTATAGAAACAGACTGGTAGTGTTCTATATAGTCCCTATAGAAACAGACTGGTAGTGCTCTATATAGTCACTATAGAAACAGACTGGTGGTGCTCTACTCTATAGTCCCTATAGAAACAGACTGGTGGTGCTCTACTCTACATCCCTATAGAAACAGACTGGTGGTGCTCTACTCTATAGTCCCTATAGAAACAGACTGGTGGTGCTCTACTCTATAGTCGCTATAGAAACAGACTGGTGGTGCTCTACTCTATAGCCCCTATAGAAACAGACTGGTAGTGCTCTATATAGTCCCTATAGAATAAGACTGGTAGTGCTCTATATAGTCAATATAGAAACAGACTGTTAGTGCTCTATATAGTTCCTATAGAAACAGACTGGTAGTGCTCTATGTAGTCCCTATAGAAACAGACTGGTAGTGTTCTATATAGTCCCTATAGAAACAGACTGGTAGTGCTCTATATAGTTCCTATAGAAACAGACTGGTAGTGCTCTATATAGTCCCTATAGAAACAGACTGGTAGTGCTCTATATAGTCGCTATAGAAACAGACTGGTGGTGCTCTATATAGTCCCTATAGAAACAGACTGGTGATGTTCTATATAGTCCCTATAGAAACAGACTGGTGGTGCTCTAATAGTTCCTATAGAAACAGACTGGTAGTGCTCTATATAGTCCCTATAGAAACAGACTGGTAGTGCTCTATATAGTCCCTATAGAAACAGACTGGTAGTGCTCTATATAGTCGCTATAGAAACAGACTGGTGGTGCTCTATATAGTCCCTATAGAAACAGACTGGTGATGTTCTATATAGTCCCTATAGAAACAGACAGGTAGTGCTCTAGATAGTCACTATAGAAACAGACTGGTGGTGCTCTATATAGTCCCTATAGAAACAGACTGGTGGTGCTCTACTCTATAGTCCCTATAGAAACAGACTGGTGGTGCTCTACTCTATAGTCCCTATAGAAACAGACTGGTGGTGCTCTATATAGTCCCTATAGAAACAGACAGGTAGTGCTCTATATAGTCCCTATAGAAACAGACTGGTAGTGCTCTATATAGTCGCTATAGAAACAGACTGGTGGTGTTCTTTATAGTCCCTATAGAAACAGACTGGTGGTGCTCTATATAGTCACTATAGAAACAGACTGGTGGTGCTCTATATAGTCACTATAGAAACAGACTGGTAGTGTTCTATATAGTCCCTATAGAAACGGACTGGTAGTGCTCTATATAGTCACTATAGAAACAGACTGGTAGTGCTCTATATAGTCCCTATAGAAACAGACTGGTAGTGTTCTATATAGTCCCTATAGAAACAGTGGTACTGCTCTATATAGTCACTATAGAAACAGACTGGTGGTGCTCTATATAGTCCCTATAGAAACAGACTGGTAGTGTTCTATATAGTCCCTATAGAAACAGACTGGTTGTGCTCTATATAGTCCCTATAGAAACAGACTGGTAGTGCTCTATATAGTCCCTATAGAAACAGACTGGTAGTGTTCTATATAGTCCCTATAGAAACAGACTGGTAGTGCTCTATATAGTCCCTATAGAAACAGACTGGTAGTGCTCTATATAGTCACTATAGAAACAGACTGGTAGTGCTCTATATAGTCACTATAGAAACAGACTGGTGGTGCTCTACTCTATAGTCCCTATAGAAACAGACTGGTGGTGCTCTACTCTACATCCCTATAGAAACAGACTGGTGGTGCTCTACTCTATAGTCCCTATAGAAACAGACTGGTGGTGCTCTACTCTATAGTCGCTATAGAAACAGACTGGTGGTGCTCTACTCTATAGCCCCTATAGAAACAGACTGGTAGTGCTCTATATAGTCCCTATAGAATAAGACTGGTAGTGCTCTATATAGTCAATATAGAAACAGACTGTTAGTGCTCTATATAGTTCCTATAGAAACAGACTGGTAGTGCTCTATGTAGTCCCTATAGAAACAGACTGGTAGTGTTCTATATAGTCCCTATAGAAACAGACTGGTAGTGCTCTATATAGTTCCTATAGAAACAGACTGGTAGTGCTCTATATAGTCCCTATAGAAACAGACTGGTAGTGCTCTATATAGTCGCTATAGAAACAGACTGGTGGTGCTCTATATAGTCCCTATAGAAACAGACTGGTGATGTTCTATATAGTCCCTATAGAAACAGACTGGTGGTGCTCTAATAGTTCCTATAGAAACAGACTGGTAGTGCTCTATATAGTCCCTATAGAAACAGACTGGTAGTGCTCTATATAGTCCCTATAGAAACAGACTGGTAGTGCTCTATATAGTCGCTATAGAAACAGACTGGTGGTGCTCTATATAGTCCCTATAGAAACAGACTGGTGATGTTCTATATAGTCCCTATAGAAACAGACAGGTAGTGCTCTAGATAGTCACTATAGAAACAGACTGGTGGTGCTCTATATAGTCCCTATAGAAACAGACTGGTGGTGCTCTACTCTATAGTCCCTATAGAAACAGACTGGTGGTGCTCTACTCTATAGTCCCTATAGAAACAGACTGGTGGTGCTCTATATAGTCCCTATAGAAACAGACAGGTAGTGCTCTATATAGTCCCTATAGAAACAGACTGGTAGTGCTCTATATAGTCGCTATAGAAACAGACTGGTGGTGTTCTTTATAGTCCCTATAGAAACAGACTGGTGGTGCTCTATATAGTCACTATAGAAACAGACTGGTGGTGCTCTATATAGTCACTATAGAAACAGACTGGTAGTGTTCTATATAGTCCCTATAGAAACGGACTGGTAGTGCTCTATATAGTCACTATAGAAACAGACTGGTAGTGCTCTATATAGTCCCTATAGAAACAGACTGGTAGTGTTCTATATAGTCCCTATAGAAACAGTGGTACTGCTCTATATAGTCACTATAGAAACAGACTGGTGGTGCTCTATATAGTCCCTATAGAAACAGACTGGTAGTGTTCTATATAGTCCCTATAGAAACAGACTGGTTGTGCTCTATATAGTCCCTATAGAAACAGACTGGTAGTGCTCTATATAGTCCCTATAGAAACAGACTGGTAGTGTTCTATATAGTCCCTATAGAAACAGACTGGTAGTGCTCTATATAGTCCCTATAGAAACAGACTGGTAGTGCTCTATATAGTCACTATAGAAACAGACTGGTGGTGCTCTATATAGTCCATATAGAAACAGACTGGTAGTGCTCTATATAGTCCCTATAGAAACAGACTGGTAGTGTTCTATATAGTCCCTATAGAAACAGACTGGTAGTGCTCTATATAGTCACTATAGAAACAGACTGGTGGTGCTCTACTCTATAGTCCCTATAGAAACAGACTGGTGGTGCTCTACTCTACATCCCTATAGAAACAGACTGGTGGTGCTCTACTCTATAGTCCCTATAGAAACAGACTGGTGGTTTTCTACTCTATAGTCCCTATAGAAACAGACTGGTGGTGCTCTACTCTATAGCCCCTATAGAAACAGACTGGTAGTGCTCTATATAGTCACTATAGAAACAGACTGGTAGTGCTCTATATAGTCCCTATAGAAACAGACTGGTAGTGCTCTATATAGTCCCTATAGAAACAGACTGGTAGTGCTCTATATAGTCCCTATAGAAACAGACTGGTAGTGCTCTATATAGTCGCTATAGAAACAGACTGGTGGTGCTCTATATAGTCCCTATAGAAACAGACTGGTGGTGCTCTACTCTATAATCCCTATAGAAACAGACTGGTGGTGCTCTACTCTATAGCCCCTATAGAAACAGACTGGTGGTGCTCTATATAGTCCCTATAGAAACAGACAGGTAGTGCTCTATATAGTCCCTATAGAAACAGACTGGTAGTGCTCTATATATTCGCTATAGAAACAGACTGGTGGTGTTCTTTATAGTCCCTATAGAAACAGACTGGTGGTGCTCTATATAGTCACTATAGAAACAGACTGGTGGTGCTCTATATAGTCCCTATAGAAACAGACTGGTGGTGCTCTACTCTATAGCCCCTATAGAAACAGACTGGTGGTGCTCTACTCTATAGTCCCTATAGAAACAGACTGGTGGTGCTCTACTCTATAGCCCCTATAGAAACAGACTGGTGGTACTCTACTCTATAGTCCCTATAGAAACAGACTGGTGGTGCTCTACTCTATAGTCCCTATAGAAACAGACTGGTGGTGCTCTACTCTATAGCCCCTATAGAAACAGACTGGTGGTGCTCTACTCTATAGTCCCTATAGAAACAGACTGGTGGTGCTCTACTCAATAGTCCCTATAGAAACAGACTGATGGTGCTCTACTCTATAGTCCCTATAGAAACAGACTGGTGGTGCTCTACTCTATAGTCCCTATAGAAACAGACTGGTAGTGCTCTACTCTACATCCCTATAGAAACAAACTGGTGGTGCTCTACTCTATAGTCCCTATAGAAACAGACTGGTGGTGCTCTACTCTATAGTCCCTATAGAAACAAACTGGTGGTGCTCTACTCTACATCCCCTATAGAAACAGACTGGTGGTGCTCTACTCTATAGTCCCTATAGAAACAGACTGGTGGTGCTCTACTCTATAGCCCCTATAGAAACAGACTGGTGGTGCTCTACTCTATAGTCCCAATAGAAACAGACTGGTGGTGCTCTACTCTACATCCCTATAGAAACAGACTGGTGGTGCTCTACTCTATAGTCCCAATAGAAACAGACTGGTGGTGCTCTACTCTACATCCCTATAGAAACAGACTGGTGGTGCTTTACTCTATAGTCCCTATAGAAACAGACTGGTGCTGCTCTACTCTATAGCCCCTATAGAAACAGACTGGTGGTGCTCTACTCTATAGTCCCAATAGAAACAGACTGGTGGTGCTCTACTCTACATCCCTATAGAAACAGACTGGTGGTGCTCTACTCTATAGTCCCAATAGAAACAGACTGGTGGTGCTCTACTCTATAGTCCCAATAGAAACAGACTGGTGGTGCTCTACTCTACATGCCTATAGAAACAGACTGGTGGTGCTCTACTCTATAGCCCCTATAGAAACAGACTAGTGGTGCTCTACTCTATAGCCCCTATAGAAACAGACTGGTGGTACTCTACTCTATAGTCCCTATAGAAACAGACTGGTGGTGCTCTATATAGTCCCTATAGAAACAGTGGTACTGCTCTATATAGTCACTATAGAAACAGACTGGTGGTGCTCTATATAGTCCCTATAGAAACAGACTGGTAGTGTTCTATATAGTCCCTATAGAAACAGACTGGTAGTGCTCTATATAGTCCATATAGAAACAGACTGGTAGTGTTCTATATAGTCAATATAGAAACAGACTGGTAGTGCTCTATATAGTCACTATAGAAACAGACTGGTGGTGCTCTACTCTATAGTCCCTATAGAAACAGACTGGTGGTGCTCTACTCTATAGTCCCTATAGAAACAGACTGGTGGTGCTCTACTCTATAGCCCCTATAGAAACAGACTGGTAGTGCTCTATATAGTCACTATAGAAACAGACTGGTAGTGCTCTATATAGTCCCTATAGAAACAGACTGGTAGTGCTCTATATAGTCCCTATAGAAACAGACTGGTAGTGCTCTATATAGTCCCTATAGAAACAGACTGGTAGTGTTCTATATAGTCCCTATAGAAACAGACTGGTAGTGCTCTATATAGTCACTATAGAAACAGACTGGTGGTGCTCTACTCTACAGTCCCTATAGAAACAGACTGGTGGTGCTCTACTCTACATCCCTATAGAAACAGACTGGTGGTGCTCTACTCTATAGTCCCTATAGAAACAGACTGGTGGTGCTCTACTCTATAGTCCCTATAGAAACAGACTGGTGGTGCTCTACTCTACATCCATATAGAAACAGACTGGTGGTGCTCTATATAGTCCCTATAGAAACAGACTGGTAGTGCTCTATATAGTCACTATAGAAACAGACTGGTGGTGCTCTACTCTATAGTCCCTATAGAAACAGACTGGTGGTGCTCTACTCTACATCCCTATAGAAACAGACTGGTGGTGCTCTACTCTATAGTCCCTATAGAAACAGACTGGTGGTGCTCTACTCTATAGTCCCTATAGAAACAGACTGGTGGTGCTCTACTCTATAGCCCCTATAGAAACAGACTGGTAGTGCTCTATATAGTCACTATAGAAACAGACTGGTAGTGTTCTATATAGTCCCTATAGAAACAGACTGGTAGTGCTCTATATAGTCACTATAGAAACAGACTAGTGGTGCTCTATATAGTCCATATAGAAACAGACTGGTAGTGCTCTATATAGTCCCTATAGAAACAGACTGGTAGTGTTCTATATAGTCCCTATAGAAACAGACTGGTAGTGCTCTATATAGTCCCTATAGAAACAGACTGGTGGTGCTCTACTCTACATCCCTATAGAAACAGACTGGTGGTGCTCTACTCTATAGTCCCTATAGAAACAGACTGGTGGTGCTCTACTCTATAGCCCCTATAGAAACAGACTGGTAGTGCTCTATATAGTCCCTATAGAAACAGACTGGTAGTGCTCTATATAGTCCCTATAGAAACAGACTGGTAGTGCTCTATATAGTCCCTATAGAATAAGACTGGTAGTGCTCTATATAGTCAATATAGAAACAGACTGTTAGTGCTCTATATAGTTCCTATAGAAACAGACTGGTAGTGCTCTATGTAGTCCCTATAGAAACAGACTGGTAGTGTTCTATATAGTCCCTATAGAAACAGACTGGTAGTGCTCTATATAGTTCCTATAGAAACAGACTGGTAGTGCTCTATATAGTCCCTATAGAAACAGACTGGTAGTGCTCTATATAGTCGCTATAGAAACAGACTGGTGGTGCTCTATATAGTCCCTATAGAAACAGACTGGTGATGTTCTATATAGTCCCTATAGAAACAGACTGGTGGTGCTCTATATAGTTCCTATAGAAACAGACTGGTAGTGCTCTATATAGTCCCTATAGAAACAGACTGGTAGTGCTCTATATAGTCCCTATAGAAACAGACTGGTAGTGCTCTATATAGTCGCTATAGAAACAGACTGGTGGTGCTCTATATAGTCCCTATAGAAACAGACTGGTGATGTTCTATATAGTCCCTATAGAAACAGACTGGTGGTGCTCTACTCTATAGTCCCTATAGAAACAGACTGGTGGTGCTCTACTCTATAGTCCCTATAGAAACAGACTGGTGGTGCTCTATATAGTCCCTATAGAAACAGACAGGTAGTGCTCTATATAGTCCCTATAGAAACAGACTGGTAGTGCTCTATATAGTCGCTATAGAAACAGACTGGTGGTGTTCTTTATAGTCCCTATAGAAACAGACTGGTGGTGCTCTATATAGTCACTATAGAAACAGACTGGTGGTGCTCTATATAGTCCCTATAGAAACAGACTGGTGGTGCTCTATATAGTCCCTATAGACACAGACTGGTAGTGCTCTATATAGTCGCTATAGAAACAGACTGGTAGTGCTCTATATAGTCCCTATAGAAACAGACTGGTAGTGCTCTATATAGTCACTATAGAACCAGACTGGTAGTGCTCTATATAGTCACTATAGAAACAGACTGGTAGTGTTCTATATAGTCCCTATAGAAACGGACTGGTAGTGCTCTATATAGTCACTATAGAAACAGACTGGTGGTGCTCTACTCTATAGTCCCTATAGAAACAGACTGGTAGTGCTCTATATAGTTCCTATAGAAACAGACTGGTAGTGCTCTATATAGTCCCTATAGAAACAGACTGGTGGTGCTCTATATAGTCCCTATAGAAACAGACAGGTAGTGCTCTACTCTATAGCCCCTATAGAAACAGACTGGTAGTGCTCTATATAGTCGCTATAGAAACAGACTGGTGGTGTTCTTTATAGTCCCTATAGAAACAGACTGGTGGTGCTCTACTCTATAGTCCCTATAGAAACAGACTGGTAGTGCTCTATATAGTCGCTATAGAAACAGACTGGTGGTGTTCTTTATAGTCCCTATAGAAACAGACTGGTGGTGCTCTATATAGTCACTATAGAAACAGACTGGTGGTGCTCTATATAGTCACTATAGAAACAGACTGGTAGTGTTCTATATAGTCCCTATAGAAACGGACTGGTAGTGCTCTATATAGTCACTATAGAAACAGACTGGTAGTGCTCTATATAGTCCCTATAGAAACAGACTGGTAGTGTTCTATATAGTCCCTATAGAAACAGTGGTACTGCTCTATATAGTCACTATAGAAACAGACTGGTGGTGCTCTATATAGTCCCTATAGAAACAGACTGGTAGTGTTCTATATAGTCCCTATAGAAACAGACTGGTTGTGCTCTATATAGTCCCTATAGAAACAGACTGGTAGTGCTCTATATAGTCCCTATAGAAACAGACTGGTAGTGTTCTATATAGTCCCTATAGAAACAGACTGGTAGTGCTCTATATAGTCCCTATAGAAACAGACTGGTAGTGCTCTATATAGTCACTATAGAAACAGACTGGTGGTGCTCTATATAGTCCATATAGAAACAGACTGGTAGTGCTCTATATAGTCCCTATAGAAACAGACTGGTAGTGTTCTATATAGTCCCTATAGAAACAGACTGGTAGTGCTCTATATAGTCACTATAGAAACAGACTGGTGGTGCTCTACTCTATAGTCCCTATAGAAACAGACTGGTGGTGCTCTACTCTACATCCCTATAGAAACAGACTGGTGGTGCTCTACTCTATAGTCCCTATAGAAACAGACTGGTGGTTTTCTACTCTATAGTCCCTATAGAAACAGACTGGTGGTGCTCTACTCTATAGCCCCTATAGAAACAGACTGGTAGTGCTCTATATAGTCAATATAGAAACAGACTGTTAGTGCTCTATATAGTTCCTATAGAAACAGACTGGTAGTGCTCTATGTAGTCCCTATAGAAACAGACTGGTAGTGTTCTATATAGTCCCTATAGAAACAGACTGGTAGTGCTCTATATAGTTCCTATAGAAACAGACTGGTAGTGCTCTATATAGTCCCTATAGAAACAGACTGGTAGTGCTCTATATAGTCGCTATAGAAACAGACTGGTGGTGCTCTATATAGTCCCTATAGAAACAGACTGGTGATGTTCTATATAGTCCCTATAGAAACAGACTGGTGGTGCTCTATATAGTTCCTATAGAAACAGACTGGTAGTGCTCTATATAGTCCCTATAGAAACAGACTGGTAGTGCTCTATATAGTCCCTATAGAAACAGACTGGTAGTGCTCTATATAGTCGCTATAGAAACAGACTGGTGGTGCTCTATATAGTCCCTATAGAAACAGACTGGTGATGTTCTATATAGTCCCTATAGAAACAGACTGGTGGTGCTCTACTCTATAGTCCCTATAGAAACAGACTGGTGGTGCTCTACTCTATAGTCCCTATAGAAACAGACTGGTGGTGCTCTATATAGTCCCTATAGAAACAGACAGGTAGTGCTCTATATAGTCCCTATAGAAACAGACTGGTAGTGCTCTATATAGTCGCTATAGAAACAGACTGGTGGTGTTCTTTATAGTCCCTATAGAAACAGACTGGTGGTGCTCTATATAGTCACTATAGAAACAGACTGGTGGTGCTCTATATAGTCCCTATAGAAACAGACTGGTGGTGCTCTATATAGTCCCTATAGACACAGACTGGTAGTGCTCTATATAGTCGCTATAGAAACAGACTGGTAGTGCTCTATATAGTCCCTATAGAAACAGACTGGTAGTGCTCTATATAGTCACTATAGAACCAGACTGGTAGTGCTCTATATAGTCACTATAGAAACAGACTGGTAGTGTTCTATATAGTCCCTATAGAAACGGACTGGTAGTGCTCTATATAGTCACTATAGAAACAGACTGGTGGTGCTCTACTCTATAGTCCCTATAGAAACAGACTGGTAGTGCTCTATATAGTTCCTATAGAAACAGACTGGTAGTGCTCTATATAGTCCCTATAGAAACAGACTGGTAGTGTTCTATATAGTCCCTATAGAAACAGACTGGTAGTGCTCTATATAGTCCCTATAGAAACAGACTGGTAGTGTTCTATATAGTCCCTATAGAAACAGTGGTACTGCTCTATATAGTCACTATAGAAACAGACTGGTGGTGCTCTATATAGTCCCTATAGAAACAGACTGGTAGTGCTCTATATAGTCCCTATAGAAACAGACTGGTAGTGTTCTATATAGTCCCTATAGAAACAGTGGTACTGCTCTATATAGTCCCTATAGAAACAGACTGGTAGTGCTCTATATAGTCCCTATAGAAACAGACTGGTAGTGTTCTATATAGTCCCTATAGAAACAGACTGGTAGTGCTCTATATAGTCACTATAGAAACAGACTGGTGGTGCTCTATATAGTCCATATAGAAACAGACTGGTAGTGCTCTATATAGTCCCTATAGAAACAGACTGGTAGTGTTCTATATAGTCCCTATAGAAACAGACTGGTAGTGCTCTATATAGTCACTATAGAAACAGACTGGTGGTGCTCTACTCTATAGTCCCTATAGAAACAGACTGGTGGTGCTCTACTCTACATCCCTATAGAAACAGACTGGTGGTGCTCTACTCTATAGTCCCTATAGAAACAGACTGGTGGTGCTCTACTCTATAGTCGCTATAGAAACAGACTGGTGGTGCTCTACTCTATAGCCCCTATAGAAACAGACTGGTAGTGCTCTATATAGTCCCTATAGAATAAGACTGGTAGTGCTCTATATAGTCAATATAGAAACAGACTGTTAGTGCTCTATATAGTTCCTATAGAAACAGACTGGTAGTGCTCTATGTAGTCCCTATAGAAACAGACTGGTAGTGTTCTATATAGTCCCTATAGAAACAGACTGGCAGTGCTCTATATAGTTCCTATAGAAACAGACTGGTAGTGCTCTATATAGTCCCTATAGAAACAGACTGGTAGTGCTCTATATAGTCGCTATAGAAACAGACTGGTGGTGCTCTATATAGTCCCTATAGAAACAGACTGGTGATGTTCTATATAGTCCCTATAGAAACAGACTGGTGGTGCTCTAATAGTTCCTATAGAAACAGACTGGTAGTGCTCTATATAGTCCCTATAGAAACAGACTGGTAGTGCTCTATATAGTCCCTATAGAAACAGACTGGTAGTGCTCTATATAGTCGCTATAGAAACAGACTGGTGGTGCTCTATATAGTCCCTATAGAAACAGACTGGTGATGTTCTATATAGTCCCTATAGAAACAGACAGGTAGTGCTCTAGATAGTCACTATAGAAACAGACTGGTGGTGCTCTATATAGTCCCTATAGAAACAGACTGGTGGTGCTCTACTCTATAGTCCCTATAGAAACAGACTGGTGGTGCTCTACTCTATAGTCCCTATAGAAACAGACTGGTGGTGCTCTATATAGTCCCTATAGAAACAGACAGGTAGTGCTCTATATAGTCCCTATAGAAACAGACTGGTAGTGCTCTATATAGTCGCTATAGAAACAGACTGGTGGTGTTCTTTATAGTCCCTATAGAAACAGACTGGTGGTGCTCTATATAGTCACTATAGAAACAGACTGGTGGTGCTCTATATAGTCACTATAGAAACAGACTGGTAGTGTTCTATATAGTCCCTATAGAAACGGACTGGTAGTGCTCTATATAGTCACTATAGAAACAGACTGGTAGTGCTCTATATAGTCCCTATAGAAACAGACTGGTAGTGTTCTATATAGTCCCTATAGAAACAGTGGTACTGCTCTATATAGTCACTATAGAAACAGACTGGTGGTGCTCTATATAGTCCCTATAGAAACAGACTGGTAGTGTTCTATATAGTCCCTATAGAAACAGACTGGTTGTGCTCTATATAGTCCCTATAGAAACAGACTGGTAGTGCTCTATATAGTCCCTATAGAAACAGACTGGTAGTGTTCTATATAGTCCCTATAGAAACAGACTGGTAGTGCTCTATATAGTCCCTATAGAAACAGACTGGTAGTGCTCTATATAGTCACTATAGAAACAGACTGGTGGTGCTCTATATAGTCCATATAGAAACAGACTGGTAGTGCTCTATATAGTCCCTATAGAAACAGACTGGTAGTGTTCTATATAGTCCCTATAGAAACAGACTGGTAGTGCTCTATATAGTCACTATAGAAACAGACTGGTGGTGCTCTACTCTATAGTCCCTATAGAAACAGACTGGTGGTGCTCTACTCTACATCCCTATAGAAACAGACTGGTGGTGCTCTACTCTATAGTCCCTATAGAAACAGACTGGTGGTTTTCTACTCTATAGTCCCTATAGAAACAGACTGGTGGTGCTCTACTCTATAGCCCCTATAGAAACAGACTGGTAGTGCTCTATATAGTCACTATAGAAACAGACTGGTAGTGCTCTATATAGTCCCTATAGAAACAGACTGGTAGTGCTCTATATAGTCCCTATAGAAACAGACTGGTAGTGCTCTATATAGTCCCTATAGAAACAGACTGGTAGTGCTCTATATAGTCGCTATAGAAACAGACTGGTGGTGCTCTATATAGTCCCTATAGAAACAGACTGGTGGTGCTCTACTCTATAATCCCTATAGAAACAGACTGGTGGTGCTCTACTCTATAGCCCCTATAGAAACAGACTGGTGGTGCTCTAAATAGTCCCTATAGAAACAGACAGGTAGTGCTCTATATAGTCCCTATAGAAACAGACTGGTAGTGCTCTATATATTCGCTATAGAAACAGACTGGTGGTGTTCTTTATAGTCCCTATAGAAACAGACTGGTGGTGCTCTATATAGTCACTATAGAAACAGACTGGTGGTGCTCTATATAGTCCCTATAGAAACAGACTGGTGGTGCTCTACTCTATAGCCCCTATAGAAACAGACTGGTGGTGCTCTACTCTATAGTCCCTATAGAAACAGACTGGTGGTGCTCTACTCTATAGCCCCTATAGAAACAGACTGGTGGTACTCTACTCTATAGTCCCTATAGAAACAGACTGGTGGTGCTCTACTCTATAGTCCCTATAGAAACAGACTGGTGGTGCTCTACTCTATAGCCCCTATAGAAACAGACTGGTGGTGCTCTACTCTATAGTCCCTATAGAAACAGACTGGTGGTGCTCTACTCAATAGTCCCTATAGAAACAGACTGATGGTGCTCTACTCTATAGTCCCTATAGAAACAGACTGGTGGTGCTCTACTCAATAGTCCCTATAGAAACAGACTGATGGTGCTCTACTCAATAGTCCCTATAGAAACAGACTGATGGTGCTCTACTCTATAGTCCCTATAGAAACAGACTGGTAGTGCTCTACTCTACATCCCTATAGAAACAAACTGGTGGTGCTCTACTCTATAGTCCCTATAGAAACAGACTGGTGGTGCTCTACTCTATAGTCCCTATAGAAACAAACTGGTGGTGCTCTACTCTACATCCCCTATAGAAACAGACTGGTGGTGCTCTACTCTATAGTCCCTATAGAAACAGACTGGTGGTGCTCTACTCTATAGCCCCTATAGAAACAGACTGGTGGTGCTCTACTCTATAGTCCCTATAGAAACAGACTGGTGGTGCTCTACTCTATAGTCCCTATAGGATCAGACTGGTGGTGCTCTACTCTATAGCCCCTATAGAAACAGACTGGTGGTGCTCTACTCTATAGTCCCTATAGAAACAGACTGGTGGTGCTCTACTCTATAGTCCCAATAGAAACAGACTGGTGGTGCTCTACTCTATAGTCCCTATAGAAACAGACTGGTGGTGCTCTACTCTATAGCCCCTATAGAAACAGACTGGTGGTACTCTACTCTATAGTCCCTATAGAAACAGACTGGTGGTGCTCTACTCTATAGTCCCTATAGAAACAGACTGGTGGTGCTCTACTCTATAGCCCCTATAGAAACAGACTGGTGGTGCTTTACTCTATAGTCCCTATAGAAACAGACTGGTGGTGCTCTACTCTATAGCCCCTATAGAAACAGACTGGTGGTGCTCTACTCTATAGTCCCTATAGAAACAGACTGGTAGTGCTCTATATAGTCACTATAGAAACAGACTGGTAGTGCTCTATATAGTCCCTATAGAAACAGACTGGTAGTGCTCTATATAGTCCCTATAGAAACAGACTGGTAGTGCTCTATATAGTCCCTATAGAAACAGACTGGTAGTGCTCTATATAGTCGCTATAGAAACAGACTGGTGGTGCTCTATATAGTCCCTATAGAAACAGACTGGTGGTGCTCTACTCTATAATCCCTATAGAAACAGACTGGTGGTGCTCTACTCTATAGCCCCTATAGAAACAGACTGGTGGTGCTCTAAATAGTCCCTATAGAAACAGACAGGTAGTGCTCTATATAGTCCCTATAGAAACAGACTGGTAGTGCTCTATATATTCGCTATAGAAACAGACTGGTGGTGTTCTTTATAGTCCCTATAGAAACAGACTGGTGGTGCTCTATATAGTCACTATAGAAACAGACTGGTGGTGCTCTATATAGTCCCTATAGAAACAGACTGGTGGTGCTCTACTCTATAGCCCCTATAGAAACAGACTGGTGGTGCTCTACTCTATAGTCCCTATAGAAACAGACTGGTGGTGCTCTACTCTATAGCCCCTATAGAAACAGACTGGTGGTACTCTACTCTATAGTCCCTATAGAAACAGACTGGTGGTGCTCTACTCTATAGTCCCTATAGAAACAGACTGGTGGTGCTCTACTCTATAGCCCCTATAGAAACAGACTGGTGGTGCTCTACTCTATAGTCCCTATAGAAACAGACTGGTGGTGCTCTACTCAATAGTCCCTATAGAAACAGACTGATGGTGCTCTACTCTATAGTCCCTATAGAAACAGACTGGTGGTGCTCTACTCAATAGTCCCTATAGAAACAGACTGATGGTGCTCTACTCAATAGTCCCTATAGAAACAGACTGATGGTGCTCTACTCTATAGTCCCTATAGAAACAGACTGGTAGTGCTCTACTCTACATCCCTATAGAAACAAACTGGTGGTGCTCTACTCTATAGTCCCTATAGAAACAGACTGGTGGTGCTCTACTCTATAGTCCCTATAGAAACAAACTGGTGGTGCTCTACTCTACATCCCCTATAGAAACAGACTGGTGGTGCTCTACTCTATAGTCCCTATAGAAACAGACTGGTGGTGCTCTACTCTATAGCCCCTATAGAAACAGACTGGTGGTGCTCTACTCTATAGTCCCTATAGAAACAGACTGGTGGTGCTCTACTCTATAGTCCCTATAGGATCAGACTGGTGGTGCTCTACTCTATAGCCCCTATAGAAACAGACTGGTGGTGCTCTACTCTATAGTCCCTATAGAAACAGACTGGTGGTGCTCTACTCTATAGTCCCAATAGAAACAGACTGGTGGTGCTCTACTCTATAGTCCCTATAGAAACAGACTGGTGGTGCTCTACTCTATAGCCCCTATAGAAACAGACTGGTGGTACTCTACTCTATAGTCCCTATAGAAACAGACTGGTGGTGCTCTACTCTATAGTCCCTATAGAAACAGACTGGTGGTGCTCTACTCTATAGCCCCTATAGAAACAGACTGGTGGTGCTTTACTCTATAGTCCCTATAGAAACAGACTGGTGGTGCTCTACTCTATAGCCCCTATAGAAACAGACTGGTGGTGCTCTACTCTATAGTCCCAATAGAAACAGACTGGTGGTGCTCTACTCTACATCCCTATAGAAACAGACTGGTGGTGCTCTACTCTATAGTCCCAATAGAAACAGACTGGTGGTGCTCTACTCTATAGTCCCAATAGAAACAGACTGGTGGTGCTCTACTCTACATGCCTATAGAAACAGACTGGTGGTGCTCTACTCTATAGCCCCTATAGAAACAGACTAGTGGTACTCTACTCTATAGTCCCTATAGAAACAGACTGGTGGTGCTCTACTCTACATCCCTATAGAAACAGACTGGTGGTGCTCTATATAGTCCCTATAGAAACAGACTGGTAGTGTTCTATATAGTCCCTATAGAAACAGACTGGTAGTGCTCTATATAGTCCCTATAGAAACAGACTGGTAGTGTTCTATATAGTCCCTATAGAAACAGTGGTACTGCTCTATATAGTCACTATAGAAACAGACTGGTGGTGCTCTATATAGTCCCTATAGAAACAGACTGGTAGTGTTCTATATAGTCCCTATAGAAACAGACTGGTAGTGCTCTATATAGTCCATATAGAAACAGACTGGTAGTGCTCTATATAGTCCCTATAGAAACAGACTGGTAGTGTTCTATATAGTCAATATAGAAACAGACTGGTAGTGCTCTATATAGTCCCTATAGAAACAGACTGGTGGTGCTCTATATAGTCCCTATAGAAACAGACTGGTAGTGCTCTATATAGTCCCTATAGAAACAGACCGGTAGTGCTCTATATAGTCCCTATAGAAACAGACTGGTAGTGTTCTATATAGTCCCTATAGAAACAGACTGGTAGTGCTCTATATAGTCACTATAGAAACAGACTGGTGGTGCTCTACTCTATAGTCCCTATAGAAACAGACTGGTGGTGCTCTACTCTATAGTCCCTATAGAAACAGACTGGTGGTGCTCTACTCTATAGTCCCTATAGAAACAGACTGGTGGTGCTCTACTCTATAGTCCCTATAGAAACAGACTGGTAGTGCTCTATATAGTCCCTATAGAAACAGACTGGTAGTGCTCTATATAGTCCCTATAGAAACAGACTGGTAGTGCTCTATATAGTCCCTATAGAAACAGACTGGTAGTGTTCTATATAGTCCCTATAGAAACAGACTGGTAGTGCTCTATATAGTCACTATAGAAACAGACTGGTGGTGCTCTACTCTACAGTCCCTATAGAAACAGACTGGTGGTGCTCTACTCTACATCCCTATAGAAACAGACTGGTGGTGCTCTACTCTATAGTCCCTATAGAAACAGACTGGTGGTGCTCTACTCTATAGTCCCTATAGAAACAGACTGGTGGTGCTCTACTCTACATCCATATAGAAACAGACTGGTGGTGCTCTATATAGTCCCTATAGAAACAGAATGGTGGTGCTCTACTCTATAGCCCCTATAGAAACAGACTGGTAGTGCTCTATATAGTCCCTATAGAAACAGACTGGTGGTGCTCTACTCTATAGCCCCTATAGAAACAGACTGGTGTTGCTCTACTCTATAGCCCCTATAGAAACAGACTGGTAGTGCTCTATATAGTCCCTATAGAAACAGACTGGTAGTGCTCTATATAGTCCCTATAGAAACAGACTGGTGGTGCTCTACTCTATAGCCCCTATAGAAACAGACTGGTAGTGCTCTATATAGTCCCTATAGAAACAGACTGGTAGTGCTCTATATAGTCCCTATAGAAACAGACTGGTGGTGCTCTACTCTATAGCCCCTATAGAAACAGACTGGTAGTGCTCTATATAGTCGCTATAGAAACAGACTGGTAGTGCTCTATATAGTCCCTATAGAAACAGACTGGTGGTGCTCTACTCTATAGTCCCTATAGAAACAGACTGGTAGTGTTCTATATAGTCCCTATTGAAACAGACTGGTGGTGCTCTACTCTATAGCCCCTATAGAAACAGACTGGTAGTGTTCTATATAGTCCCTATAGAAACAGACTGGTGGTGCTCTACTCTATAGCCCCTATAGAAACAGACTGGTAGTGTTCTATATAGTCCCTATAGAACCAGACTGGTAGTGTTCTATATAGTCCCTATAGAAACAGACTGGTGATGTTCTATATAGTCCCTATAGAAACAGACTGGTGGTGCTCTACTCTATAGCCCCTATAGAAACAGACTGGTAGTGCTCTATATAGTCCCTATAGAAACAGACTGGTAGTGTTCTATATAGTCCCTATAGAAACAGACTGGTAGTGCTCTATATAGTCACTATAGAAACAGACTGGTAGTGCTCTATATAGTCCCTATAGAAACAGACTGGTAGTGCTCTATATAGTCACTATAGAAACAGACTGGTGGTGCTCTACTCTATAGCCCCTATAGAAACAGACTGGTAGTGCTCTATATAGTCCCTATAGAAACAGACTGGTAGTGCTCTATATAGTCCCTATAGAAACAGACTGGTAGTGTTCTATATAGTCCCTATAGAAACAGACTGGTGGTGCTCTACTCTATAGCCCCTATAGAAACAGACTGGTAGTGCTCTATATAGTCCCTATAGAAACAGACTGGTAGTGCTCTATATAGTCACTATAGAAACAGACTGGTAGTGCTCTATATAGTCCCTATAGAAACAGACTGGTAGTGCTCTATATAGTCCCTATAGAAACAGACTGGTAGTGTTCTATATAGTCCCTATAGAAACAGACTGGTAGTGCTCTATATAGTCACTATAGAAACAGACTGGTGGTGCTCTACTCTATAGTCCCTATAGAAACAGACTGGTGGTGCTCTACTCTACATCCCTATAGAAACAGACTGGTGGTGCTCTACTCTATAGTCCCTATAGAAACAGACTGGTGGTGCTCTACTCTATAGTCCCTATAGAAACAGACTGGTGGTGCTCTACTCTATAGCCCCTATAGAAACAGACTGGTAGTGCTCTATATAGTCCATATAGAAACAGACTGGTAGTGCTCTATATAGTCCCTATAGAAACAGACTGGTAGTGCTCTATATAGTCCCTATAGAAACAGACTGGTAGTGTTCTATATAGTCCCTATAGAAACAGACTGGTAGTGCTCTATATAGTCCATATAGAAACAGACTGGTAGTGCTCTATATAGTCCCTATAGAAACAAACTGGTGGTGCTCTATATAGTCCCTATAGAAACAGACTGGTGGTGCTCTACTCTATAATCCCTATAGAAACAGACTGGTGGTGCTCTACTCTATAGCCCCTATAGAAACAGACTGGTGGTGCTCTATATAGTCCCTATAGAAACAGACAGGTAGTGCTCTATATAGTCCCTATAGAAACAGACTGGTAGTGCTCTATATAGTCGCTATAGAAACAGACTGGTGGTGTTCTTTATAGTCCCTATAGAAACAGACTGGTGGTGCTCTATATAGTCACTATAGAAACAGACTGGTGGTGCTCTATATAGTCCCTATAGAAACAGACTGGTGGTGTTCTTTATAGTCCCTATAGAAACAGACTGGTGGTGCTCTATATAGTCACTATAGAAACAGACTGGTAGTGCTCTATATAGTCGCTATAGAAACAGACTGGTGGTGTTCTTTATAGTCCCTATAGAAACAGACTGGTGGTGCTCTATATAGTCACTATAGAAACAGACTGGTGGTGCTCTATATAGTCCCTATAGAAACAGACTGGTGGTGCTCTACTCTATAGTCCCTATAGAAACAGACTGGTAGTGCTCTACTCTATAGCCCTATAGAAACAGACTGGTAGTGCTCTATATAGTCCCTATAGAAACAGACTGGTGGTGCTCTACTCTATAGCCCCTATAGAAACAGACTGGTGGTGCTCTATATAGTCCCTATAGAAACAGACAGGTAGTGCTCTATATAGTCCCTATAGAAACAGACTGGTAGTGCTCTATATAGTCGCTATAGAAACAGACTGGTGGTGTTCTTTATAGTCCCTATAGAAACAGACTGGTGGTGCTCTATATAGTCACTATAGAAACAGACTGGTGGTGTTCTATATAGTCCCTATAGAAACAGACTGGTGGTGCTCTATATAGTCCCTATAGAAACAGACTGGTGGTGCTCTACTCTATAGTCCCTATAGAAACAGACTGGTGGTGCTCTACTCTATAGCCCCTATAGAAACAGACTGGTGGTACTCTACTCTATAGTCCCTATAGAAACAGACTGGTGGTACTCTACTCTATAGCCCCTATAGAAACAGACTGGTGGTGCTCTACTCTATAGTCCCTATAGAAACAGACTGGTGGTGCTCTACTCTATAGTCCCTATATAAACAGACTGATGGTGCTCTACTCTATAATCCCTATAGAAACAGACTGGTGGTGCTCTACTCTATAGTCCCTATAGAAACAGACTGGTAGTGCTCTATATAGTCCCTATAGAAACAGACTGGTGGTGCTCTACTCTACATCCCTATAGAAACAAACTGGTGGTGCTCTACTCTATAGTCCCTATAGAAACAGACTGGTGGTGCTCTACTCTATAGTCCCTATAGAAACAGACTGGTAGTGCTCTACTCTACATCCCTATAGAAACAGACTGGTGGTGCTCTACTCTATAATCCCTATAGAAACAGACTGGTGGTGCTCTACTCTATAGTCCCTATAGAAACAGACTGGTAGTGCTCTACTCTACATCCCTATAGAAACAGACTGGTGGTGCTCTACTCTATAGTGCCTATAGAAACAGACTGGTGGTGCTCTACTCTATAGTCCCTATAGAAACAGACTGGTGGTGCTCTACTCTATAGCCCCTATAGAAACAGACTGGTGGTGCTCTACTCTATAGTCCCAATAGAAACAGACTGGTGGTGCTCTACTCTATAGCCCCTATAGAAACAGACTGGTGGTGCTCTACTCTATAGTCCCTATAGAAACAGACTGGTGGTGCTCTACTCTACAGTCCCAATAGAAACAGACTGGTGGTGCTCTACTCTACATGCCTATAGAAACAGACTGGTGGTGCTCTACTCTACAGTCCCAATAGAAACAGACTGGTGGTGCTCTACTCTACATGCCTATAGAAACAGACTGGTGGTGCTCTACTCTACAGTCCCAATAGAAACAGACTGGTGGTGCTCTACTCTACATGCCTATAGAAACAGACTGGTGGTACTCTACTCTATAGTCCCTATAGAAACAGACTGGTGGTGCTCTATATAGTCCCTATAGAAACAGACTGGTAGTGCTCTACTCTACATCCCTATAGAAACAGACTGGAGGTGATCTATTCTTCAGCCCCTATAGAAAGAAATTAAGCCAATTAATAAATGATGAATGGGTAATATATGTCTTGGTTTCCACTGTTGAACAATGTCCTCCTTGGACCTTTAGGTCACCATATATTATCATCATTAGGAGACGAGAAGATCACAACTCCATGTATCTACCTCGTGGCCAATGGTAATAGGGCGACTGTGAAAACATTGATTAATAATGCAGTAATCTGTTAACATGCTACGTGATACTGGAGCCGGAAACCCAATCTAGGTTATCAGTGATGTGGTGCCTCAGGATTATAGGTGATCAGAGAAAGGGTGTGTGTGTGTGTGTGGGGATCAGGATGCTCAAGAAGGATCAGTCCAGGTAAGCTGGCTTTTCCCACAGTTTCCCGTAGAGCCGAGACGTCAGACTTATTGAGAGATACTGGAGAAATAACCTTTGAACACAACAGATGATCACCAAAGTTCACACACTGTCCGTCTTTCACCGACGATGTCGTTGCTCATCAGAGATAAATACCAGACCTTGAGGTGTGCACGGTGAACGGTTAAGAGCAGTGGAGATCAAAATGCTAATTCATGTATGAATGTATGGTAAGCTCACATTTGGATCAATACATTTATCCATGACCCTGAAAGGATGGAAAACCATACATACCTGAGCAGGTCCAGATAAAAGGCAGAAGGAAACATGTCAGAGAAGCAACGATACTGCTCTTCTAAGGCAGCCGCCACAGCCATGAGCAGGCCTCAACATCACTCAGCATACTGACTACACAGCACAGATTATTAGCAGAAATGCATGGTTGAAAATAGAGCTTCAAAATTCCTGTGAATTTCCCATAATTCCTAGGTTTCCCAGAAACCCCTATGGGAGGATTCCCTGAATAAGGGGGAGAATAAGCAAGGAATGGAACCCTGCCAGAAGGAATCCTCAAACAGGGATTTCTGGGAAACCTAGAAATGTTTATTTACTGGGACTTTTTCAGTTAGTGACATTTTGCAACCGTATATCAAAATATAGGACACGTATTTGTGTACATTATGGAGATAAAACAGAAATGCAGAGAGAGAAAGGTCAGGTGTTTTGGTAGGACATTACTTGGTCTAGATATTATAGAGACGTTAGCCATGATGCTATTTTCAACATGTCATATTAGTATAACATTGCAGTTCCTGAGAATTCATGTCAAATGACCTTATAAAGTCATGACACCTTCTGTAAACCACAGTATATGCCACAGATCATCTGCAATCAAACCATTTAGCTGACCTAATTCATTGCTTGAGTCACGACTGAGTCATTAGTCATTCAATTGATCTAAAGTGTACCAAATGGCAATGCCCTCTTTAAAATAGCATGATGCAAGCTTCATGGAACACAGTCTAAGTATGTTTGATACCAAGTTGACAAGGCTAAGTGAAACACACTCTTATTGCATCACTGATTCCCAGGATGGATACAGCCATGTCTTGTGAAGAGAGTAGAATAGCAAGCAGAAAAGAAACCTGATTATCACAGTGGTTATTGGACTCAATTCTGCCTCTTGGTTGTTCATGTTGCAATCAAGTGGTAAATTGGTTACAAACATTTGACACAACCTACAATTGTATAGATTTTTTGCTAAAATCATTATGAAAAAGCAACCAATTATAGGGGCAGTTCCACCGTGTATAAAATCTCAATTGAATTGAATGTAGTGGTACCACATGACCCAGAGCCCAAAGAGATCAGACCTTGTCTTTCAGATTAGAATTCTCACGTTTGCCCGTAATGCTTAGTCCCCTCAAGACTCCGCTGTTCGCCTCGCCTCCCTGAGCTGAGATGCCTCAGCTGAGCAGCCATTTTGGGGGGTTTCAGCCAACGGGCTCTAGAGCCTAGCATGGCTTCTCTAGGCCAGTCGCATGGGATGTCCAGAGAAGCAGCTGTATGACATGAGCAGCTGTGAAGCCATGTTGTGTCTGACAGACAAGAATAATGTTATGAAATACAGACGTGGCCTTCACAAGAGGAAGGCGGCAGTCTCTGCCATCTAGATGCCATGTTTTCATAAATAGTTTGTGATAAACTATTTATGAAAGGTATCTTAAAAAATACATACTTATCATATAATATATAACTTACAACAGGTGTATTTTAGTCAGAGATCCATCCAATCTGACAGAGATAAAGCTAAATAGACCTCACACTGGCTCTACTTTCTCTAGACGGCATATAATACTTGACAGATATCATCTGCTGCCCTGCAGATGTTAAAGACAGAGTTAAATCCATCTCCTCCTTTTCCAACTGCAGGACAGCGCTATCCTTCTCGCATCCCTCCCATCACCGAGAAGCAGTGAAAATAACTAGACTTCCTCCTTGTCAACTGTCTTTGTCAAACAACTCAGCTTAGCCTTACCAGTACATCTCCTTTACTACGCTTCATGCTACCTCTTAGCCTTACCAGTACATCTCCTTTACTACCCTTCATGCTACCTCTTAGTCTTACCAGTACATCTCCTTTACTACGCTTCATGCTACCTCTTAGCCTTACCAGTACATCTCCTTTACTACCCTTCATGCTACCTCTTAGCCTTACCAGTACATCTCCTTTACTACCCTTCATGCTACCTCTTAGCCTTACCAGTACATCTCCTTTACTACCCTTCATGCTACCTCTTAGCCTTACCAGTACATCTCCTTTACTACCCTTCATGCTACCTCTTAGCCTTACCAGTACATCTCCTTTACTACCCTTCATGCTACCTCTTAGCTTTACATCTCCTTTACTACGCTTCATGCTACCTCTTAGCCTTACCAGTACATCTCCTTTACTACCCTTCATGCTACCTCTTAGCCTTACCAGTACATCTCCTTTACTACCCTTCATGCTACCTCTTAGCCTTACCAGTACATCTCCTTTACTACCCTTCATGCTACCTCTTAGCCTTACCAGTACATCTCCTTTACTACCCTTCATGCTACCTCTTAGCCTTACCAGTACATCTCCTTTACTACCCTTCATGCTACCTCTTAGCCTTACCAGTACATCTCCTTTACTACCCTTCATGCTACCTCTTAGCCTTACCAGTACATCTCCTTTACTACCCTTCATGCTACCTCTTAGCCTTACCAGTACATCTCCTTTACTACCCTTCATGCTACCTCTTAGCCTTACCAGTACATCTCCTTTACTACCCTTCATGCTACCTCTTAGCCTTACCAGTACATCTCCTTTACTACCCTTCATGCTACCTCTTAGCCTTACCAGTACATCTCCTTTACTACCCTTCATGCTACCTCTTAGCCTTACCAGTACATCTCCTTTACTACGCTTCATGCTACCTCATCTTCCTCTCTGTGTATTAGCCAAGTAAGGGTTCTCAGTTTGATCTTTTGTTCCATAGACTGGTCAGAGTCTGGTAAATGACAGAAAGGCTACCTTTGAGCCCGGTTGGGACTCAACATTTGTTTTGGGTTGGGTTGTACTGTAGCTAACAAAGTGCGTTAGAAAATCAAAGCGTTATAATATAAATCTAATCAATAATCAATGATTCCTATCGACTATTATTAACAGCCTTGCCGATTACTCTGCACCATGGTACCCGATCTGGTGACATCGAGGCTGACCTTGGAGTCACCTCCCCCGCTGCCGCACTCTCCCTTGTCGTACCACCATTTGTTTTTCAATTTGTCCAACAGGCCTTGCTCATTCAGTTTTAACACTGCCAGGTTAACAGCATTTCTTGAAACGATAAAACATAACTTGTAAGAAAATGCACAGGTCCGTGAGAAATCTAATGCATAGTTAATAGTAGTATAGTAGTACTATAGTATAGTAGTAGTATCGTATAGTTGTAGTAATAGTTATAACAATAATGATGATAGTTGTTAACGGTAGTTAGACTACCACTAATAGTGATTATTGTTATTGGCAATGTTATTATTAACTTTATATCTATTATGAAAATGATCTAGGTATGAACATGACAAATTGTTTGACGAATATGAGCTAGATAGATCAGTATAGCTTCGATGAAGAGCAAACATAGTGGTAAATATTGGACAGGAGGCATGAAGGGTAGTTTAGAAAGTGAAGTGTGCGGGACGGGGACACTAGTTGTCATCGCTGAGAGGATAAACAACAGCAGCAAACACCAATTAACATTCATCACAAAGTGACAGTGCAGCTTTTTAAAGGCTACATGGGAAAAACCGCTGAGCTGGTAAAAATTCAAAGTGACAACACAACCGTTGAGAAGGACAGCACACAGGACAGAAGGAAAGGTAGAAAGAGAGAAAAAACAGAGTAAGAGAGACGTGAAATGATTTGTTAAACTCTAACACCCTGGAATGGATTCCGCTTTGGTTTAGGAACAACAACATTAAAACACAAAATATAAACATCCATAAATCACAATTATAAATCGACCTCGGTATCCAAGAACAATAAAAAATATATGATACCGTTACCTCTTTGGGTCCTTTCCAAAACAATAAGGTAGAAGATAAGAAGAAGAAGGGCCAAACACAAGACATCAGGGTAGGTGGAATACTATAACAACAAGGAGAATATCGTTATATTATCCCACCCACCTTAATGCTGAGCCTTTGGGTGTGGCCACACCGTATCCTTTTGAGTCGAGGTTTCCGCCCACTTTCATGGTGTCGCAGGGTTTCCTCTGCTCTATGTACTCGTTCATGGTGGACTCCAGGAGGAAAGCAAACTTGCCCTTGGACTTTCGTACCCGGGCCACCCCGTCTGGCGTGGTCTTGACAAACACTGACGGTTCGGCCGATTTCATGTATGACCACATTTTCTCATAGACTGCTATTTTGGATCGCTGTTTAGACGGAGAGAGAGAGGGGGGAAGAGGAGAAGAGAAATACTAGTTTAGACATCAAAGTCCATTGTACGGATTTTGTTCTGTTTCGGTACCTCAAAGATTGGATGCAGGATACCTCAAGCCATCTTGAAGTGTCTATAGATATCTTGGAAGATTTAGTGGTATGTCTGCTGGTAAGTTCATGAAATCTTTTAGGCCTGTGCATACTCATGAGGAACAAAAGATGCAGAGTTATTATTAGACAGTAACATTACACATACTTGGTGGCATACGGCCTACAGAAGTCTAGCAAGTCAAGCGTTGATAACATAGTTATGACCCAAATACGAATATATACACCATTAAGTGAACAGAAAAAGAAAGAGACAGAGAGAGAGAGAGAGAGAGATACAGTGAGAGAGAGAGAAAGAGACAGTGAGAGGGAAAGAGAGGGAGATAGACAGATACAGAGAGGGAGGGAGGGAGGGAGGGAGGGAGGGAGGGAGGGAGGGAGAGAGAGAGAGAGAGAGAGAGAGAGAGAGAGAGAGAGAGAGAGAGAGAGAGAGAGAGAGAGAGAGAGAGAGAGAGAGAGAGAGAGAGAGAGAGAGAGAGAGAGAGAGAGAGAGAGAGAGAGAGAGAGAGAGAGAGAGAGAGAACACATCAGAAGGGGACATAGTTGAGAGTTTCCCGGTTTCCCAGTACGGTGCCTGGGGTTAGGCTTAGTATGCCTGCTACACAATCTGTAGGAGTGAAGAGAAGACTTCTAGCTATCTATAATAAGCAACAATTTAATTATTCAATGCCGCTGGGTTCATTTTGGCAACACAGTTTCAAACTCCAGACTTCTGAATCCTGGTCTGGGCCAATGAGGAGAGAGGACTGCTCCCAAGTGGTAGTGTGTACTGTAGAGTGGATTCTCTCACAAGTACAATACAGGTTCAATGTATAAGAGTTTGTGCTATCTGGGATCCATGGGATGTCCCTACCCCCTAATCCCTAAGCCTAAACTTAACCCCTGCCTTTACCTTAACCATAAACAGAACAATAACCGTTACCTAACTTTTAACTTAACCCTTACCATTTTAAAATTAAACTTCAATGGGGTAGGGATGTCCCAAGGATTCCAGATAGCAATGAACAATTTAGGAGCTAGAGGAGTACAGGAAGAGGGCCAGTTGGCAACAGTCAATTGGACCAATGGGCCTATTGTCAATAGCCTATAGGGTCAGAGTATGAACAAGCTGTTGATATGGCAACACCAATCAGAGGCAATGTTGCAGTGGTGTCAAAGAGCCAATTGTCTGGGCTTCCCCAGAGGGTCACTTTAGCTTCAAATACCGAAACAGTCAAGGACTTCCTTTTGCCAGATCAAAGATTTGAAGAGCATAAGGTGTATTGTATTACTAACTGAAGGCAGCACTCAGGTATAACCGTCATACTTCTTAATAAGTCTTCAAGTTAAATGAATCCTGAATAATGTCAAGGGGGTCAACAACACTGTTAGTGACTGACACTCCCAGTGTTCTCAAGCAGAGTAAACAGCACAAGTAGTAACAAAACAGCTTTGAAGTAACAGATAGATGCTGTGGGAAATACAATAACAGCAGCACACACACACACACACACACACACACACACACACACACACACACACACACACACACACACACACACACACACACACACACACACACACACACACACACACACACACACACACACACACACACACACACACACACACACACACACACACACACACACACACACACACACACACACACATTGAGCCCTGTGGCTTTGTGAGCGGAGTGGGACTCATCTATTCTAAACAACAGATAGACCCATCAATGTCCCTAATTAATATACTGCCCCTGTCTGACTGTAATGTCTATTGCCTCCGACACATCACCGTTAATAAACAAAAGCATTAACCTTGACTTAACGGAGGGCCCTAGTTGACTCAGTGTGTTCCAATACAACGTGTTACGAGTCATCCATCATGTCACATCAGACAAGAGGGGTGAGGATCAGACCAGAGGGGTGAGGAGCAGACCAGAGGGGTGAGGATCAGACCAGAGGGGTGAGGATCAAACCAGAGGGGTGAGGAGCAGACCAGAGGGGTGAGGAGCAGACCAGAGGGGTGAGGATCAGACCAGAGGGGTGAGGATCAGACCAGAGGGGTGAAGATCAGACCAGAGGGGTGAGGATCAGAACAGAGGGGTGAGGATCAGACCAGAGGGGTGAGGATCAGACCAGAGGGGTGAGGATCAGAACAACAACATAATGCAACATTAGAAGAAAACATTATGAATGAATGTTTCTCTCTGTCTCCGCCTTGATAAAAAACGCTTGAAGTTTGGGGATGTGAGTTGATGAGCGTTCTATTTGAACATCTATCTGATTTAGTGCAGGGCTCTCCAGCCCTGTTCCTGGAGAGATACAGTCCTGTAGGTTTTAACTCCAACCCTGTTCCTGGAGAGATACCGTCCTGTAGGTTTTAACTCCAACCCTGTTCCTGGAGAGATACCCTCCTGTAGGTTTTAACTCCAACCCTGTTCCTGGAGAGATACCCTCCTGTAGGTTTTAACTCCAACCCTGTTCCTGGAGAGATACCCTCCTGTAGGTTTTTGCTCCAACCCTAATCTAGCGCACTTGATTATAATAATTAGTTGGTTGATAAATTGAATCAGGTTAGTTACAATTGGGGTTGGATTGAAAACCTACAGGAGGGTAGCTCTCCAGGAACAGGGTTGGAGTTAGTGATATGTATGACGATGGAGAATAGAACGATAATATGGGTTAGAGTTAGTGATATGTATGACGATGGAGAATAGAACGATAATATGGGTTAGAGTTAGTGATATGTATGACGATGGAGAATAGAACGATAATATGGGTTAGAGTTAGTGATATGTATGACGATGGAGAATAGAACGATAATATGGGTTAGAGTTAGTGATATGTATGACGATGGAGAATAGAACGATAATATGGGTTAGAGTTAGTGATATGTATGACGATGGAGAATAGAACGATAATATGGGTTAGAGTTAGTGATATGTATGACGATGGAGAATGGAACAATAATATGTTTTAGAGTTAGTGATATGTATGACGATGGAGAATAGAGGGGAAAGGTAATAATCACAATGTCTTCAAATATGGTGGCACAAGATCCGTGTTGTCTTGTGTTGACTATCATTCACTATCATCATCTGCAGGGTTAAACATCGTTGGAAGGATGTTTTTGGTTGGTTATGAGAACAATTTCCCCAAAAGGCTGATTGGGCCTCATCTGCCTGACAGCTAGCAGAGAAAGAGAAGGCTAACGGCGTGTGGCTCTTTCTGCCTGTGTGTGTGTGTGTGTGCTTGTGAGTGTGTGTGTCCCAGCTGACCGCCTCTTCATATAAAATAAGAGAAAGAACAGACATTGATTAACGCTGACAGAGTTTGTGCTGTCTAGCTTGTTTATCAAAGCCAATCAGCACGCTGGGAGGAAGAACCATCAAACACCCGGATAAGACGATTTCAAATATATATCTTTTTACACCTTTATTTAACTAGGCCAAGTCAGTTAAGAACACATTCTTATTGACAATGACGGTCTCGGAACAGTGGGTTAACTGCCTTGTTCAAGGGCAGAACGACAGATTTTTACCTTGTCAGCTCGGGGATTCGATCTAGCGACCTTTCAGTTACTGGCTCAAACCACTAGGCTACCTGCCGCCCATGATTCCACTGATAAGATGATTCCACTGATAAGATGATTCCACTGATAAGATGATTCCACTGATAAGATGATTCCACTGATAAGATGATTCCACTGATAAGATGATTCCCATGATACGATGATTCCACTGATAAGATGATTCCCATGATACGATGATTCCACTGATAAGATGATTCCCATGATACGATGATTCCACTGATAAGATGATTCCAATGATACGATGATTCCACTGATAAGATGATTCCACCGATAAGATGATTCCACTGATAAGATGATTCCACCGATAAGATGATTCCACTAATAAGATGATTCCAATGATACGATGATTCCACCGATAAGATGATTCCACTGATAAGATGATTCCACCGATAAGATGATTCCACTAATAAGATGATTCCAATGATACGATGATTCCAATGATACGATGATTCCAATGATACGATGATTCCACTGATAAGATGATTCCACCGATAAGATGATTCCAATGATACGATGATTCCAATGATACGATGATTCCACTGATAAGATGATTCCACCGATAAGATGATTCCACCGATAAGATGATTCCACCGATAAGATGATTCCACCGATAAGATGATTCCAATGATACGATGATTCCACTGATAAGATGATTCCACTGATACATTGATTCCACTGATAAGGTGATGAAATGTGGAGAGAGGTGAAAGGGAGAAAGGGAGAAAGTTTGAGAGAAAGAGCGATGTGGACTGAAAGGAAAAGAGAGAGAAGGGATAGAGAGAGAGGAAAGAGAGAAATAATTAGAGAGAGAGGTGAAAGGGAGTGAGAAGGTATGAGAGAGAGGAGAGAGAGAAAGATGGAGACATAGCAAGAGAGAGGGCGAGAAAACCCTACTTTGAAAGAGTCCAATATGTATGATAGTCAAAAACATTAAACATAGTGTGTTGTCATTATCTCTCTCCAGACAGACATAGCTATATTATCTCTCTACAGACAGACATAGCTATATTATCTCTCTACAGACAGACATAGCTACATGATCTCTCTCCAGACAGGCATAGCTACATTATCTCACTACATACAGACATAGCTACATTATCTCTCTACAGACAGACATAGCTACATGATCTCTCTACATACAGACATAGCTACATGATCTCTCTCCAGACAGGCATAGCTACATTATATCTTCACAAACTGACATAGCTATATTATCTCTCTACAGACAGACATAGCTACATGATCTCTCTCCAGACAGGCATAGCTACATTATCTCACTACATACAGACATAGCTACATTATCTCTCTACAGACAGACATAGCTACATGATCTCTCTACATACAGACATAGCTACATGATCTCTCTACAGACAGCCATAGCTACATTATCTCTCTACATACAGCCATAGCGACATTATTTCTCTACAGACAGACATAGTTACATTATCTATATATACACACATAGTTACATTATCTATATATACACACATAGCTACATCATCTATATATACACACATAGCTACATTATCTATATATACACATAGTTACATTATCTATATATACATATAGCTACATTATCTCTATACTGACAGTATATCCATCATCTTGCTACCAGACAGACATGGTGACATCATCTCTCTTACTGTGCCCTGTAGATTTTACAGGTCAGTTCCTCTCCATAACAGTCACTTTGTTGACTTGACATAACCTCTGGGATGGGGATACAATAACCTCAGATGAGAGATGGAGGGAGGAAGGGGACGGAGGGAGGGAGGGACGGAGGGAGGGAGGGACGGAGGGAGGAAGGGACGGAGGGAGGAAGGGAGGGAGGGAGGAAAAGCTTTCTGGAGCACTCAGACATGCAGGTTGGTCAAGACGAGCGCACACACACACACACACACACACACACACACACACACACACACACACACACACACACACACACACACACACACACACACACACACACACACACACACACACACACACACACACACACACACACACACACACACACACACACACACACACAGAGATAATTCCTCCTTGCATTGGGCTGGCCTTTCTCTGTCTACAGTCTGTTTGGCCCCATACTGTTCTATTCTACTGAGGACTGCTGCATGATGCAATGACAAGAACACAACAAAGGCTTATAAGCGTGTGTGTGTGTGTGTGTGTGCGCTCGTGTGTGTGTGTGTGTGTGTGTGCGCTCGTGTGTGTGTGTGCATGTGCGCTCCTGTGTGTGTGTGCATGTGCGCTCGTGTGTGTGTGTGTGTGTGTGTGTGCGCGCTCGTGTGTGTAAGTGTGCTCTCGTGTGTGTGTGTGTGTGTGTGTGTGTGTGTGTGTGTGTGTGTGTGTGTGTGTGTGTGTGTGTGTGTGTGTGTGTGTGTGTGTGTGTGTGTGTGTGTGTGTGTGTGTGTGTGTGTGTGTGTGTGTGTGTGTGTGTGTGTGTGTGCTTGCAAGGGTGTGGATCATTCATAAAAACAAATCCTTCACCATCAATATTTAAGCTGCATGTTGTTGTTTAAAAATCAACCTGAAGTAGCCATTAAAAAACATCTAGGAGAGGACCATTGATTAAAGTGCAGAGGCAAAATAATGGGCCCTCTTCATTCTAAACAGACACTTAATCTGTATCGATTCTAAATTAGGTTAGACAGATGGCACCAAGGGTACATCTTAAATGGCACCCTATTCTCTATGTAGGCCCTATAGGGCTCTGGTGAAAAGTAGTACACTATATAGTATGGAACAGGGTAGCATATGGGATGCAGGTCCTCTGTCCACTGGCCTTAGAACAGCAACGCAGGCCTTGCATTTATCCTCTGGCATTGTTGCTTTCATCACTCTACCCACACAGTGAACACTTAGTTTATATTTAAAACTCTACCACCCAGCAGCACATTGTTGTTGCTGCCATTCTTTCATTATTCAATAGTGTTAGGCAGGACTACCTGTGTATATATTTCATTATTCAATAGTGTTAGGCAGGACTACCTGTGTATATTTGTTATGCAGCAATGGAAGTTGGGACTCTAGGGGGCTTTACTTTGTCATTGAAGTACACCACTCTATGTGCAGAATATCAGTTGGGATCTCTCTGTCTGTCTCTCTCTCTCTCTCTCTCTCTCTCTCTCTCTCTCTCTCTCTCTCTCTCTCTCTCTCTCTCTCTCTCTCTCTCTCTCAATTCAATTCAATTCAAGGGGCTTTATTGGCATGGGAAACATGTGTTAACATTGCCAAAGCAAGTGAGGTAGATAATACACAAAAGTGAAATAAACCTTTAAATAAAAATCTCTCTCTCTCTCTCTCTCTCTCTCTCTCTCTCTCTCTCTCTCTCTCTCTCTCTCTCTCTCTCTCTCTCTCTCTCTCTCTCTCTCTCTCTCTCTCTCTCTCTCTCTCTCTCTCTCTCTCTCTCTCTCTCTCTCTCTCTCTCTCTCTCTCTCTCTCTCTCTCTCTCTCTCTCTCTCTCTCTCTATCTATCTATCTATCTATCCATCTGAAGTTAGACAGGACGCTCCGAGAGCCCGTCTTCTCCCTGGAGGTTATCTCTATCTCACACCCAGCCTGTCATTGCTTTTGTCAGGCTCTCCCTTTATGCAAAAAGCCTGTAATCTCTACTGTAGGAGGCTCCCCTTCCCTTACCCAGCGCCATACCCAAACACACACTGACAAGAGCTGGGGGACTGACGTTTTTTGATGCACAATGGATTGCAGTGGGCTATGGTCTAACCTTCTGTACTTCTTTGCATTAGAAGTCTCTCTTTCCGGTTTAGGATACATCTCTCCTCCTTTCCTCCCTCCCTCCCTCTCCTCCTTTCCTCCTGTCCTCCTTCCCTCTCCTCCCCTCCTCCTCCCTCCCTCCCTCTCCTCTCCCCCCTCTCCCCCCCCCCCTCTCCTCCCCCCCTCTCCTCCCTCTCCTCCTTTCCTCCTGTCCTCCCTCCCTCTCCTCCCCTCTCTCCTCCCTCCCTCCCTCCCTCTCCTCTCCCCCTCTCCTCCCCCCTCTACCCCCCCTCTCCTCCCTCCCTCTCCTCCTTTCCTCCTGTCCTCCCTCCCTCTCCTTCCCTCTCTCCTCCCTTCCTCCCTCCCTCTCCTCCCCCCTCCTCCCCCCTCTCCTCCCTCCCTCTCCTCCTTTCCTCCTGTCCTCCCTTCCTCTCCTCCCCTCTCTCCTCCCTCCCTCCCTCCCTCTCCTCTCCCCCTCTCCACCCCCCCTCTCCTCCCTCCCTCTCCTCCTTTCCTCCTGTCCTCCCTCCCTCTCCTCCCTCCCTCTCCTCCCCCTCTCCTCCCTCCCTCTCCTCCTTTCCTCCTCTCCTCCCTCCCTCCCTCTCCTCCCCTTCTCCTCCCTCCCTCTCCTCCTTTCCTCCTGTCCTCCCTCCCTCTCCTCCCTCCCCCCCCTCCTCCCTCCCTCTCCTCCTTTCCTCCTGTCCTCCCTCCCTCTCCTCCCTCCCTCTCCTCCCCCCCTCTCCTCCCTCCCTCTCCTCCTTTCCTCCTCTCCTCCCTCCCTCTCCTCCCCCCCTCTCCTCCCTCCCTCTCCTCCTTTCCTCCTGTCCTCCTGCCCTCTCCTCCCCTCTCTCCTCCCCCCTACTCCTCCCTCCCTCTCCTCCCCCCCTCTCCTCCCCCCTCTCCTCCCCCCCTCTCCTCCCTCCCTCTCCTCCTCCCCTCTACTCACCACCCTCACCAAGGCTCCACCCAATCTGCCCAGACTGGATGAAAACGCGCTTTGGTAATGAAATGTCACTTCCTTATGTTATAAAATACATTTTACCAAGACAAAATATGATTATTCATATTCTGAATAATTTAGTGGGGTTTTTATCTAAAATATCAATAACGTTAGATCCATGATGCATCCGTTTCTTTTTATCCTGAAAAACTCCATGGTCCTTGCTAATGACACACATACCCATAACATGAGGCAGCCACCACCTTACTTGAAAATATGAAGAGTGGTACTCAGGGATGTGTTATGATGGATTTGGCCCATACATAATGCTTTGAATTCAGGACATGAATTTAACTTCTTTGCCACATTTCTTTGCAGTTTTACTTTAGTGCCTTATTGCGAAGAGGGACAGACTGGAGAGGAGAGGCTGGAGAGGGACAGAATGGAGAGGCTGGAGAGAGACAGAATGGAGAGGCTGGAGATGGACTGAAAGGAGAGGAGAGGCTGGAGAGGGACAGAATGGAGAGGAGAGGCTGGAGAGGGACAGAAAGGTGAGGAGAGGCTGGAGAGGGAAAGAATGGAGAGGCTGGAGAGGGACAGAATGGAGAGGCTGGAGAAGGACAGAATGGAGAGGCTGGAGAGGGACAGAATGTAGAGGCTGGAGAGGGACAGAATGTAGAGGCTGGAGAGGGACAGCCTGGAGAGGCTGGAGAGGGACAGAATGGAGAGGAGAAACTGGAGAGGGACAAAGTGGAGAGGAGAGGCTGGAGATGGACAGAGTAGAGAGGAGAGACAGGAGAGGGACAGAGTGGAGAGGAGAGACTGGAGAGGGACAGAGTGGAGAGGAGAGACTGGAGAGGGACAGAGTGGAGAGGAGATACTGGAGAGGGACAGAGTGGAGAGGAGAGGCTGGAGAGGGACCGAATTGGTGAAGCTGGAGAGGGACAGAGTGGAGAGGAGAGGATGAAGAGGGCCAGAATGGAAAGGAGAGACTGGAGAGGGACAGAGTAGAAAGGCTGGAGATGGACAGAACAAAGAGGAGAGACTGGAGAGGGACAGAGTGGAGAAGAGAGGCTGAAGGCTAGACAGACTGGAGAGGAGAGGCTGAAGAAGGACAGAGTGGAGAGAAGAGGCTGGAGAGGGACAGAGTGGAGAGCAAAGGCTGGAGAGGGACAGAGTGGAGAGGAGAGGCTGGAGAGGGACAAACTGGAGAGGATAGGCTGGAGAGGGACAGAATGGAGAGGCTGGAGAGGGACAGACTGGAGAGGCTGGAGAGGGACAGAATGTAGAGACTGAAGAGGGACAGACTGGAGAGGCTGGAGAGGGACAGAATGGAGAGGAGAAACTGGAGAGGGACAAAGTGGAGAGGAGAGGATGGAGAGGGACAGAATGGAGAGGCTGGAGAAGGACAGAATGTAGAGACTGAAGAGGGACAGACTGGAGAGGCTGGAGAGGGACAGAATGTAGAGGCTGGAGAGGGACAGAATGTAGAGACTGAAGAGGGACAGACTGGAGAGGCTGGAGAGGGACAGAATGGAGAGGAGAAACTGGAGAGGGACAAAGTGGAGAGGAGAGGATGGAGAGGGACAGAATGGAGAGGCTGGAGAAGGACAGAATGGAGAGGCTGGAGAGTGACAGAATGTAGAGACTGGAGAGGGACAGAGTGGAGAGGAGAGGCTGAAGAAGGACAGAGTGGAGAGAAGAGGCTGGAGAGGGACAGAGTGGAGAGCAAAGGCTGGAGAGGGACAGAGTGGAGAGGAGAGGCTGGAGAGGGACAAACTGGAGAGGATAGGCTGGAGAGGGACAGAATGGAGAGGCTGGAGAGGGACAGACTGGAGAGGCTGGAGAGGGACAGAATGTAGAGACTGAAGAGGGACAGACTGGAGAGGCTGGAGAGGGACAGAATGGAGAGGAGAAACTGGAGAGGGACAAAGTGGAGAGGAGAGGATGGAGAGGGACAGAATGGAGAGGCTGGAGAAGGACAGAATGTAGAGACTGAAGAGGGACAGACTGGAGAGGCTGGAGAGGGACAGAATGTAGAGGCTGGAGAGGGACAGAATGTAGAGACTGAAGAGGGACAGACTGGAGAGGCTGGAGAGGGACAGAATGGAGAGGAGAAACTGGAGAGGGACAAAGTGGAGAGGAGAGGATGGAGAGGGACAGAATGGAGAGGCTGGAGAAGGACAGAATGGAGAGGCTGGAGAGTGACAGAATGTAGAGACTGGAGAGGGACAGAGTGGAGAGGAGAGGCTGGAGAAGGACAGAATGGAGAGGCTGGAGAGGGACAGAATGTAGAGACTGGAGAGGGACAGACTGGAGAGGCTGGAGAGGGACAGAATGGAGAGGAGAAACCGGAGAGGGACAAAGTGGAGAGGAGAGGCTGGAGAAGGACAGAATGGAGATGCTGGAGAGGGACAGAATGGAGAGGCTGGAGAGGGACAGAATGGAGAGGCTGGAGAGGGACAGAATGGAGAGGCTGGAGAGGGACAGAATGGAGAAGAGAGACTGGAGAGGGACAGAATTGCTGAAGCTGGAGAGGGCCAGAGTGGAGAGGAGAGGCTGGAGGATAGACAGACTGGAGAGGAGAGGCTGAAGAAGGACAGAGTGGAGAGCAAAGGCTGGAGAGGGACAGTGGAGGGGAGAGGCTGGAGAGGGACAGAGTGGAGAGCAAAGGCTGGAGAGGGACAGTGGAGGGGAGAGGCTGGAGAGGGACAGAATGGAGAGCAGAGGCTGGACAGGGACAGAGTGGAGAGCAGAGGCTGAAGAGGGACAGCGTGGAGAGCAGATGCTGGAGAGGGACAGCGTGGAGAGCAGATGCTGGAGAGGGACAGCGTGGAGAGCAGATGCTGGAGAGGGACAGCGTGGAGAGCAGATGCTGAAGAGGGACAGCGTGGAGAGCAGATGCTGGAGAGGGACAGCGTAGAGAGCAGATGCTGGAGAGGGACAGCGTGGAGAGCAGATGCTGGAGAGGGAGTGCCCAGACTGGGTAGGCTAGTCTGAATAAGAAGCACAGCCAGGAGAGAGGAGAGACTTATCAACAGCCCAGAACCCTACAGCCGTCCACTGGGCTCACCAGCCCTGTTTCTCCCTCTCTCCCCTGCCAGCCGTCCACTGGGCTCACCAGCCCTGTTTCTCCCTCTCTCCCCTACCAGCCGTCCACTGGGCTCACCAGCCCTGTTTCTCCCTCTCTCCCCTGCCAGCCGTCCACTGGGCTCACCAGCCCTGTTTCTCCCTCTCTCCCCTACCAGCCGTCCACTGGGCTCACCAGCCCTGTTTCTCCCTCTCTCCCCTACCAGCCGTCCACTGGGCTCACCAGCCCTGTTTCTCCCTCTCTCCCCTGCCAGCCGTCCACTGGGCTCACCAGCCCTGTTTCTCCCTCTCTCCCCTGCCAGCTGTCCCATTTGATGATAGGAGGAGAGCAGAGGAGGAGAGATCAGGGATATCTGGATACACTAACTATGTACAAAATTGGGAAATGATTTTCTAATTGGGAAATGATTTTCTAAATATGGAGACAGTCTGCAGGCTACATGTACTGTGAGTGTAGGAGACAGTCTGCAGGCTACATGTACTGTGAGTGTAGGAGACAGTCTGCAGGCTACATGTACTGTGAGTGTAGGAGACAGTCTGCAGGCTACATGTACTGTGAGTGTAGGAGACAGTCTGCAGGCTACATGTACTGTGAGTGTAGGAGACAGTCTGCAGGCTACATGTACTGTGAGTGTAGGAGACAGTCTGCAGGCTACATGTACTGTGAGTGTAGGAGACAGTCTGCAGGCTACATGTACTGTGAGTGTAGGAGACAGTCTGCAGGCTACATGTACTGTGAGTGTAGGAGACAGTCTGCAGGCTACATGTACTGTGAGTGTAGGAGACAGTCTGCAGGCTACATGTACTGTGAGTGTAGGAGACAGTCTGCAGGCTACATGTACTGTGAGTGTAGGAGACAGTCTGCAGGCTACATGTACTGTGAGTGTAGGAGACAGTCTGCAGGCTACATGTACTGTGAGTGTAGGAGACAGTCTGCAGGCTACATGTACTGTGAGTGTAGGAGACAGTCTGCAGGCTACATGTACTGTGAGTGTAGGAGACAGTCTGCAGGCTACATGTACTGTGAGTGTAGGAGACAGTCTGCAGGCTACATGTACTGTGAGTGTAGGAGACAGTCTGCAGGCTACATGTACTGTGAGTGTAGGAGACAGTCTGCAGGCTACATGTACTGTGAGTGTAGGAGACAGTCTGCAGGCTACATGTACTGTGAGTGTAGGAGACAGTCTGCAGGCTACATGTACTGTGAGTGTAGGAGACAGTCTGCAGGCTACATGTACTGTGAGTGTAGGAGACAGTCTGCAGGCTACATGTACTGTGAGTGTAGGAGACAGTCTGCAGGCTACATGTACTGTGAGTGTAGGAGACAGTCTGCAGGCTACATGTACTGTGAGTGTAGGAGACAGTCTGCAGGCTACATGTACTGTGAGTGTAGGAGACAGTCTGCAGGCTACATGTACTGTGAGTGTAGGAGACAGTCTGCAGGCTACATGTACTGTGAGTGTAGGAGACAGTCTGCAGGCTACATGTACTGTGAGTGTAGGAGACAGTCTGCAGGCTACATGTACTGTGAGTGTAGGAGACAGTCTGCAGGCTACATGTACTGTGAGTGTAGGAGACAGTCTGCAGGCTACATGTACTGTGAGTGTAGGAGACAGTCTGCAGGCTACATGTACTGTGAGTGTAGGAGACAGTCTGCAGGCTACATGTACTGTGAGTGTAGTTTACTAGCGGGAGAGAGAACGTTTTGATGTTTTAGATGATAGCTATCATCTTGGGGCTGATGAACACATTCGTGGGAAATAATTCCCCCTATGTTTTGCTGCACCCTTTCCTTCCAGATAGAAAGACAGCTATTGGGGAATTTCAGCTGTGACTGACAGTAGGAGCCTCTTGAATATATTTTTTAAACAATTGACGGGGATAGCTTGTCAAAATCAGGCAGGAGTGAGTTCCAGATCATAGGTTCTCTGAAGGGGATTCTTTATTGAGAATTGTCTGTTCTTGAATGTGGGTGACGTCGCTGTTGTCTGTTTCTTTGCTGAGTAATTACGGAATTCATATGTGGTGGTGAAATAGTTTTTTGACGAAAGATCATTTATTTAAAGAGCCGTTAACAAATTGAGCAACTTGAAGTGATTTAATTAGATAAATATTCAGGAGTCCTGATTGTTTGAAAAGTGATGCTGAATGGACTCTACAGACGGGCAGATGATATTATTTTTACAGAGCGTTTCTGCAGGCGATATATTGGCAGTCATTTGGTATGGTGTGTGCTGGCCCCTGTTACAGTAACTGATGAATGGGAAGATAATTGTGTGATAGAGACAAAGAGCAGTGCTTCTGTTTAGGAGCTATCTCATTTTTGACATGTATCCCTGTATTTCTTTGCCATTTTAGAAGTTATTGTCTTCATGTGTGGTTTCCATGACAATTTATCATCAATCAAAACACCAAGAAAGCGTGTTGTACAGGCTTGATCAACTGGTATGTTATCAATATGGACCCCTATTGGATTCTCTGTTCTTTGGATGGGGCGGGGGTCTTTTTCTTTGAAAGTCACATAATGCTTTCTATCGTTTAGTCGAGGTGAAAAACTTTCCAAACACACGGCATTATGAAGTTCTGCTGTGCTCGCCAGCCTCACTGTACCTTTCTATAAAAAGAAGCCAGGTGAATACATCAAATATAAAAGCCGGAGTGTCAGAGAATGATGACATAATTAATTCTGTTTGAAATGTTGTGACTGATTTAAAGATTCCAGCTGGGATCTGCCATATGGGATTAATTAGACCCAAATGTGGTTCCCTAAAAACACACACACACACACACACACACACAGACACACACACACACACACACACACACACACACACACACACACACACACACACACACACACACACACACACACACACACACACACACACACACACACACACACACACACACACACAAAAAACACACACACACACACACACACACACACACACACACACACACACACACACACACACACACACACACACACACACACGCACACACACGCACACACGCGCACACACGCACGCACACACGCACGCACACACGCACGCACACACACACGCACACACGTACTTAGGCATAAACAAATTACAATGAAAGAAAAGCATTTTGTAAAGTTAGTGTGAGAGAGGAGGAAAAATGATTGTTATCGATCAATAATGACAAACCTCCTGGCATTGACAACTTAGATGGAAAGCTACTGAGGATGGTAGCTGACTCTATAGCCACTCCTATCTGTCATATCTTTAATCTGAGCCTAGAGGAAAGTCTTTGTCCTCAGGCCTGGAGGGAAGCCAAAGTCATTCCACTACCCAAGAATGGCAAAGCAGCCTTTACTGGTTCTAACAGCAGACCTATCAGCTTGCTGCCAGCTCTTAGTAAACTGTTGGGGAAAAATTGTGTTTGACCAAATTCAATGCTATTTCTCTGTAAACATATTAAACAGATTTTCAGCATGCATAGAGAAGGGCACTCAACATGTACTGCACTGACATATATTAATAATAACAAAATTGTGAAAGCTGTACTGTTAGATTTCAGTGCAGCTGTTGATATTATTGACAATAACCCGTTGTTGAGAAAACTTGTGTTATGGCTTTTCAACCTCTGCCATTTCTTGGAATCAGAGCTACAGTTTATCTCTCCAATATAACTCAGAGGGTTTACTTTAATGGAAGCTTCTCTAATGTCAAACATGTAAAGGGTGGTGTACCACAGGGCAGCTCTCTAGGCCCTCTACTCTTTTCCATGTTTTACCAAAACCTGCCACTGGCATTAAACAAAGCATGTGTGTCCATCTATGCTGATGATTCAACCATATATGCATCAGCAACCACAGCAGGTGAAGTCACTGAAATCCTAAACAAAGAGTTGCAGTCAGTTTTAGAATAGGGAGGCCAGTAATAAACTGGTCCTGAACTTCTCTAATACTAAGAGCTTTGTATTTGGTACAAATCATTCCCTAAGTTCTAGACTTCAGCTGAATCTGGTAACGAATGGTGTGGCTGTTGAAGAAGTTGATGAGACGAAATGACTTGGTTTTACCTTAGATTGTGAACTGTCATGGTCAAAACGTATAGATTCAATGGTTGTAAAGATGGGGAGAGGTCTGTCCGTAACAAAGAGATGCTCTGCTTTTTTGACACCAAAAAGCAAGTCCTGCAGGCTCTAATTTAGTCTTATCTAGATTATTGTCCAGTCATATGGTAATGTGCTGCAAAGAAAGACCTAGTTAAGCTGCAGCTGGCCCAGAACAGAGCGGCACGTCTTGCTCTTCAATGTAATCAGAGGGATAGTAGTAATACTGTGCCAGTCTCTCTTGGCTGAGAGTTGAGGAAAGACTGACAGCTTCACTTGTTTTTATAAGAAACATTAATGTGTTGGAAATGTCTAATTGTTTACTTAGTCACTGACACACACACTTACCCTACCAGTTGTGCCACCATGGGTCTTTTCACAGTCCCCAGGTCAGGGACAAATTCAAGTAAACATACAGTATTATACAGAACCATGAATGCATGGAACTCCCTTCCATCTAATATAAATATATATATGCAGCGTAAGTGAACAGTAAAACCTGGTTTCATAAAACAAATAAAGCAACTCCTCACAACACAACGCCTCTCCACCATGTGACCTACTGGTTGTGTGTATGAACTGACATGTGACCTACTTGTTGTGTGTATGAACTGACATGTGATCTACTTGTTGTGTGTATGAACTGACATGTGACCTACTGGTTGTGTGTATGAACTGACATGTGACCTACTGGTTGTGTGTATGAACTGACATGTGACCTACTTGTTGTGTGTATGGACTGACATGTGACCTACTGGTTGTGTGTATGAACTGACATGTGACCTACATGTTGTGTGTATGAACTGACATGTGACCTACATGTTGTGTGTATGAACTGACATGTGACCTACATGTTGTGTGTATGAACTGACATGTGATCTACTGGTTGTGTGTATGAACTGACATGTGATCTACTTGTTGTGTGTATGAACTGACATGTGACCTACTTGTTGTGTGTATGAACTGACATGTGACCTACATGTTGTGTGTATGAACTGACATGTGACCTACATGTTGTGTGTATGAACTGACATGTGATCTACTGGTTGTGTGTATGAACTGACATGTGATCTACTTGTTGTGTGTATGAACTGACATGTGACCTACTTGTTGTGTGTATGAACTGACATGTGACCTACTTGTTGTGTGTATGAACTGACATGTGACCTACATGTTGTGTGTATGAACTGACATGTGACCTACTTGCTGTGTGTATGAACTGACATGTGACCTACATGTTGTGTGTATGAACTGACATGTGACCTACTTGCTGTGTGTATGAACTGACATGTGATCTACTTGTTGTGTGTATGAAGTGACATGTGACCAACTTGCTGTGTGTATGAACTGACATGTCATCTACTTGTTGTGTGTATGAACTGACATGTGACCTACTTGTTGTGTATATGAACTGACATGTGATCTACTGGTTGTGTGTATGAACTGACATGTGATCTACATGTTGTGTGTATGTACTGACATGTGATCTACTTGTTGTGTGTATGTACTGACATGTGATCTACTTGCTGTGTGTATGAACTGACATGTGACCTACTTGTTGTGTGTATGAACTGACATATGACCTACTTGTTGTGTGTATGAACTGACATGTGACCTACTTGTTGTGTGTATGAACTGACATATGACCTACTTGTTGTGTGTATGAACTGACATGTGACCTACTGGTTGTGTGTATGAACTGATATGTGATCTACTGGTTGTGTGTATGAACTGACATGTGACCTACATGTTGTGTGTATGAACTGACATGTGATCTACTTGTTGTGTGTATGAACTGACATGTGATCTACTTGTTGTGTGTATGAACTGACATGTGACCTACTTGCTGTGTGTATGAACTGACATGTGACCTACATGTTGTGTGTATGAACTGACATGTGACCTACTTGCTGTGTGTATGAACTGACATGTGACCTACTTGCTGTGTGTATGAACTGACATGTGACCTACTTGTTGTGTGTATGAACTGACATGTGACCTACTTGCTGTGTGTATGAACTGACATGTGACCTACATGTTGTGTGTATGAACTGACATGTGACCTACTTGCTGTGTGTATGAACTGACATGTGACCTACTTGTTGTGTGTATGAACTGATATGTGATCTACTGGTTGTGTGTATGAACTGACATGTGACCTACATGTTGTGTGTATGAACTGACATGTGACCTACTTGCTGTGTGTATGAACTGACATGTGACCTACTTGTTGTGTGTATGAACTGACATGTCACCTACTGGTTGTGTGTATGAACTGATATGTGATCTACTGGTTGTGTGTATGAACTGACATGTGACCTACATGTTGTGTGTATGAACTGACATGTGATCTACTTGTTGTGTGTATGAACTGACATGTGACCTACTTGCTGTGTGTATGAACTGACATGTGACCTACATGTTGTGTGTATGAACTGACATGTGACCTACTTGCTGTGTGTATGAACTGACATGTGACCTACTTGTTGTGTGTATGAACTGACATATGACCTACTTGTTGTGTTATGAACTGACATGTGACCTACTTGTTGTGTGTATGATCTGACATGTGATCTACTTGTTGTGTGTATGAACTGACATGTGACCTACTGGTTGTGTGTATGAACTGATATGTGATCTACTGGTTGTGTGTATGAACTGACATGTGACCTACATGTTGTGTGTATGTACTGACATGTGATCTACTTGTTGTGTGTATGAACTGACATGTGACCTACTTGTTGTGTGTATGACCTGACATGTGACCAACTTGCTGTGTGTATGAACTGACATGTGATCTACTTGTTGTGTGTATGAACTGACATGTGATCTACTGGTTGTGTGTATGAACTGACATGTGATCTACATGTTGTGTGTATGTACTGACATGTGATCTACTTGTTGTGTGTATGTACTGACATGTGATCTACTTGCTGTGTGTATGAACTGACATGTGACCTACTTGTTGTGTGTATGAACTGACATGTGACCTACTTGTTGTGTGTATGAACTGACATGTGATCTACTTGTTGTGTGTATGAACTGACATGTGATCTACTTGTTGTGTGTATGAACTGACATGTGATCTACTTGTTGTGTGTATGTACTGACATGTGATCTACTTGCCGTGTGTATGAACTGACATGTGACCTACTTGTTGTGTGTATGAACTGACATGTGACCTACTTGTTGTGTGTATGAACTGACATGTGATCTACTTGTTGTGTGTATGAACTGACATGTGATCTACTTGTTGTGTGTATGAACTGACATGTGTGTGTAACTGATAGATGCACACACACGATATGTTAATGTTTTTAAATGTATGTCATTTGTAAAGTATTTTGTTTGTAATGTCTTTTTCGTTATGTGTCGGACCCCATCCCAATAAATCAAAATCGAATCAAAAATCACGCGCACTCGCGCACTCGCTCGCACGCACGCACGCACGCACGCACACACACACACACACACACACACACACACACACACACACACAGAGAGAACTTGAGCCCATTAATCAGTGTTTTTTTCTCTCCAGTTTTAATTAAAGTCCTGTGGAACAACGCGACACACCTCATTTCTACTCTGAAGGCTCCGGCAGGAACTAGGACACTCATCATATGGAATACGTGAAATCTGTCTTCAGCTCCCCAACCAGGCCTCAGTAAGTGTATGTGTGTCTTCTACAGTATTCATTATCTATGTTAGTCCCTGGCTGTGTCCACTGTTCTGCATATCAAATAACCTAGACATTACATACACATTCGCTAATTGCCACCTCTCATAATAAGATATAAGGTTTTAGTACACCCACTCTCTCTCTCTCTCTCTCTCTCTCTCTCTCTCTCTCTCTCTCTCTCTCTCTCTCTCTCTCTCTCTATCTCTCTCTCTCTCTCTCTCTCTCTCTCTCTCTCTCTCTCTCTCTCTCTCTCTCTCTCTCTCTCTCTCTCTCTCTCTCTCTCTCTCTCTGTCTCTCTCTCTCGCTCTCTCTCTCTCACTCTTTCTCTCTCTCTCTCTCTCTCTCGCTGCCGTCTCATTGTTTAAACAGTACTTGAGCTTTTAGACTACATCATAACATATTCCCAACAGCATTTAATATGTTATACTATAAATAGAGCTGGTAAATACCAAATGATTATAAACATAATGATCCATGATCATAACAGTGTGTTACAGTACATTCTAAAGTACCTCCTCCACAATTTAGTTGCTACTTCTTGCAAGACGTCCATACTGTTTCAATTCACTTGCTCTAATACCCACTGTTCGCCCTAGCTATATATTCCAGTACCACAGTGATGTGTACATTGTAATCAAACTCCTCCACTCTGGCACAACACGCTGTGTTGTATTGTATGCACGCTGATAAGGGGATGGATGAACTCTCGGATGAGAATTTGGTTAATCATTTATAACTTAATTGGCTCGTCCCTCTCTGCCAGTGGACATATGGCTTCCTTCCATCTCCTCTGTTTGGACTGGAGATCTTCAGCTCCAATTTACCATGCAGCCGCAGCCGGCTAATTAGGTTTGGTGAGCTGACCCCTTTGAGTTACTGTAGGGCTGATGTGGACTCTCTGATTAGAACTCTGTTTCATCACCATTAAAGAGTGTGTGTGTGTGTGTGTGTGTGTGTGTGTGCGCGTGTTAGACACGTCATTAGCAATCAGACTTTCTGCTGATCAGACTAACTGTCTCAAAGCTGGACAAGACCAGCATAACCACATTGCCACTGTATAAAATCACCATTCATGTGTCGTCACATTTCAAGAAGCACTTTACACGCTCCTCCACACCTCGACAGTTCTTATGACTTGTTCTGTGGTTCTGATTGAAATACGGGATGACTTTTGTCAGAGATACAGTGTTGACGCTAGTAAATGGAAATGTACAGCTGTACTGAAGAGGTTTCAGGGACTTGGTTTCAGATTTAAGAACAAATTCTTATTTACAATGGCGGCCTAGGAACAGTGGGTTAACTGCCTTGTTCAGGGGCAGAAGGACAGATTTTTACCTTGTCGGCTCGGGGATTCAATCTAGTAGCATTACGGTTACCGGCCCAACTCTCTAACCACCGGGCTACCTGCCACCCAATGAAATCAGACCAAAACACTCTCTTTTTACAATGTATTCTGCCACAGGACTTGCTGATTGACCATTTGTACTAAAACTAGCCGACCAGCCAGTTGTACAGAGTTACCAGCAGTAATTGCTGAAGGTCAAATCCTAACTTTCACTTAAGTCATGCATTGATGTCAATGGGAGAATAAGTGAAAATGTGACTTTAAGTGGATGATAGGATTGGCCCCTGAATGACTAGTTGACCTAGATGATCAACCCGGTGTACCAACTAGCTGATGGACCAGTTGTTAGCAACAGCATTCCGGTGTTCCGTTACTCACCCTAAAGAACTCCTTGGTGGAACCAGCATCTAGAGTTCCGTAGGCGATCTCAGTCTGTTTAGCCAGGTCCTCAGCACTCTCTATGGGCGACACCATCCTCTCCACTGTGAGGAAAGCAGCCAGGTTGGCCGTATAGGACGAGATGATGATGAGAGTGAAAAACCACCACACGCCCCCTACTATTCTCCCTGATAGGGACCTGAGAGACAGAGGTAGAGAGAGAGAGAGAGAGAGAGAGAGAGAGAGAGAGAGAGAGAGAGAGAGAGAGAGAGAGAGAGAGAGAGAGAGAGAGAGAGAGAGAGAGAGAGAGAGAGGTAGAGAGAGAGAGAGGTAGAGAGAGATGGAGAGAAAGATTTAACGTTTTGTACATTTTCATTGTTTATTTCACTTTTGTTTATTATCTACTTCACTTGCTTTGGCAATGTTAACATATGTTTCCCATGCCAATAAAGCCCGTTAATTTGACATTTGAATTGAATTGAGAGAGAGGTAGAGAGAGCGAGAGGTAGAGAGAGAGGGGTGGGAGAGAGAGAGCAGAGGAGAGATATAGAGAGAGGGAAAGAGCGATAGAAAGAGTGAGAAAAGGGGGAGTAAAAGAGAGGTGGAGAGATACAGAGAGAGAGAGAGAGAAAGGGAGGAAGAAGGAGAGAGAGGCAGGAAGAAAGAGTGAGATAGCTAAACAGAGAGAAACAAGGAAACAGAGAGGGGAGAAGAGAGGGAGAATGAACAACCCATTAGAGAGATGTGCCATTAGCAGAGCTTGTAAACCCACTGCAGGCGGTGCACCACTGCAGACGGTGCACCACTGCACCTAATGCTACAGACACAGCTCACTGGAGCGTCGTCCTTTAAGCCCATAAAAACCTTTGTTAGCCTGGCTATAAAAACCTGAAGCTGAGTCACTATATTACAATACAATTTTAAACTGTGAAACTACCCTGGAGTCCGGGAATGTATCATACAACAAGCTCACTGGATCCCAGTCTTTTACAGTAGACTGACACAGCTCAAAGGAACACAGTCTTTTACAGTAGCCTGCTACAGTAGACTGACACAGCTCAAAGGAACACAGTCTTTTACAGTAGCCTGCTACAGTAGACTGACACAGCTCACTGGATCCCAGTCTTTTACAGTAGCCTGCTACAGTAGACTGACACAGCTCACTGGATCCCAGTCTTTTACAGTAGACTGCTACAGTAGACTGACACAGCTCACTGGATCCCAGTCTTTTACAGTAGCCTGCTACAGTAGACTGACACAGCTCACTGGATCCCAGTCTTTTACAGTAGCCTGCTACAGTACGACTGACACAGCTCACTGGATCCCAGTCTTTTACAGTAGCCTGCTACAGTACGACTGACACAGCTCAAAGGAACACAGTCTTTTACAGTAGCATGCTACAGTAGACTGACACAACTCACTGGATCCCAGTCTTTTACATTTACATTTACATTTACATTTAGCAGACAAAGTTCATACATATTCATCCTGGTCCCCCCGCGGGGAATGAACCCACAACCCTGGCGTTGCAAGCGCCATGCTCTACCAACTGAGCCACACGGGACCACGTGGCCAGTAGCCTGCTACAGTAGACTGACACAGCTCACTGGATCCCAGTCTTTTACAGTAGCCTGCTACAGTAGACTGACACAGCTCACTGGATCCCAGTCTTTTACAGTAGCCTGCTACAGTAGACTGACACAGCTCACTGGATCCCAGTCTTTTACAGTAGCCTGCTACAGTAGACTGACACAGCTCACTGGATCCCAGTCTTTTACAGTAGACTGCTACAGTACGACTGACACAGCTCACTAGTCTCTAACCCTATACACAGTATATCCTATTCAGTATATCAGCATATCCAACTTCAGTATATCAGTATATCCAACTTCAGTATATCAGTATATCCAACTTCAGTATATCAGTATATCCTATTCAGTATATCAGTATATCCTATTCAGTATATCAGTATATCCAATGTCAGTATATCAGTATATCCTATTCAGTATATCAGTATATTCAACTTCAGTATATCAGTATATCCTATTCAGTATATCAGTATATCCAACGTCAGTATATCAGTATATCCAACGTCAATATATCAGTATATTCAACGTCAGTATATCAGCATATTCAACTTCAGTATATCAGTATATCCAACTTCAGTATATCAGTATATTCAACTTCAGTATATCAGTATATTCAACTTCAGTATATCAGTATATCCAACTTCAGTATATCAGTATATCAGTATATTCAACTTCAGTATATCAGTATATCCAACTTCAGTATATCAGTATATCCAACTTCAGTATATCAGTATATCAGTATATTCAACTTCAGTATATCAGTATATCCAACTTCAGTATATCAGGATATCAGTATATTCAACTTCAGTATATCAGTATATCCAACTTCAGTATATCAGTATATCCAACTTCAGTATATCAGTATATTCAACTTCAGTATATCAGTATATTCAACTTCAGTATATCAGTATATTCAACTTCAGTATATCAGTATATTCAACTTCAGTATATCAGTATATCCAACTTCAGTATATCAGTATATCAGTATATTCAACTTCAGTATATCAGTATATCCAACTTCAGTATATCAGTATATCCAACTTCAGTATATCAGTATATCCAACTTCAGTATATCAGTATATCCAACTTCAGTATATCAGTATATCCAACTTCAGTATATCAGTATATTCAACTTCAGTATATCAGTATATTCAACTTCAGTATATCAGTATATCCAACTTCAGTATATCAGTATATTCAACTTCAGTATATCAGTATATCCAACTTCAGTATATCAGTATATCCAACTTCAGTATATCAGCATATCCAACTTCAGTATATCAGTATATCCAACGTCAGTATATCAGCATATCCAACTTCAGTATATCAGTATATCCAACGTCAGTATATCAGCATATCCAACTTCAGTATATCAGTATATCCAACGTCAGTATATCAGCATATCCAACTTCAGTATATCAGTATATCCAACGTCAGTATATCAGCATATCCAACTTCAGTATATCAGTATATTCAACTTCAGTATATCAGTATATTCAACTTCAGTATATCAGTATATCCAACTTCAGTATATCAGTATATCAGTATATTCAACTTCAGTATATCAGTATATCCAACTTCAGTATATCAGTATATCCAACTTCAGTATATCAGTATATCCAACTTCAGTATATCAGTATATCCAACTTCAGTATATCAGTATATCCAACTTCAGTATATCAGTATATTCAACTTCAGTATATCAGTATATTCAACTTCAGTATATCAGTATATCCAACTTAAGTATATCAGTATATTCAACTTCAGTATATCAGTATATCCAACTTCAGTATATCAGTATATCCAACTTCAGTATATCAGCATATCCAACTTCAGTATATCAGTATATTCAACTTCAGTATATCAGTATATTCAACTTCAGCATATCAGTATATCCAACTTCAGTATATCAGTATATTCAACTTCAGTATATCAGTATATTCAACTTCAGTATATCAGTATATTCAACTTCAGTATATCAGTATATCCAACTTCAGTATATCAGTATATCCAACTTCAGTATATCAGCATATCCAACTTCAGTATATCAGTATATCAGCATATCCAACTTCAGTATATCAGTATATCCAACGTCAGTATATCAGCATATCCAACGTCAGTATATCAGCATATCCAACTTCAGTATATCAGTATATTCAACTTCAGTATATCAGTATATTCAACTTCAGTATATCAGTATATCCAACGTCAGTATATCAGCATATCCAACTTCAGTATATCAGTATATCCAACGTCAGTATATCAGCATATCCAACTTCAGTATATCAGTATATCCAACTTCAGTATATCAGTATATCCAACTTCAGTATATCAGTATATCCAACGTCAGTATATCAGCATATCCAACTTCAGTATATCAGTATATCCAACGTCAGTATATCAGCATATCCAACTTCAGTATATCAGTATATCCAACGTCAGTATATCAGCATATCCAACTTCAGTATATCAGTATATCCAACGTCAGTATATCAGCATATCCAACTTCAGTATATCAGTATATCCAACGTCAGTATATCAGTATATTCAACTTCAGTATATCAGTATATCCAACTTCAGTATATCAGTATATTCAACTTCAGTATATCAGTATATTCAACTTCAGTATATCAGTATATTCAACTTCAGTATATCAGTATATCCAACTTCAGTATATCAGTATATCCAACTTCAGTATATCAGCATATCCAACTTCAGTATATCAGTATATCAGCATATCCAACTTCAGTATATCAGTATATTCAACTTCAGTATATCAGTATATTCAACTTCAGTATATCAGTATATCCAACGTCAGTATATCAGCATATCCAACTTCAGTATATCAGTATATCCAACGTCAGTATATCAGCATATCCAACTTCAGTATATCAGTATATCCAACTTCAGTATATCAGTATATCCAACTTCAGTATATCAGTATATCCAACGTCAGTATATCAGCATATCCAACTTCAGTATATCAGTATATCCAACGTCAGTATATCAGCATATCCAACTTCAGTATATCAGTATATCCAACGTCAGTATATCAGCATATCCAACTTCAGTATATCAGTATATCCAACGTCAGTATATCAGCATATCCAACTTCAGTATATCAGTATATCCAACGTCAGTATATCAGCATATCCAACTTCAGTATATCAGTATATCCAACGTCAGTATATCAGCATATCCAACTTCAGTATATCAGTATATCCAACGTCAGTATATCAGCATATCCAACTTCAGTATATCAGTATATCCAACGTCAGTATATCAGTATATTCAACTTCAGTATATCAGTATATTCAACTTCAGTATATCAGTATATTCAACTTCAGTATATCAGTATATTCAACTTCAGCATATCAGTATATCCAACTTCAGTATATCAGTATATTCAACTTCAGTATATCAGTATATTCAACTTCAGTATATCAGTATATTCAACTTCAGTATATCAGTATATCCAACTTCAGTATATCAGTATATCCAACTTCAGTATATCAGCATATCCAACTTCAGTATATCAGTATATCAGCATATCCAACTTCAGTATATCAGTATATCCAACGTCAGTATATCAGCATATCCAACGTCAGTATATCAGCATATCCAACTTCAGTATATCAGTATATTCAACTTCAGTATATCAGTATATTCAACTTCAGTATATCAGTATATCCAACGTCAGTATATCAGCATATCCAACTTCAGTATATCAGTATATCCAACGTCAGTATATCAGCATATCCAACTTCAGTATATCAGTATATCCAACTTCAGTATATCAGTATATCCAACTTCAGTATATCAGTATATCCAACGTCAGTATATCAGCATATCCAACTTCAGTATATCAGTATATCCAACGTCAGTATATCAGCATATCCAACTTCAGTATATCAGTATATCCAACGTCAGTATATCAGCATATCCAACTTCAGTATATCAGTATATCCAACGTCAGTATATCAGCATATCCAACTTCAGTATATCAGTATATCCAACGTCAGTATATCAGTATATTCAACTTCAGTATATCAGTATATCCAACTTCAGTATATCAGTATATTCAACTTCAGTATATCAGTATATTCAACTTCAGTATATCAGTATATTCAACTTCAGTATATCAGTATATCCAACTTCAGTATATCAGTATATCCAACTTCAGTATATCAGCATATCCAACTTCAGTATATCAGTATATCAGCATATCCAACTTCAGTATATCAGTATATTCAACTTCAGTATATCAGTATATTCAACTTCAGTATATCAGTATATCCAACGTCAGTATATCAGCATATCCAACTTCAGTATATCAGTATATCCAACGTCAGTATATCAGCATATCCAACTTCAGTATATCAGTATATCCAACTTCAGTATATCAGTATATCCAACTTCAGTATATCAGTATATCCAACGTCAGTATATCAGCATATCCAACTTCAGTATATCAGTATATCCAACGTCAGTATATCAGCATATCCAACTTCAGTATATCAGTATATCCAACGTCAGTATATCAGCATATCCAACTTCAGTATATCAGTATATCCAACGTCAGTATATCAGCATATCCAACTTCAGTATATCAGTATATCCAACGTCAGTATATCAGCATATCCAACTTCAGTATATCAGTATATCCAACGTCAGTATATCAGCATATCCAACTTCAGTATATCAGTATATCCAACGTCAGTATATCAGCATATCCAACTTCAGTATATCAGTATATCCAACGTCAGTATATCAGTATATCCAACTTCAGTATATCCAACCACGCATCCAACTTCAACTGAGAAACTGGGAGAAAATGTGACATGGTCTTTTAGATATAGATGTTTTAATGATGTCATGTCATCCAGCAGACTCATCACCAGCAGTGTATTCTGGGATCAGAAAGTGTAAGGTCAACCTAACCAGGCCTATAACATGAGGTCATGTGACCATATAGACCCAAAGCCATAGCACAGAAGTATTGATCATTTAGGCCCTGGACATCATATTACCATTTCAGACACAACTGAGCCTAATAGCCGTAATACATCTTTAATAAGTGCGCTGTCGGATAGTGAAGTGCTGAAGAGAAGAACGTAGTGTGGCAGAGAAAAGTCATTGTTTTAGGATGCTTGAACAACCCTCTGACTGATTGACCATAAAGATCTATCTGACTGCTCAGTGGTAATGTTAAACAACATCACTAAGCTCTATTGAGGGGAGAGACTTCATAATGGGCATGCTGTATAGCGCGGGAATAAAATACAACTGGCACACAGACACGTGTTTCCATTCGAGTCATTAAGCAGACACTCTTATGCAGAGTGTGCCGTGTGCCGTGTACCGGGTGTCGTACCGGGTGTCGTACCGGGTGTCGTACCGGGTGTCGCACCGTGTGTCCTACCGCGTGTCGTACCGGGTGTCGTACCGGGTGTCGTACCGCGTGTCGTACCGCGTGTCGTACCGGGTGTCGTACCGCGTGTCCTACCGTGTGTCGTACCGTGTATCGTACCGGGTGTCGTACCGGGTGTCGTACCGTGTATCGTACCGCGTGTTGTACCGCGTGTCGTACCGTGTGTCGTACCGGGTGTCGTACCGCGTGTCCTACCGTGTGTCGTACCGTGTATCGTACCGGGTGTCGTACCGGGTGTCGTACCGTGTATCGTACCGCGTGTCGTACCGCGTGTCGTACCGCGTGTCGTACCGCGTGTCGTACCGGGTGTCGTACCGCGTGTCCTACCGTGTGTCCTACCGTGTGTCGTACCGTGTATCGTACCGCGTGTCGTACCGCGTGTCGTCCCGTGTGCTGTACTGTATGTAAGTGAGAATTCATAAGCTATATTTTATACTACAACGTATTCTATTCTATTTAAGGCGTCCAAAGAGAGGCACAATATTCCAATCTACCCCATTGTATTTCTACATCAGATCTACCCCATTATATTTTTACATCAGATCTACCCCATTATATTTTTACATCAGATCTACCCCATTATATTTTTACATCAGATCTACCCCATTATATTTCTACATCAGATCTACCCCATTATATTTTTACATCAGATCTACCCCATTATATTTCTACATCAGATCTACCCCATTATATTTTTACATCAGATCTACCCCATTATATTTTTACATCAGATCTACCCCATTATATTCTACATCAGATCTACCCATTATATTCTTACATCAGATCTACCCCATTATATTTTTACATCAGATCTACCCCATTATATTTTTACATCAGATCTACCCATTATATTTTTACATCAGATCTACCCATTATATTTCTACATCAGATCTACCCCATTATATTTTTACATCAGATCTACCCATTATATTTCTACATCAGATCTACCCCATTATATTTTTACATCAGATCTACCCATTATATTTTTTACATCAGATCTACCCCATTATATTTTTACATCAGATCTACCCCATTATATTTTTACATCAGATCTACCCCATTATATTTTTACATCAGATATACCCATTATAATTTTACATCAGATCTACCCATTATATTTTTTACATCAGATATACCCATTATATTTTTACATCAGATCTACCCCATTATAATTTTACATCAGATCTACCCCATTATATTTTTACATCAGATATACCCATTATAATTTTACATCAGATCTACCCCATTATATTTTACATCAGATCTACCCCATTATATTTTTACATCAGATATACCCATTATAATTTTACATCAGATCTACCCCATTATAATTTTACATCAGATCTACCCCATTATATTTTTACATCAGATCTACCCATTATAATTTTACATCAGATCTACCCCATTATAATTTTACATCAGATCTACCCCATTATATTTTTTACATCAGATCTACCCCATTATATTTTTACATCAGATCTACCCATTATAATTTTACATCAGATCTACCCCATTATATTCTACATCAGATCTACCCCATTATATTTTTACATCAGATCTACCCCATTATATTTTTACATCAGATCTACCCCATTATATTTTTTACATTAGATCTACCCCATTGTAATTTTACATCAGATCTACCCCATTATATTTTTTACATTAGATCTACCCCATTATATTTTTACATCAGATCTACCCCATTATATTTTTACATCAGATCTACCCCATTATATTCTTACATCAGATCTACCCATTATATTCTTACATCAGATCTACCCCATTATATTTTTACATCAGATCTACCCCATTATATTTTTACATCAGATCTACCCATTATATTTTTACATCAGATCTACCCATTATATTTCTACATCAGATCTACCCCATTATATTTTTACATCAGATCTACCCATTATATTTCTACATCAGATCTACCCCATTATATTTTTACATCAGATATACCCATTATATTTTTACATCAGATCTACCCCATTATATTTTTACATCAGATATACCCATTATAATTTTACATCAGATCTACCCCATTATATTTTTACATCAGATCTACCCCATTATATTTTTACATCAGATATACCCATTATAATTTTACATCAGATTTACCCCATTATATTTTTACATCAGATATACCCATTCTAATTTTACATCAGATCTACCCCATTATATTTTTACATCAGATATACCCATTATAATTTTACATCAGATCTACCCCATTATATTTTTACATCAGATATACCCATTATAATTTTACATCAGATCTACCCCATTATATTTTTACACCAGATATACCCATTATAATTTTACATCAGATCTACCCCATTATATTTTTACATCAGATCTACCCCATTATATTTTTACATCAGATCTACCCCATTATATTTCTACATCAGATCTACCCCATTATATTTTTACATCAGATCTACCCCATTATATTTTTACATCAGATCTACCCCATTATATTTCTACATCAGATCTACCCCATTGTATTTCTACATTAGATCTACCCCATTATATTTCTACATCAGATCTACCCCATTGTATTTCTACATCAGATCTACCCCATTATATTTTTACATCAGATCTACCCCATTATATTTTTACATCAGATCTACCCCATTGTATTTCTACATCAGATCTACCCCATTGTATTTCTACATCAGATCTACCCCATTGTATTTCTACATCAGATCTACCCCATTGTATTTCTAGGTCAGATCTACCCCATTGTATTTCTTGGTCAGATCGTTTCCTACCTGGGTGATATCTCACATCCTTGTTGCATGAAGGCTCCCAGAGAGAACCACAGAGAGTTGAAGATGCCAAAGTCGTTGGGAGGATCTGGAGGTGTCTGGGGGTCTTTGGTTTCATCCTGTTCATCCAGGTTCCACTCATAAGGGCTGAAGCGGCTGACCAGGAACAGGACCACACTCACACCGATGTAAGCGAACACGATACACATCCATATCTCATAGGCCAGCGGGTCCAGGAAGGAGAACACCCCGGGTTTAGACTTCTGGGGCTTCTTGATCATGATGGAGATGCCCAGAGACATGAAGGGCTTGGAGAAGTCGATCACCTCCTCACGAACCAGGGTTATGGTGAGAGGTGCCACAGCTATATCTGCTCTCTGGAAACAGGGACACGTAGAGTGGGTTAGTTTGGTTCTGTCTCAGATATGGTTTTTAATCTAGATATTATGCATCATTTGAGGTAGAATGAAATAAAAATAAGTTTGATAAATAAAGTTCCTTAACTTATATACAGTTTTCGTGAGTTTCTTAAAATATTGGCCTACGGTTGTGCTTTACAGTCTCAAAGCGGACAAAACAAAACAACACGAAGGGAAAGGAAAAGCTCGCACAGTCTGTACCTCAGGATGGTTTTAATCAACACAACAACAACAACATCAAAGAAATATCCTATATAGAATGAATAATGTGTAGCATGTGTACTACATTGAGTACAGAGTCTCAACACACACAAGAGATAAGAGAAGAGAGCAGAGAGGGAGAAAGGGGAAAGATTGAAAGGCAAAAATATTTTCAAACATTTCATCTTCACCATCCCCCCCCTCAGCCTTCTAGACACAGATTGGGCATAATTAGAAACACATAAATGTGTGTTTGTCAGATGTGAATTATGTAGCTGCAGTCTCTACCCTTGTCTAGTTAGTTTAAAGCTTTCTGACTGTGTGAGACTGATGGGGTCTAACCAGAAGGAGGCTAAGAACAGGCTGGAAACTTTGCAGGAATACAAATAATAACATACATTACCGAAATCCATTTCCGTTTATCTTTGGTTTATGAAACTCAACAGTGAATGTCAATACATCATAACATAATTTGCATATAAATAGCTAATTAAAGGTAATAAGTTATTTATTTGTAAGGCAGGGGAAGGCAGGGGAAATATCCCGAAAACATATTCCCTGTGTCCCAAACGGCAGGTCATTCCCTATGGGCCCTGTCCAAAGTGGTTCACAGGTAGGGAATAGAGTGCCATTTGTGATGTGGAATGCAGCCAAGGCTTTTCAGGACAGATGAATAATAGTTGCTGGTCATCTTTCTGTAACACAACAGAAAATATATACACCAGTGTAACTGTTATGTAGGTATGTCTAACAGAACAGCTCTGATTTAAATTACAGCCTTTAAAATGGTGGGAGAAAGACAGTAACCCAAGGCTGTGTGAGTAAACCACTCCACTTCAGCCTCCCTCCCAGCCCCCTTCCCTCCCTCCCTGACTGCCTCTCTCTCTCTCTCTCTCTCTCTCTCTCTCTCTCTCTCTCTCTCTCTCTCTCTCTCTCTCTCTCTCTCTCTCTCTCTCTCTCTCTCTCTCTCTCTCTCTCTCTCTCTCTCTCTCTCTCTCTCTCTCTCTCTCTCTCTCTCTCTCTCTCTCTCTCTCTCTCTCTCTCTCTCTCTCTCTCTCTCCACCCCTCTCATCCCATTCACAGCGCCTCCATGCCTGGAAGAGACGAGACAAATGCTTTTCTCATCTACATTATTTTAATCTCCCAAGCTCCCTTTCATCTTTTTCTCTTATTTTATGTATTTCTTTCTCTCGTTCTTCTTGTCTCTTTCTTTCTTTCTCTCTTTATTAATTTCTTTCTTTCTTTCATCCCCATCATGGCTTGTTACCAAAACACATCCTTGGAAGTGGTGATGGCACTTTTTTTTACTATCAAAACGATGGGCTTTCTTTCTTTGTTAAAAAGCAGCAGTATTCAGACAAGTTACTGCTGCATCTTGGGTGTAGCATACGACACAGTGAACGAATCAAACAGCAGCGTTTGTTCCCAGGCAGTGACTCGTGAAGGACATGTCTTCGTATTGTAGCCTTAACCATTGTGTTTCTACAACAACAACAAAACATGTGTAGAAGAAGAAAGACGTGATAAAGCTACATGAGGAGAGAAGGGTCAAACGGTGGGGAAATACACCAATAAACACAATGGCGGCAGCAGAGCTATAACATAACCTCTTAATAATAACGGTGTCCGTGGTAACAGTCAATCAATAGAGAAGAGAATACTCAGCCATACAGAAAGCGTTTCAAAACTTCAGGGCTGACTTTTAAAACACAACTAAGACAGCATTAGTTAACTGGTCAGAAGGTCAAATTTAACTCAATCATTAGACTCTCCAGTTTTAAATAACCACACTGAGACGCGGTGGATGGACAGACATAAATAACCACACTGAGACGCGGTGGATGGACAGACATAAATAACCACACTGAGACGCGGTGGATGGACAGACATAAATTTCCACACAGAGACGCTGGTGGATGGACAGACATAAATAACCCCACTGAGACGCGGTGGATGGACAGACATAAATAACCACACTGAGACGCGGTGGATGGACAGACATAAATAACCACACTGAGACGCGGTGGATGGACAGACATAAATAACCCCACTGAGACGCGGTTGATGGACAGACATAAATAACCACACAGAGACGCTGGTGGATGGACAGACATAAATAACCACACTGAGACGCGGTGGATGGACAGACATAAATAACCACACTGAGACGCGGTGGATGGACAGACATAAATAACCCCACTGAGACGCGGTGGATGGACAGACATAAATAACCACACAGAGACGCGGTGGATGGACAGACATAAATAACCCCACTGAGACGCGGTGGATGGACAGACATAAATAACCACACAGAGACACCGGTGGATGGACAAACATAAATAACCCCACTGAGACGCGGTGGATGGACAGACATAAATAACCACACAGAGACGCCGGTGGATGGACAGACATAAATAACCACACTGAGACGCGGTGGATGGACAGACATAAATAACCACACTGAGACGCGGTGGATGGACAGACATAAATAACCCCACTGAGACGCGGTGGATGGACAGACATAAATAACCCCACTGAGACGCGGTGGATGGACAGACATAAATAACCCCACAGAGACACGGTGGATGGACAGACATAAATAACCACACTGAGACGTGGTGGATGGACAGACATAAATAACCACACTGAGACGCGGTGGATGGACAGACATAAATAACCCCACAGAGACACGGTGGATGGACAGACATAAATAACCACACTGAGACGCGGTGGATGGACAGACATAAATAACCACACAGAGACACGGTGGATGGACAGACATAAATAACCACACTGAGACGCGGTGGATGGACAGACATAAATAACCCCACAGAGACACGGTGGATGGACAGACATAAATAACCACACTGAGACGCCGGTGGATGGACAGACATGAATAACCCCACTGAGACGCGGTGGATGGACAGACATAAATAACCACACTGAGACGCGGTGGATGGACAGACATAAATAACCACACTGAGACGCCGGTGGATGGACAGACATAAATAACCACACTGAGACGCCGGTGGATGGACAGACATAAATAACCACACTGAGACGCCGGTGGATGGACAGACATAAATAACCACACTGAGACGCGGTGGATGGACAGACATAAATAACCACACTGAGACGCGGTGGATGGACAGACATAAATAACCACACTGAGACGCGGTGGATGGACAGACATAAATAACCCCACTGAGACGCGGTGGATGGACAGACATAAATAACCACACTGAGACGCCGGTGGATGGACAGACATAAATTTCCACACAGAGACGCCGGTGGATGGACAGACATAAATAACCACACTGAGACGCCGGTGGATGGACAGACATAAATAACCACACTGAGACGCGGTGGATGGACAGACATAAATAACCACACTGAGACGCCGGTGGATGGACAGACATAAATAACCACACTGAGACGCCGGTGGATGGACAGACATAAATAACCACACTGAGACGCCGGTGGATGGACAGACATAAATAACCACACTGAGACGTGGTGGATGGACAGACATAAATAACCACACTGAGACGCGGTGGATGGACAGACATAAATAACCACACTGAGACACGGTGGATGGACAGACATAAATAACCCCACTGAGACGTGGTGGATGGACAGACATAAATAACCACACTGAGACGCCGGTGGATGGACAGACATAAATAACCACACTGAGACGCGGTTGATGGACAGACGGGTGGATGGTGATTGGGCCGGGTGTTCTCTCTCCATCTGATGGGAGTGTGTGTGTGTGTGTGTGTGTGTGTGAACGTTTCTCATTCAGAGGATAATTTCCCAGCGTTAGCGAGCTAAACCAGGAAATGACTACATCCCAAATGGCACTCTATTCCCTATATAGTGCACTACCCACAGGGCTCCTTTCAAAAGTAGTGCACTACGTAGGGATCAGAGTACCATTTGGGATGTAGGCAATCTCTCCCGGCTGATGGTGGTGGAATTGAACAGATGAGGAAACCTAACCCTCATCCATTTTATATACAGCCCTCGGCCCTGCTCCTCGACCGTCGTCTCGGAGGAGAGGGAGTAAAGGGGAATCGTTTTGGAGGGTTTGAGGCTTTTAAAGGGGACTAGTGAGAAATGTAAAAGTGGGACTGAGCGCACCAGAAGATACTGAGGTGAGAGGTCAGAGCCCGTATTCAGAAAGCTTCTCAGAGTAAGTGTGCCGGTTTAAGATCAGTTTAGCCTTTTAGACCACATTGAACACAATGACATAGACAAGGGGCCCAACCCTACATCAGAGACAAGGGGCCCAAACCTACATCAGAGACAAGGGGCCCAAACATACATCAGAGACAAGGGGCCCAAACCTACATCAGAGACAAGGGGCCCAAACATACATCAGAGACAAGGGGCCCAAACCTACATCAGAGACAAGGGGCCCAAACATACATCAGAGACAAGGGGCCCAAACCTACATCAGAGACAAGGGGCCCAAACCTACATCAGAGACAAGGGGCCCAAACATACATCAGAGACAAGGGGCCCAAACCTACATCAGAGACAAGGGGCCCAAACATACATCAGAGACAAGGGGCCCAAACATACATCAGAGACAAGGGGGCCCAAACCTACATCAGAGACAAGGGGCCCAAACCTACATCAGAGACAAGGGGCCCAAACATACATCAGAGACAAGGGGCCCAAACCTACATCAGAGACAAGGGGCCCAAACATACATCAGAGACAAGGGGCCCAAACATACATCAGAGACAAGGGGGCCCAAACCTACATCAGAGACAAGGGGCCCCAAACCTACATCAGAGACAAGGGGGCCCAAACCTACATCAGAGACAAGGGGCCCCGAACCTACATCAGAGACAAGGGGGCCCAAACCTACATCAGAGACAAGGGGCCCCAAACCTACATCAGAGACAAGGGGGCCCAAACCTACATCAGAGACAAGGGGGCCCAAACCTACATCAGAGACAAGGGGCCCGAACCTACATCAGAGACAAGGGGGCCCGAACCTACATCAGAGACAAGGGGGCCCAAACCTACATCAGAGACAAGGGGCCCAAACATACATCAGAGACAAGGTGGCCCAAACCTACATCAGAGCACCAGTTGTACTTTACGTCAACAGGAGACAGGCTATAAACACTGTAACATAATCACATTTTTAAGACATAACTTTTCTCTTTCAACTGCTGGTAGTAAATGTTAAAACAAATGTTGCGTCCCAAATGCAACTCTATTCACAAAATATTGTGCACACTATAGAGCCCTATAGATCCTGGTCATTAGTAACCCACACTATAGAGCCCTATAGATCCTGGTCATTAGTAACCCACACTATAGAGCCCTATGGATCCTGGACATTAGTAACCCACTATATAGAGCCCTATGGATCCTGGTCATTAGTAACACACTATAGAGCCCTATAGATCCTGGTCATTAGTAACATACTATATAGAGCCCTATAGATCCTGGTCATTAGTAATGCACTATATAGAGCCCTATGGATCCTGGTCATTAGTAACCCACTATATAGAGCCCTATGGATCCTGGTCATTAGTAACACACTATATAGAGCCCTATGGATCCTGGTCATTAGTAACCCACTATATAGAGCCCTATGGATCCTGGTCATTAGTAACGCACTATATAGAGCCCTATAGATCCTGGTCATTAGTAACCCACTATTTAGAGCCCTATGGATCCTGGTCATTAGTAACCCACTATATAGAGCTCTATGGATCCTGGTCATTAGTAACCCACTATATAGAGCCCTATAGATCCTGGTCATTAGTAACCCACTATATAGAGCCCTATGGATCCTGGTCATTAGTAACCCACTATATAGAGCCCTATGGATCCTGGTCATTAGTAACGCACTATATAGAGCCCTATGGATCCTGGTCATTAGTAACCCACTATAGAGCCCTATGGATCCTGGTCATTAGTAACCCACTATATAGAGCCCTATGGATCCTGGTCATTAGTAACACACTATATAGAGCCCTATGGATCCTGGTCATTAGTAACGCACTATATAAGGAGTACAGTTCTATTTGGGACGCATCCTTTGGTGAAGTAACAATGAACATCAGTGAGAGACTTAGAGATGACTCCACTCACCCCATAGACCAGTTCCCCCACCATCCCGTTCCACGTCTTGGTGTCTGGATCCCGCGCACCGTACTTCCCGTCTGCTACTACTGACAGTTTGTATCTTATCCCCACATGTTTTGCAATTTCAGCAGCTAAATCGACACAGTAGCCTTCATATCTGTCATTCCCCTCCAGATTCATCTGGTGTTTCTTGTACATCACATAAGGGGCTTCCTGTTAACAGTCAGATCACACGCTGGTTTATTGTCACACACACACACATGCTCACACACCCCTCCCCCACACACACAGTCCCAAACCAGGAAGCAGCTTCAGCAGCAGTCTCATGCAGGCATGCATGTGCAGATGACACACCACAGATGCATTGAGGTATATGTTGATAACAGCAGGATGACAAGCCAGGTAGTTGTTTTACCAAGCTGTGGTGGCTAGCGTACTCCCAGCCCTAATTCACCCAGCATCCTGTCTCTCAGCCTAGGGAACCGTTGTGTGTGCATTTGTGTGTGTGTCTGCATGTGTGACAAACTAACAGTCCAAGAGGACCACAGGCTTCTCACAGTGTCTGGCTAAGGCTACAATATGCCTTAGTTCGAGGTATGTGGTCTTCAACAGATGCTGGGTGTATTGGTAGGCTGGGTGTGGGTTAGCTCAGAGTGGGGTGGAGATGGGGGTGGAGGTTCATAAAGTAAATGGCCGTGACTTGGATCAGGAAGTGAGTACTGCTGTATTCATATCTCAACATAATCATCAACAAGCACGTTTCATCAATCAATGTGCAAAGGGGGAAGGCTTTAATAATAATCATTCAAAAAAACTAAAACAAAAGGGTGACATTTTCATTCTAATCCCAAAACTCAAATAAAAAATGACCATAATAGTTAATAAATAAATATTTAAAACACCACCAGGAGAGGGCAGCGTGCTTTTCTCCCCTCCATTTTCAAACACTGGTGGTGGTGCAGCTAGCTTGTTGCTATGGTTTCATCATTACCCTACACACACTGGTGGTGGTGCAGCTAGCTTGTTGCTATGGTTTCAACATTACCCTACACACACTGGTGGTGGTGCAGCTATCTTGTTGCTATGGTTTCATCATTACCCTACACACACTGGTGGTGGTGCAGCTAGCTTGTTGCTATGGTTTCAACATTACCCTACACACACAGTGGTGGTGGTGCAGCTAGCTTGTTGCTATGGTTTCATCATTACCCTACACACACTGGTGGTGGTGCAGCTAGCTTGTTGCTATGGTTTCATCATTACCCTACACACACTGGTGGTGGTGCAGCTTGCTTGTTGCTATGGTTTCATCATTACCCTACACACACTGGTGGTGGTGCAGCTAGCTTGTTGCTATGGTTTCATCATTACCCTACACACACTGGTGGTGGTGCAGCTAGCTTGTTGCTATGGTTTCATCATTACCCTACACACACTGGTGGTGGTGCAGCTAGCTTGTTGCTATGGTTTCATCATTACCCAACACACACTGGTGGTGGTGCAGCTAGCTTAATGTTATGGTTTCATTACCCAACAAAAGAAGAGCTGCTGCTCACACAGAACCGACGACACCATTTGAGACAACACATAATTAGAGGGTTGCAAGTGCAGAAGCAATGGCTTGTTTGTTCTGTGCTGAATGTAACTCCTCTTCACCCTTGCTCTATTGTAAATGACCCCCACCCGAGTTAACATAGTGTTTATCTACTGGTGCTGTTATCCAGTCTGAAGCCTTTAAATGCTTCCTTTTTAGAGAGAGAGAGAGAGAGAGAGAGAGAGAGAGAGAGAGAGAGAGAGAGAGAGAGAGAGAGAGAGAGAGAGAGAGAGAGAGAGGAGAGAGAGAGAGAGAGAGAGAGAGAGAGAGAGAGAGAGAGAGAGAGAGAGAGAGAGAGAGAGAGAGAGAGAGAGAGAGAGAGAGAGAGAGAGAGACAGGGACAGACAGAGACAGAGAGAGAGCGACAGATAGAGACAGAGAGAGAGCGACAGATAGAGACAGAGAGCGACAGATAGAGACAGAGCGCGACAGAGAGAGAGAGAGAGCGACAGAGAGAGAGAGAGAGAGAGCGACAGAGAGAGCGACAGAGAGACAGAGAGAGAGAGAGAGAGCGACAGAGAGACAGAGAGAGAGAGAGAGACCAATCAGAATCCAGATTTCATGTAATGTGTAATAAGGAAAACTACATATAACTATTGGGACCGCCATCACTTTTCAAATGTTTTGCTTTCATGAGTGTTCCTTTACTATTCAAAGGTTGTCTATAGCACAAGGTCATTATGACAGCTGACATTGACAGCTCCCTGAACTTTTTTGCATTCAGGGCAGAGAAAGTCATTTCAAACACTTATTAATGAGCAAATATGGTAAAATATTAGTGTGAAATGAATAATTCCCATTGCAGTCAACACTGCTGCCAGGAAATCTAAGCAAATCTCTCTCCTTCCTGCCAAAGCAACTCACTGGAGGCTGTACACAGAACCAGCCCTCAGAGGAACAAAACAAAATAGATAAAAAAACAAAAACGATATTATAATTCTTATCCTCCCTCAAATGTGCTTTATTTTGCCTTGTCTTTGAGAAGCCATTGCAGTATCATCACCAGGATCATCATAATGTTCTCCTCCTCCTCCTATCCCAGATTGTCATTGAACCATTTACTTGATGAGGACAGACAAGACAGGCTCTACTTACGTACGGATGGCGGATGTTGGTTTGTATGTGTTTTCTATTAGATGGAGTCAACTCAACCCATTTACCCACTTACTCATGTATCATATATTACCAATATTGTGATGTCACTGCTACGACAGGCCACTGAAGTATGAGAATTCTAAATGCTTTGTCACCCACACGGATACAGTTGAAACACTCTCTTCTCCTTACAGAGGGATCGACTGTTTCAACGTGTAGTGAGTAGATGCAAGGCAAACACAAAAAAGATGTGGTTCTGCCCAGCCCAGGACAGACTGTATCAACCGGTTAGGCATCAACACCGCCGCCCACGGCCCTGACTGGCAGAATACGTTGTGGTGAACACATTTCAAAGTTGCCATGGAAAGTGTACCATAATAGTAGTGACCACAATCGTTCGGTTTTCCACAGAAGAAGACTCGTTGGCGACCACCTGTTGTTCTAACACATTTACTAATCGCTGGTACTCGTTCCAGTAGCCAATCTGAAACAGAGAAAACACAGGTTAGCATAGCAACCATAGAATTAGAATGAGTTCTATTCTTCTAATTCTATGTTAACAACATTCCCTGTGTTCGACCCCCCACCCCCACCGACCCCGCACCCATAACCCCCTCCCTCCCCTCCACTATATACAGTGTATAAACAGTTAAGTAGGAATATTTTAGTAACACGTTATAACTGCTTATATGTGCTTATAACAGATAATTACACATTATAATTGCTTATATGTGCTTAATAACACATTATACATTCTTATATGTGCTTAATAACACATTATAAATACTTATATGTGCTTAAAACAAGTAATAACACATTATTCGCTTGTAAGAAAAGCGTGAAATGTACTCTAATAATAAATAAGAGCAACCTTATATAGATACTGGAAGTGAGCCTAAATCTACTATGATTCCACCGGTGTAGCAGAGTAGCCTTATAGATACTGGAGGGGAGCCTAAATCTACTGTCATTCCACCGGTGTAGCAGAGTAGCCTTATAGATACTGGAGGTGAGCCTAAATCTACTGTCATTCCTCCGGTGTAGCAGAGTAGCCTTATAGATACTGGAGGTGAGCCTAAATCTACTGTCATTCCTCCGGTGTAGCAGAGTAGCCTTATAGATACTGGAGGGGAGCCTAAATCTACTGTCATTCCACCGGTGTAGCAGAGTAGCCTTATAGATACTGGAGGTGAGCCTAAATCTACTGTCATTCCTCCGGTGTAGCAGAGTAGCCTTATAGATACTGGAGGGGAGCCTAAATCTACTGTCATTCCACCGGTGTAGCAGAGTAGCCTTATAGATACTGGAGGGGAGCCTAAATCTACTGTCATTCCTCCGGTGTAGCAGAGTAGCCTTATAGATACTGGAGGTGAGCCTAAATCTACTGTCATTCCACCGGTGTAGCAGAGTAGCCTTATAGATACTGGAGGTGAGCCTAAATCTACTGTCATTCCACCGGTGTAGCAGAGTAGCCTTATAGATACTGGAGGGGAGCCTAAATCTACTGTCATTCCACCGGTGTAGCAGAGTAGCCTTATAGATACTGGAGGGGAGCCTAAATCTACTGTCATTCCTCCGGTGTAGCAGAGTAGCCTTATAGATACTGGAGGTGAGCCTAAATCTACTGTCATTCCACCGGTGTAGCAGAGTAGCCTTATAGATACTGGAGGTGAGCCTAAATCTACTGTCATTCCACCGGTGTAGCAGAGTAGCCTTATAGATACTGGAAGTGAGCCTAAATCTACTGTCATTCCACCGGTGTAGCAGAGTAGCCTTATAGATACTGGAGGTGAGCCTAAATCTACTGTCATTCCTCCGGTGTAGCAGAGTAGCCTTATAGATACTGGAGGTGAGCCTAAATCTACTGTCATTCCTCCGGTGTAGCAGAGTAGCCTTATAGATACTGGAGGGGAGCCTAAATCTACTGTCATTCCACCGGTGTAGCAGAGTAGCCTTATAGATACTGGAGGTGAGCCTAAATCTACTGTCATTCCTCCGGTGTAGCAGAGTAGCCTTATAGATACTGGAGGGGAGCCTAAATCTACTGTCATTCCACCGGTGTAGCAGAGTAGCCTTATAGATACTGGAGGGGAGCCTAAATCTACTGTCATTCCTCCGGTGTAGCAGAGTAGCCTTATAGATACTGGAGGTGAGCCTAAATCTACTGTCATTCCACCGGTGTAGCAGAGTAGCCTTATAGATACTGGAGGGGAGCCTAAATCTACTGTCATTCCACCGGTGTAGCAGAGTAGCCTTATAGATACTGGAGGGGAGCCTAAATCTACTGTCATTCCACCGGTGTAGCAGAGTAGCCTTATAGATACTGGAGGGGAGCCTAAATCTACTGTCATTCCTCCGGTGTAGCAGAGTAGCCTTATAGATACTGGAGGTGAGCCTAAATCTACTGTCATTCCACCGGTGTAGCAGAGTAGCCTTATAGATACTGGAGGTGAGCCTAAATCTACTGTCATTCCACCGGTGTAGCAGAGTAGCCTTATAGATACTGGAGGGGAGCCTAAATCTACTGTCATTCCACCGGTGTAGCAGAGTAGCCTTATAGATACTGGAGGGGAGCCTAAATCTACTGTCATTCCACCGGTGTAGCAGAGTAGCCTTATAGATACTGGAGGGGAGCCTAAATCTACTGTCATTCCACCGGTGTAGCAGAGTAGCCTTATAGATACTGGAGGGGAGCCTAAATCTACTGTCATTCCACCGGTGTAGCAGAGTAGCCTTATAGATACTGGAGGGGAGCCTAAATCTACTGTCATTCCACCGGTGTAGCAGAGTAGCCTTATAGATACTGGAGGTGAGCCTAAATCTACTGTCATTCCTCCGGTGTAACAGAATAACAGACAGCGGGTCTAATTTAAACCCTGGCACATCCAGCTACACAGGTTGTAGGGTAAGTAATTGATATTGGGTTGTGTGATTTGAATACACACTCAGTAATGATTCATAATGCTCCAGCTCTGCTCAGACGCCTGCCTTTCTGCACCGCAGGTCTACTATCTTAATTTGATCCCTCTGTTCCGCAGAGAATTTTTCCTGCGGAGCAAGAAAATGCAAATTCTAGCCATCTAAAGATTTGTAATTTCCTCTTTAAAATGTCAGACTCGTCACCCCTCATACCAGCATGTGTCAACACCTACAAAAATGTCCATTAATTATAAAAACAAGTACTCACTCTCAAAACCATGTGAAGGAAAGAACCTAAAGAGATTGAGATAACTATGGTGAACATACTTACGCCTCATTGGGTTATTCCTTCACATGGTTTTTGAACTCTACTGACATGTTCTCTCCAACGCACCGGTTGCCTTTCCTTCTAGCCTCATACTGGCTATCTACATTCATTATAATCCACATATAAAATTCACATTTCCTGTTGCTGCAGGATTATTTTCCTGCTGTAGCAAACTGGCTCAAATGAAGATCCTACGTATATATGTATTCCTGCCCCTGCAGCGATATACTATTATACTGCAGTTTAAGATGTACATCAATACCTTCTACTGCAGCGATATACTATTAAACTGCAGTTTATGTTGTACATCAATACCTTCTACTGCAGGTATATACTATTATACTGCAGTTTAAGTTGTACTTAAATACCTTCTACTGCAGGTATATACTATTATACTATTATACTGCTGTTTAAGTTGTACTTAAATACCTTCTACTGCAGCTATATACTATTATACTGCAGTTTAAGATGTACATCAATACCTTCTACTGCAGCGATATACTATTAAACTGCAGTTTATGTTGTACATCAATACCTTCTACTGCAGGTATATACTATTATACTGCAGTTTAAGTTGTACATAAATACCTTCTACTGCAGGTATATACTATTATACTATTATACTGCTGTTTAAGTTGTACATCAATACCTTCTACTGCAGCTGTATACTATTATACTATTATACTGCAGTTTAAGTTGTACATCAATACCTTCTACTGCAGGTATATACTATTCTTGTGATCAAGACAAAGGAGCTGATTGTGGACTACAGGAAAGGGGCCGAACAGGCCCTCTCTCACCCCCGTCACCCCTCATACCAGCCCTCTCTCACCACCGTCACCACCGTCACCCCTCATACCAGCCCTCTCTCACCACCGTCACCACCGTCACCCCTCATAACAGCCCTCTCTCACCACTGTCACCACCATCACCCCTCATACTAGCCTTCTCTCACCACCATCACCACCATCACCCCTCATAACAGCCCTCTCTCACCACCATCACCCCTCATACTAGCCTTCTCTCACCACCGTCATCACCGTCTCCTCTCTCACCTGCCGTCACTCCTCATACCAGCCCTCTCTCACCACCATCACCCCTCATACCAGCCCTCTCTCACCACCGTCACCCCTCATACCAGCCCTCTCTCACCACCGTCACCCCTCATACCAGCCCTCTCTCACCACTGTCACCACCATCACCCCTCATAACAGCCCTCTCTCACCACCATCACCACCATCACCCCTCATAACAGCCCTCTCTCACCACCATCACCCCTCATACTAGCCCTCTCTCAACACCGTCACCCCTCATAACAGCCCTCTCTCACCACCATCACCCCTCATACCAGCCTTCTCTCACCACCGTCATCACCGTCTCCTCTCTCACCTGCCGTCACTCCTCATACCAGCCCTCTCTCACCACCATCACCCCTCATACCAGCCCTCTCTCACCACCGTCACCCCTCATACCAGCCCTCTCTCACCACCGTCACCCCTCATACTAGCCCTCTCTCACCACCGTCACCACCATCACCCCTCATACTAGCCCTCACTCTCCTCTATAACCTGTCATTGTCTGCCTGGAATTTGGGCGTCATTGTCATGACCCTAAGTGACAATCTATCTCTATGTCTGCCTCAGTCTCTCGCTTTCTCTCTCTCTTTCTCTTTCTCTCTCACTCTCTCTCTCTGATTCTCTCTCTTTCCTCCTCCTGTCTCTATCCGGCTGTGAGGGGTGAGACACCAGGGCTGTGGGGCGTTAATTGGTGGTGTATTGTGCATGGAAGGCAGCCAGCAGGTTTGACTACACACCGTGCAGTGATCTAAGCTCACAGTCATCTAGCACTGTCACGTGTCAGATAAAATGGTTGCTAGCAAGGGTTGGAACTGGTTAATGTAGAAGAACAAAGTTATTTGAGGAACAGAACCCGATCCGGAAACCAAAGTGATCTATACTGTTCCCGGAACAGAACCGGTATTTTAAAAGCATTACAACTGGTTAATACCGCTATATTAGGTTCCAGGCATTTTGTTCCTGTCCCACAGAAATTGCAACAAAGCGCCTATGCAAAGCCCTCACTCTGTCACTCAGAAATGTATTCCAGCGTCTGCCTGCCAGCTGGAAATCTTTACCAGTGGGTGTGTATAGTCTGCCTGCCAGTCCCCTCTGAAGCATAGGTTACTGTAGCCCCTCCCCTCTGAAGCATAGCTTACTGTAGCCGCTCCCATCTGAAGCATAAGTTACTGTAGCCCCTCCCCTCTGAAGCATAGGTTAATGTAGCCCCTCCCCTCTGAAGCATAGGTTACTGTAGCCCCTCCCCTCTGAAGCATAGGTTACTGTAGCCCCTCCCCTCTGAAGCATACGTTAATGTAGTCCCTCCCCTCTGAAGCATAGGTTACTGTAGCCCCTCCCCTCTGAACCATAGGATACTGTAACCCCTTCCCTCTGAAGCGTAGGTTACTGTAGCCCCTCCCATCTGAAGGATAGGTTACTGTAACCCCTCCCCTCTGAAGCATAGGTTACTGTAGCCCCTCCCCTCTGAAGCATAGGTTACTGTAGCCCCTCCCCTCTGAAGCATAGCTTACTGTAGCCGCTCCCATCTGAAGCATAAGTTACTGTAGCCCCTCCCCTCTGAAGCATAGGTTAATGTAGCCCCTCCCCTCTGAAGCATAGGTTACTGTAGCCCCTCCCCTCTGAAGCATAGGTTACTGTAGCCCCTCCCCTCTGAAGCATACGTTAATGTAGTCCCTCCCCTCTGAAGCATAGGTTACTGTAGCCCCTCCCCTCTGAACCATAGGATACTGTAACCCCTTCCCTCTGAAGCGTAGGTTACTGTAGCCCCTCCCATCTGAAGGATAGGTTACTGTAACCCCTCCCCTCTGAAGCATAGGTTACTGTAGCCCCTCCCCTCTGAAGCATAGGTTACTGTAGCCCCTCCCCTCTGAAGCATAGGTTACTGTAGCCCCTCCCCTCTGAAGCATACGTTAATGTAGTCCCTCCCCTCTGAAGCATAGGTTACTGTAGCCCCTCCCCTCTGAACCATAGGATACTGTAACCCCTTCCCTCTGAAGCGTAGGTTACTGTAGCCCCTCCCATCTGAAGGATAGGTTACTGTAACCCCTCCCCTCTGAAGCATAGGTTACTGTAGCCCCTCCCCTCTGAAGCATAGGTTACTGTAGTCCCTCCCCTCTGAAGCATAGGTTACTGTAGCCCCTCCCCTCTGAACCATAGGATACTGTAACCCCTTCCCTCTGAAGCGTAGGTTACTGTAGCCCCTCCCATCTGAAGGATAGGTTACTGTAACCCCTCCCCTCTGAAGCATAGGTTACTGTAGCCCCTCCCCTCTGAAGCATAGGTTACTGTAGCCCCTCCCCTCTGAAGCATAGGTTACTGTAGCCCCTCCCCTCTGAAGCATACGTTAATGTAGCCCCTCCCCTCTGAAGCATAGCTTACTGTAGCCGCTCCCATCTGAAGCATAAGTTACTGTAGCCCCTCCCCTCTGAAGCATAGGTTAATGTAGCCCCTCCCCTCTGAAGCATAGGTTACTGTAGCCCCTCCCCTCTGAAGCATAGGTTACTGTAGCCCCTCCCCTCTGAAGCATACGTTAATGTAGTCCCTCCCCTCTGAAGCATAGGTTACTGTAGCCCCTCCCCTCTGAACCATAGGATACTGTAACCCCTTCCCTCTGAAGCGTAGGTTACTGTAGCCCCTCCCATCTGAAGGATAGGTTACTGTAACCCCTCCCCTCTGAAGCATAGGTTACTGTAGCCCCTCCCCTCTGAAGCATAGGTTACTGTAGCCCCTCCCCTCTGAAGCATAGCTTACTGTAGCCGCTCCCATCTGAAGCATAAGTTACTGTAGCCCCTCCCCTCTGAAGCATAGGTTAATGTAGCCCCTCCCCTCTGAAGCATAGGTTACTGTAGCCCCTCCCCTCTGAAGCATAGGTTACTGTAGCCCCTCCCCTCTGAAGCATACGTTAATGTAGTCCCTCCCCTCTGAAGCATAGGTTACTGTAGCCCCTCCCCTCTGAACCATAGGATACTGTAACCCCTTCCCTCTGAAGCGTAGGTTACTGTAGCCCCTCCCATCTGAAGGATAGGTTACTGTAACCCCTCCCCTCTGAAGCATAGGTTACTGTAGCCCCTCCCCTCTGAAGGATAGGTTACTGTAGCCCCTCCCCTCTGAAGCATAGGTTACTGTAGCCCCTCCCCTCTGAAGCATACGTTAATGTAGTCCCTCCCCTCTGAAGCATAGGTTACTGTAGCCCCTCCCCTCTGAAGCATAGGTTACTGTAGTCCCTCCCCTCTGAAGCATAGGTTACTGTAGCCCCTCCCCTCTGAACCATAGGATACTGTAACCCCTTCCCTCTGAAGCGTAGGTTACTGTAGCCCCTCCCATCTGAAGGATAGGTTACTGTAACCCCTCCCCTCTGAAGCATAGGTTACTGTAGCCCCTCCCCTCTGAAGCATATGTTACTGTAGCCCCCCCCCCCCCCCCCCCGAAGCATAGGTTACTGTAGCCCCTCCCCTCTGAACCATGGGTTACTGTAACCCCTTCCCTCTGAAGCGTAGGTTACTGTAGCCCCTCCCATCTGAAGGATAGGTTACTGTAACCCCTCCCCTCTGAAGCACAGGTTACTGTAGCCCCTCCACTCTGAAGGATAGGTAACTGTAGCCCCTCCCCTCTGAAGCATATGTTACTGTAGCCCCTCCCCTCTGAAGCATAGGTTACTGTAGCCCCTCCCCTCTGAAGCAAAGGTTACTGTAGCCCCTCCCCCCTGAAGCATAGGTTACTGTAGCCCCTCCCCTCTGAAGGATAGGTTACTGTAGCCCCTCCCCTCTGAAGCATAGGTTACTGTAGCCCCTCCCCTCTGAAGCATAGGTTACTGTAGCCCCTCCCCTCTGAAGCATAGGTTACTGTAGCCCCTCCCCTCTGAAGCATATGTTACTTTAGCCCCTCCCCTCTGAAGCATAGGTTACTGTAACCCCTCCCCTCTGAAGCATAGATTAATGTAGCCCCTCCCCTTTGAAGCATATGTTACTGTAGGCCCCCCCCACTGAAGCATAGGTTACTGTAGCCCCTCCCCTCTGAACCATGGGTTACTGTAACCCCTCCCGCCGGAAGCATCGGTTACTGTAACCCCTCCCCTCTGAAGCATAGGTTACTGTAGCCCCTCCCCTCTGAAGCATATGTTACTTTAGCCACCCCCCCCCCCCCACTGAAGCATAGGTTACTATAGCCCCTCCCCTCTGAACCATGGGTTACTGTAACCCCTCCCCTCTGAAGCATCGGTTACTATAGCCCCTCCCATCTGAAGCATATGTTACTGTAGCCCCTCCCCCCTGAAGCATAGGTTACTGTAGCCCCTCCCCTCTGAAGGATAGGTTACTGTAGCCCCTCCCCTCTGAAGCATAGGTTACTGTAGACCCTCCCCTCTGAAGCATATGTTACTTTAGCCACCCCCCCCCCCCACTGAAGCATAGGTTACTGTAGCCCCTCCCCTCTGAAGCATCGGTTACTATAGCCCCTCCCATCTGAAGCATATGTTACTGTAGCCCCTCCCCCCTGAAGCATAGGTTACTGTAGCCCCTCCCCTCTGAAGGATAGGTTACTGTAGCCCCTCCCCTCTGAAGCATAGGTTACTGTAGACCCTCCCCTCTGAAGCATAGGTTACTGTAGCCCCTCCACTCTGAAGCATAGGTTACTGTAGCCCCTCCCCTCTGACGCGTAGGTTACTGTAGCCCCTCCCCCCTGAAGCATAGGTTACTGTAGCCCCTCCCCTCTGAAGCATATGTTACTGTAGCCCCTCCCCTCTGAAGCATAGGTTACTGTAGCCCATCCCCTCTGAAGCATAGCTTACTGTAGCCCCTCCCCTCTGAAGGATAGGTTACTGTAGCCCCTCCCCTCTGAAGCATAGGTTACTGTAGCCCCTCCCCTCTAACGCATAGGTTACTGTAGCACCTCCCCTCTGAAGCATAGGTTACTGTAGCCCCTCCCCCCTGAAGCATAGGTTACTGTAGCCCCTCCCCCCTTAAGCATATGTTACTGTAGCCCCTCCCCTCTGAAGCATAGTTTACTGTAGCCCCTCCCCTCTGACGCATAGGTTACTGTAGCCCCTCCCCTCTGAAGCATAGGTTACTGTAGCCCCTCCCCCCTGAAGCATAGGTTACTGTAGCCCCTCCCCCCTTAAGCATGGGTTACTGTAGCCCCTCCCCTCTGAAGCATAGTTTACTGTAGCCCCTCCCCCCTTAAGCATATGTTACTGTAGCCCCTCCCCTCTGAAGCATAGTTTACTGTAGCCCCTCCCCTCTGACGCATAGGTTACTGTAGCCCCTCCCCTCTGAAGCATAGGTTAATGCAGCCCCTCCCCTTTGAAGCATAGGTTACTGTAGCCCCTCCCCTTTGAAGCATAGGTTACTGTAGCCCCTCCCCTCTGAAGCATAGGTTACTGTAGCCCCTCCCCTCTGAAGCATAGGTTACTGTAGCCCCTCCCCTCTGAAGGATAGGTTACTGTAGCCCCTCCCCTCTGAAGCATAGGTTACTGTAGCCCCTCCCCCCTGAAGCATAGGTTACTGTAGCCCCTCCCCCCTTAAGCATAGGTTACTGTAGCCCCTCCCCTCTGAAGCATAGTTTACTGTAGCCCCTCCCCTCTGAAGCATAGGTTACTGTAGCCCCTCCCCTCTGAAGCATATGTTACTGTAGCCCCTCCCCTATGGATCATAGGTTACTTTAGCCCCTCCCCTCTGAAGCATAAGTTACTGTAGCCCCTCCCCTATGGATCATAGGTTACTTTAGCCCCTCCCCTATGGATCATAGGTTACTTTAGCCCCTCCCCTCTGAAGCATAAGTTACCGTAGCCCCTCCCCTTTGAAGCATAGGTTACTGTAGCCCCTCCCCTTTGAAGCATAGGTTACTGTAGCCCCTCCCCTCTGAAGCATAGGTTACTGTAGCCCCTCCCCTCTGAAGCATAGGTTACTGTAGCCCCTCCCCTCTGAAGGATAGGTTACTGTAGCCCCTCCCCTCTGAAGCATAGGTTACTGTAGCCCCTCCCCTCTGAAGGATAGGTTACTGTAGCCCCTCCCCTCTGAAGCATAGGTTACTGTAGCCCTCCCCTCTGAAGGATAGGTTACTGTAGCCCCTCCCCTCTGAAGGATAGGTTACGTTAGCCTACTGTCGACGTTCCACGCATGATTCTGAAATTAGGGAGAGATGCTTAATTAGAGAACGTGGAATGGATTCACTTTTCAGTGCTAGTTTTTCAGTGCTCTCTCCTCACCCGCAGTTGCATCTCTCGCCCTACACTGTGACTGACAGTGTGTATGTGTTTTGTCTTTCATTATGATTAAACCATGCTGTTACGGAAAAATACAATTTGCTCATAACGTCTTTCCAATATAGCACACTAGCTCGGTACCGGTGCCCCATGTATATATCCTCGTTATTGTTATTATTATTGTGTTACTTTTTATTATTACTTTTTATTTTAGCTTACTTGGTAAATATTTTCTTCCTCTTGAACTGCACTGTTGGTTTCACGGTAAAGTCTGCACTTGTTGTTTTCGGCGAATGTGGCAAGTAAAGTTTGATTTGATTTAAATTGCTTTCCCGCTCCATAGCAAACATAGCAAAGTTCATCCTGTTCATCCTGTGATGTAGACATTTTCTGCTCAAAATGAGATGTAAAAGCTGTGTCGGTATGGAGTTATAGAGAGCTCTGTAGATGGATGTGCACGTGAGTGCCTGCACCTTTTTGGGCCCCCCTGTTCTCATCTCATAGACGTCTATAGTGTAGTTGGACCTCCGGCCATAGCTGTCAAACTGGATGTTCCCCGTCATCCCCTGAACCTGGACCTGCACCGCGGGACAGTAAAACACAGAGACAAAACACACAGAACAACGTGTAATACAGACTGCCATGTTATTATCAAAACACACAGAACAACGTGTAATACAGACTGCCAAGTTAATATCAAAACACACAGAACAACGTGTAATACAGACTGCCGAGTTATTATCAAAACACACAGAACAACGTGTAATACAGACTGCCGAGTTATTATCAAAACACACAGAACAACTTGTAATACAGACAGCCAGGTTATTAACAAAACACACAGAACAACGTGTAATACAGAAAGCCAGGTTAATATCAAAACACACAGAACAACGTGTAATACAGACTGCCATGTTAATATCAAAACACACAGAACAACGTGTAATACAGACTGCCAAGTTAATATCAAAACACACAGAACAACGTGTAATACAGACTGACAAGTTATTATCAAAACACACAGAACAACGTGTAATACAGACTGCCATGTTATTATCAAAACTCACAGAACAACGTGTAATACAGACTGCCATGTTATTATCAAAACACACAGAACAACGTGTAATACAGACTGCCAAGTTATTATCAAAACACACAGAACAACGTGTAATACAGACTGCCATGTTATTATCAAAACACACAGAACAACGTGTAATACAGACTGCCAAGTTAATATCAAAACACACAGAACAACGTGTAATACAGACAGCCAGGTTATTAACAAAACACACAGAACAACGTGTAATACAAAAAGCCAGGTTAATATCAAAACACACAGAACAACGTGTAATACAGACTGCCAAGTTAATATCAAAACACACAGAACAACGTGTAATACAGACTGCCAAGTTAATATCAAAACACACAGAACAACGTGTAATACAGACTGCCAAGTTAATATCAAAACACACAGAACAACGTGTAATACAGACAGCCAGGTTATTAACAAAACACACAGAACAACGTGTAATACAAAAAGCCAGGTTAATATCAAAACACACAGAACAACGTGTAATACAGACTGCCAAGTTAATATCAAAACACACAGAACAACGTGTAATACAGACTGCCAAGTTAATATCAAAACACACAGAACAACGTGTAATACAGACTGCCATGTTATTATCAAAACACACAGAACAACGTGTAATACAGACTGCCAAGTTATTATCAAAACACACAGAACAACGTGTAATTAAGACTGCCAAGTTAATATCAAAACACACAGAACAACGTGTAATACAGAAAGCCAGGTTAATATCAAAACACACAGAACAACGTGTAATACAGACTGCCAAGTTAATATCAAAACACACAGAACAACGTGTAATACAGAAAGCCAAGTTAATATCAAATTTGGAAATGGCTGGTATTAGGAAATGGCAGGTATTCACATAGGTTGAATCGTTGGCGTTAATCAAATGATGGAACTGATAGGCTTTAATAAAAGATGTGGGTTTATGGTAATGAGAATGAGAGTCTCTTTGTATTTCAGAGAGCTGAGCTGAGGGGGAGAGAATTTCACTGTGAGAGGTCTGTGAGAGGACATCTGGGAGGCAGAGGAAGGAGGAGATTAGTCTCTTTTTATCCTTCTCTATCTCTCCCTCTGCCCCCTCTTTATATAGATCTCTATCTTTCTCTCTGCCCCCTCTTTCTATAGATCTCTATCTCTCTATCTGCTCCCTCTTTCTATAGATCTCTATCTCTCTATCTGCCCCCTCTTTCTATAGCTCTCTATCTCTCTATCTGCCCCCTCTTTCTATAGCTCTCTATCTCTTTATCTGCCCCCTCTTTCTATAGATCTCTATCTCTTTATCTGCCCCCTCTTTCTATAGATCTCTATCTCTTTATCTGCCCCCTCTTTCTATAGCTCTCTATCTCTCTATCTGCCCCCTCTTTCTATAGCTCTCTATCTCTCTATCTGCCCCCTCTTTCTATAGCTCACTATCTCTCTATCTGCCCCCTCTTTCTATAGCTCTCGATCTCTTTATCTGCCCCCTCTTTCTATAGATCTCTATCTCTCTATCTGCTCCCTCTTTCTATAGATCTCTATCTCTGTATCTGCCCCCTCTTTCTATAGCTCTCTATCTCTCTATCTGCCCCCTCTTTCTATAGATCTCTATCTCTCTATCTGCTCCCTCTTTCTATAGCTCACTATCTCTCTATCTGCCCCCTCTTTCTATAGATCTCTATCTCTCTATCTGCCCCCTCTTTCTATAGATCTCTATCTCTCTATCTGCCCCCTCTTTCTATAGATCTCTATCTCTCTATCTGCTCCCTCTTTCTATAGATCTCTATCTCTTTATCTGCCCCCTCTTTCTATAGCTCTCTATCTCTCTATCTGCCCCCTCTTTCTATAGATCTCTATCTCTCTATCTGCCCCCTCTTTCTATAGCTCTCTATCTCTTTATCTGCCCCCTCTTTCTATAGCTCTCTATCTCTCTATCTGCTCCCTCTTTCTATAGATCTCTATCTCTGTATCTGCCCCCTCTTTCTATAGCTCTCTATCTCTCTATCTGCCCCCTCTTTCTATAGATCTCTATCTCTCTATCTGCTCCCTCTTTCTATAGCTCACTATCTCTCTATCTGCCCCCTCTTTCTATAGATCTCTATCTCTCTATCTGCCCCCTCTTTCTATAGATCTCTATCTCTCTATCTGCCCCCTCTTTCTATAGATCTCTATCTCTCTATCTGCCCCCTCTTTCTATAGATCTCTATCTCTCTATCTGCCCCCTCTTTCTATAGATCTCTATCTCTGTATCTGCCCCCTCTTTCTATAGCTCACTATCTCTCTATCTGCCCCCTCTTTCTATAGATCTCTATCTCTCTATCTGCCCCCTCTTTCTATAGCTCTCTATCTCTGTATCTGCCCCCTCTTTCTATAGCTCTCTATCTCTGTATCTGCCCCCTCTTTCTATAGATCTCTATCTCTCTATCTGCCCCCTCTTTCTATAGCTCACTATCTCTCTATCTGCCCCCTCTTTCTATAGATCTCTATCTCTTTATCTGCCCCCTCTTTCTATAGATCTCTATCTCTCTATCTGCCCCCTCTTTCTATAGATCTCTATCTCTCTATCTGCTCCCTCTTTCTATAGATCTCTATCTCTCTATCTGCCCCCTCTTTCTATAGCTCTCTATCTCTCTATCTTCCCCCTCTTTCTATAGCTCTCTATCTCTCTATCTGCCCCCTCTTTCTATAGCTCTCTATCTCTCTATCTGCCCCCTCTTTCTATAGCTCTCTATCTCTCTATCTGCCCCCTCTTTCTATAGATCTCTATCTCTCTATCTGCCCCCTCTTTCTATAGCTCCCTATCTCTCTATATGCCCCCTCTTTCTATAGATCTCTATCTCTTTATCTGCCCCCTCTTTCTATAGCTCTCTATCTCTCTATCTGCCCCCTCTTTCTATAGCTCACTATCTCTCTATCTGCCCCCTCTTTCTATAGCTCTCTATCTCTCTATCTGCCCCCTCTTTCTATAGCTCTCTATCTCTCTATCTGCCCCCTCTTTCTACTTCCCCTGTCTATCTCTCTCTCCTCCCTACATACCTCCATCTCTCTCACTACTTCCCCTGTCTATCTCTCTCTCTCCTCCCTACATACCTCCATCTCTCTCACTACTTCCCCTGTCTATCTCTCTCTCCTCCCTACATACCTCCACCTCTCTCACTTCTTCCCCCGTCTATCTCTCTCTCCTCCCTACATACCTCCATCTCTCTCACTACTTCCCCTGTCTATCTCTCTCTCCTCCCTACATACCTCCATCTCTCTCACTACTTCCCCCGTCTATCTGTCTCCCCTCGCTCCCTACCTACCTCCTTCCTTCTCTCTCTCCCTTCCCTTCTCTACCTACCTCCTTCCTTCTCTCTCTCCCTTCCCTTCTCTACCTACCTCCTTCCTTCTCTCTCTCCCTTCCCTTCTCTACCTACCTCCTTCCTTCTCTCTCTCCCTTCACTTCTCTGCCTACCTCCTTCCTTCTCTCTCTCCCTTCCCTTCTCTGCCTACCTCCTTCCTTCTCTCTCTCCCTTCCCTTCTCTACCTACCTCCTTCCTTCTCTCTCTCCCTTCCCTTCTCTACCTACCTCCTTCTTCTCTCTCTCCCTTCCCTTCCCTGCCTACCTCCTTCCTTCTCTCTCTCCCTTCCCTTCTCTGCCTACCTCCTTCCTTCTCTCTCTCCCTTCCCTTCTCTGCCTACCTCCTTCCTTCTCTTTCTACCCTCCCTACCAACCTCTTTCCTTCTACCGCTCTCCTCCCTACCGCCATCCTTCTCTCTCTCTACCTCCCTCCCCATCTATTCCTCTTTCTGTCCCTCTCTATCTTACCATTTTGAGTGCTCTCTCGATGTCGATGCCCTGGCTCCATGGCACGGCAGGGTTGGCCAGACAGTCTCCTGCGCCCCCTCGCCGTGACACGTCTACGCGTTGGCGCCGCAAGTACCGGAACGCCTCCGCGATCACCAGGATTGCATCGTGGGTCAGAGCTGACGTGTACTGCCGAGGACAAGAGAGTTCAGGGGGATCACAAGAGATCACCAGAAATCACAAGAGAGATCATGGGAGACTAACCAACGTAGTTGGCAAACAATACATCATTCATTCATTTATTTTTTCAAAAGTAGAACTTCTGAGAGATTCACTGAAGAGTTGAAACACATCGATACGACGATCGCACTGTCCCACACGTTCATCGCAAACTTACCTTGACCTGGAGAGAACAGGTTGTTAACCAGCACCTTGACTAAATGTAAATGTAAGTAAATGTTTACTGTCGTCCCTCATGAAGGATTCAGCCCCCCCCAACCCTCGGGCCAATTGAAACTTTTTTGCGCTAACTCACTAACTCACATTTTTTGCACAAACGCTTCTATTGCAGTAAATGATCTATCCTGTTGCCTAGTCACTTTACAACTACCTACATGTACAGTACATAGCTACCTCAATTACCTCGTACATCGACACATTGACTCGGTACTGGTACTCCCTGTATATGGCCATGTTATTTTCTACTTCCTGTATATAGCCATGTTATTTTCTACTTCCTGTAAACAGCCATGTTATTTTCTACTCCCTATATATACCATGTTATTTACTACTTCCTGTGTATAGACATGTGATTTACTATTTCCAATATATAGTCATGTTATTTACTACTACCTATATACAGTGGGGAGAACACGTATTTGATACACTGCCGATTTTGCAGATTTTCCTATTTACAAAGCATGTAGAGGTCTGTAATTTCTATCATAGGTACACTTCAACTGTGAGAGACGGAATCTAAAACAAAAATCCATAAAATCACATTGCATGATTTTTAAGTAATTAATTTGCATTTTATTGCATGACATAAGTATTTGATCACCTACCAACCAGTAAGAATTCCGGCTCTCACAGACCTGTTAGTTTTTCTTTAAGAGGCCCTCCTGTTCTCCACTCATTACCTGTATTAACTGCACCTGTTTGAACTCGTTACCTGTATAAAAGACACATGTCCACACACTCAATCAAACAGACTCCTACCTCTCCACAATGGCCAAGACCAGAGAGCTGTGTAAGGACATCAGGGATAAAATTGTAGACCTGCACAAGGCTGGGATGGGCTACAGGACAATAGGTAAGCAGCTTGGTGAGAAGGCAACAACTGTTGGCGGAATTATTAGAAAATGGAAGAAGTTCAAGATGACGGTCAATCACCCTCGGTCTGGGGCTCCATGCAAGATCTCACCTCGTGGGGCATCAATGATCATGAGGAAGGTGAGGGATCAGCCCAGAACTACACGGCAGGACCTGGTCAATGACCTGAATAGAGCTGGGACCACAGTCTCAAAGAAAACCATTAGTAACACACTACGCCGTCGTGGATTAAAATCCTGCAGCGCACGCAAGGTCCCCCTGCTCAAGCCAGCGCATGTCCAGGCCCGTCTGAAGTTTGCCAATGACCATCTGGATGATCCAGAGGAGGAATTGGAGAAGGTCATGTGGTCTGATGAGACAAAAATAGAGCTTTTTGGTCTAAACTCCACTCGCCGTGTTTGGAGGAAGAAGAAGGATGAGTACAACCCCAAGAACACCATCCCAACCGTGAAGCATGGAGGTGGAAACATCATTCTTTGGGGATGCTTTTCTGCAAAGGGAACAGGACGACTGCACCGTATTGAGGGGAGGATGGATGGGGCCATGTATCGCGAGATCTTGGCCAACAACCTCCTTCCCTCAGTAATAGCATTGAAGATGGGTCGTGGCTGGGTCTTCCAGCATGACAATGACCCGAAACACACAGCCAGGGCAACTAAGGAGTGGCTCCGTAAGAAGCATCTCAAGGTCCTGGAGTGGCCTAGCCAGTCTCCAGACCTGAACCCAATAGAACATCTTTGGAGGGAGCTGAAAGTCCGTGTTGCCCAGCAACAGCCCCGAAACCTGAAGGATCTGGAGAATGTCTGTATGGAGGAGTGGGCCAAAATCCCTGCTGCAGTGTGTGCAAACCTGGTCAAGAACTACAGGAAACATATGATCTCTGTAATTGCAAACAAAGGTTTCTGTACCAAATATTAAGTTCTGCTTTTCTGATGTATCAAATAGTTATGTCATGCAATAAAATGCAAATTAATTACTTAAAAATCATACAATGTGATTTTCTGGATTTTTGATTTTCTGGATTTTTTGATTTTCTGGATTTTTTTGATTCCGTCTCTCACAGTTGAAGTGTACCTATGATAAAAATTACAGAGTGACATAGGAAAACCTGCAAAATCGGCAGTGTATCAAATACTTGTTCTCCCCACTGTATGCTATTTTTTACTTCCTAAACTCAGCAACAACAAAAAATCCTCTCACTGTCAACTGTGTTAATTGTTAGCTAACTTAACATGTGTAAATATTTGTATGAACATAACAAGATTCAACAACTGAGACATAAACTGAACAAGTTCCACAGACATGTGACTAACAGAAATGGAATAATGTGTCCCTGAACAAAGGCGGGGATTGGCTCTAGCCCTCACCCTCCGATCCAACAGGTCCCAGACGTGCTCAATGGGATTGAGATCCGGGCTCTTCGCTGGCCATGGCAGAACACTGACATTCCTGTCTTGCAAGAAATCATGGACAGAACGAGCAGTATGGCTGGTGGCATTGTCATGCTGGAGGGTCATGTCAGGATGAGCCTGCAGGAAGGGTACCACATGAGGGAGGAGGAAGTTTCCCTGTAACGCACAGCGTTGAGATTGCCTGCAATGACAACAAGCTCAGTCTGATAACGCTGTGACACATCGCCCCAGACCATGACGGACCCTCCACCTCCAAATCGATCCCGCTACAGAGTACAAGCCTCGTGGTAACGCTTATTCCTTCGACAATAAACGCGAATCCGACCATCACCCCTGGTGAGACAAAACCGCGACTCGTCAATGAAGAACACTTTTTGCCAGTCCTGTCTGGTCCAGTGACGGTGGGTTTGTGCCCATAGGCGACGTTGTTGCCGGTGATGTCTGGTGAGGACCTGCCTTACAACAGGCCTACAAGCCCTCAGTCCAGCCTCTCTCAGCCTATTGTGGACAGTCTGAGCACTGATGGAGGGATTGTGCGTTCCTGGTGTAACTCGGGCAGTTGTTGTTGCCATCCTGTACCTGTCCCGCAGGTGTGATGTTCGGATGTACCGATCCTGTGCAGGTGTTGTTACACGTGGTCTGCCACTGCGAGGACGATCAGCTGTCCGTCCTGACTCCCTGTAGCGCTGTCTTAGGCGTCTCACAGTACGTACATTGCAATTCATTGCCCTGGCCACATCGGCAGTCTTCATGCCTCCTTGCAGCATGCCTAAGGCACGTTCACGCAGATGAGCAGGGACCTTGGACATATTTATTTTGGTATTTTTCAGTCAGTAGAAATGTCTCTTTAGTGTCCTAAGTTTTCATAACTGTGACCGTCTGTAATGTTATTTACTACTTCCTATATATAGACATCTTATTTACTACTTCCTATAGATAGACATGTTATTTACTACTTCATGTATATAGACATGTTATTTACTACTTCCTATATATAGCCATGTTATTTACTACTTCATGTATATAGCCATGTTATTTACTACTTCCTATATATAGACATGTTATTTACTACTTCCTATATATAGACATGTTATTTACTACTTCCTATATATAGACATGTTATTTACTACTTCCTATATATAGCCATTTATTTACTAATTCCTATATATAGCCATGTTTTTTACTACTTCCTATATATAGCCATGTAATTTACTACTTCCTATATATAGACATGTTTTTTACTACTTCCTATATATAGCCATGTAATTTACTACTTCCTATATTTGTTTCACAGTGTATTTATTCCTTGTGTCACTTGTTCAGTTTGTATTGTATTTTTATCTTATCTTTAACTATGCACTGTTCGTCTATGTCCCTGTCCTTAGAGAGCCGTTTTATTTCTCTGTTTGGTTAGGTCAGGGTGTGATTTGGGGTGGGCATTCTATGTTGTCTATTTCTTTGTTTTTGGCCGAGTATGGTTCCCAATCATGGGCAGCTGTCTATCGTTGTCTCTGATTGGGGATCATACTTAGGCAGCCCTTTTTCCACCTGTGAATGAATGTGGGTAGTTATTTTCTGTTTAGTCTCTGTTACCTGACAGAACTGTTCGCTTTCGCTTTGTTACTTTGTTTGAGTGTTTTTTTGATGATAAAAGTAATCATGAACACTTTTCACACTGCGCTTTGGTCCACTCCTTCCGACGACAGGCGTTACAGTCTATACCTGTTGTCTACAAAGCATTTGACAAATATAATTTGATTTGATATATATATTTTAATGAATTACTATAGCGCACTCCTTGGGACAATCATTGTGTTTTTGTAAATACCAGTTCTCTATGGCAAGACGCATCATTCACCCAAGTTTAGTCAAAATCGGGCCAGTGCTATCGGTGATGTTGCGTGTGACTAACGTACAAATGTACTACCATACAGAGACAGATTCACAGTTCCTTCCCCGATTTCATCGTGGGGGACAATTAAGTGTAATTTCAAACCCATTTCTTCCTTGATCAGTGTTTAATTAGATGTACATTGAAGCTGTGCTATAACCTTGCTTCACATCTGCATATCAATATATCGATCGTTGGGGAAGGGAAGGAGAGAAATGAAAAAAGAAAGAGAATGGGAGAGTGACATACTGAGAGGAGAAGAAGAGAGAAGAGAGGAGAAGGAGAGGAAACGAAAGTGAGAAGAGAGGAGAACGAGAGGAAACGAAAGTGAGAAGAGAGGAGAAGGAGAGGAAACGAAAGTGAGAAGAGAGGAGAAGGAGAGGAAACGAAAGTGAGAAGAGAGGAGAAGGAGAGGAAACGAAAGTGAGAAGAGAGGAGAAGGAGAGGAAACGAAAGTGAGAAAGGAACGTGAGAAGAAAGAGAATGGGAGAGTGACAGAGGCTGAGAGGAGAAGGACAAGAGGGAGAGCTCTCTATCCAAGAAAAGAGATGGATACATTCAGTTTTGCATTCTTAACAGCACATCATGAAAGGCTTGGCTGCTGTTCTGTAGTCTGCAGTAGATACCTTGAGCGGAGTGTTCTTGGCCTCTGGGAATTCCCTTTCATCCAGTCTCTCCCAGCGCTGTAGGAACTGTTGAACGATGGGGTTCTCAGGGCTCACTATCTGGAAGCCTGATATGTTGGCCCCGCCTAGGAAGACCTTGTCCAAGCTCACATTGGAGAAACCCTGACATCAGAGAGAGAGGAGGGAGGGATGGACGGAGACAGGGAGAGAAGGATGGAGGGAGAGAGGCAGGGGGAGAGAGAGAGAGAAACAGAGAGACAGAGGGAGAAAGACAGGGAGAGAAACAGAGGGCAAGAGACAGAGATAGAGGGAGACAGAGAGACAGAGTGAGAGAGTCAGACAGAAAGACAGAGTGAGAGACAGAGAGAAACAGAGGGTGAGAGACAGAGAGACAGAGGGAGAGAGAAATAGAGGGAGAGAGGGAAAGAGACAGAGGGGGAGAGACAGAGGGAGAGAGACAGAGGGAGAGAGACAGAGAGATAAACAGAGTGAGAGACAGAGAGAGAAACAGAGTGCGAGAGACAGAGAGAGAAACAGAGTGCGAGAGACAGAGAGAGAGACAGAGGGAGAGAGAAATAGAGGGAGAGAGGGAAAGAGACAGAGGGGGAGAGACAGAGAGAGAGACAGAGGGAGAGAGACAGAGAGATAAACAGAGGGAGAGACAGAGAGAGAAACAGAGGGAGAGAGACAGACAGAGAGCGATAGAGACAGAGAAACAGAGGGAATTCAGGGTCCAAAAGCATAACGTTTCCAAGAAAATGTTAAAGGAATCACCTTGAAAGTGTGTTTTGGGAGTTGAAAACCCTCCTCCCTGAATGTTGCACGAGGAACGATGTCATAAATCTAGCTTCTCAATGTAACTCAGTGAAGAGTATTAGACCCTACAAGGTAGTCAATAGTTACAGAAAGGAATACAATTTTATTTTCAGCCATGATAAAATGGAGGTCTATGTTTCTTTGTCAAGATGATGTGAACAGTGTCTCTTCTACATACAGCACTGCGCAACGGAATTAAGATATGGTACAACAACACAACAACACGTTTTCCCCTGGTTGATGGCTCAGTCCGTCCTCCCAGAGAATCAAACGTATTGTAATGTATTCTGACAAGCCGGCGGCTCCAACTGCCGTCAAATTACACGGTGCCTCCTGGAGTCATGTCAGAGTGAGCTTTCTTTTCATGGTCAAATTGCTAGTTTCAGAGTACAGCGTCGTGTTATGGAGTACAAGGGCATGTGTCCGTGACTTGTGCATAATGGGGACTTTTAAAGTCAGGGACACAGCGGAGAGAGAACAACAGGACAGGAGAGGAGGGGAGGGGAATGGGAGAGGAAAGGAGAGGAGAGGGGAGGAAAGGAGAGGAGAGGAGAGGAGAGGAGAGGAGAGGAGAGGAGAGGAGAGGAGAGGAGAGGAGAGGAGAGGAGAGGAGAGGAGAGGAGAGGAGAGGAGAGGAGAGGAGAGGGGAATGGGAGAGGAAAGGAGAGGAGAGGGGAGGGGAATGGGAGAGGAAAGGAGAGGGCTGGGGAATGGGAGAGGAAAGGAGAGGGGAGGGGAATGGGGGAGGAAAGGAGAGGAGAGGGGAGGGGAATGGGAGAGGAAAGGAGAGGAGAGGGGAGGGGAATGGGAGAGGAAAGGGGAGGAGAGGAGGGGAGAGGAGAGGAGAGGAGAGGAGAGGAGAGGAGAGGAGAGGAGAGGAGAGGAGAGGACTGGGGAATGGGGAATGGGGAATGGGGAATGGGAGAGGAAAGGAGAGGAGAGGGGAGGGGAATGGGAGAGGAAAGGAGAGGAGAGGGCTGGGGAATGGGAGAGGAAAGGAGAGGAGAGGGGAGGGGAATGGGAGAGGAAAGGAGAGGGGAGGGGAATGGGAGAGGAAAGGAGAGGGGAGGGGAATGGGAGAGGAAAGGAGAGGAGAGGAGAGGGGAATGGGAGAGGAAAGGAGAGGAGAGGGGAGGGGAAAGGGAGAGGAAAGGAGAGGAGAGGGGAATGGGAGAGGAAAGGAGAGGGGAGGGGAGGGGAATGGGAGAGGAAAGGAGAGGACAGGGGAGGGGAATGGGAGAGGAAAGGAGAGGAGAGGGGAGGGGAATGGGAGAGGAAAGGAGAGGAGAAGGGAGGGGAATGGGAGAGGAAAGGAGAGGAGAGGGGATGGGAATGGGAGAGGAAAGGAGAGGAGAGGGGGGGGGGATGGGAGAGGAGAGGAGAGGGCTGGGGAATGGGAGAGGAAGGAGAGGAGAGGGGAGGGGAATGGGAGAGGAAGGAGAGGAGAGGGGAGGGGAATGGGAGAGGAAGGAGAGGAGAGGGGAGGTGAATGGGAGAGGAAAGGAGAGGAGAGGGGAGGGGAATGGGAGAGGAAAGGAGAGGAGAGGGGAGGGGAATGGGAGAGGAAAGGAGAGGAGAGGGGAGAGGAATGGGAGAGGTAAGGAGAGGAGAGGGCTGGCCCTTGCTCTCATCTTAATAATACAGGAGTCAACCTGAAACTATAAGTTTCCACTTTATCCCTCTGACGACAGCAGATCAGACACTCTATCCACATGGTTGAAAAGTATTGTAATGAAAACTAGATGTCACTATGTCCCTCCCCTATGACCTTGTTCTCCAATGCATTTTGAGATGGAGGCAAGGAGATAGGAGGCAAGGAACCATGGAAATATTGAGAAATATTGAGAAAGGCTGCCCTACTGTTTCTTAGAATTTAGCAGATGTGATTGAGAGTGTAGAGAAATTCTTATGTTCCTAGCTCTATCAGTGGAGTAATATTTATCAATACACACAAATCTATAAAGTAAAATAATGGAATAAAGATATATAGAAATATTAGGAAGAAGCAATGTCGGAATACAGAGTGTATATACAGTATATATATATATATATATATACAGTTGAAGTCGGAAGTTTACATATACTTAGGTTGGAATCATTCAAATTTGTTTGTCAATCACTCCACAAATTTCTTGTTAACAAACTATAGTTTTGGCAAGTCGGTTAGGACATCTACTTTGTGCATGACACAAGTCATTTTTCCAACAATTGTTTACAGACAGATTATTTCACTTATAATTCACTGTATCACAATTCCAGTGGGTCAGAAGTTTACATACCCCAAGTTGAATGTGCCTTTAAACAGCGTGGAAAATTCAAATAAATGATGTCATGGCTTTAGAAGCTTCTGATAGACTAATTGACATAATTTGAGTCAATTGGAGGTGTACCTGTGGATGTATTTCAAGGCCTACCTTCAAACTCAGTGCCTCTTTACTTGACATCATGGAAAAATCGAAAGAAATCAGCCAAGACCTCAGAAAAAAAATTGTAGACCTCCTCAAGTCTGGTTCATAATTGGGAGAAATTTCCAAACGCCTGAAGTTTCCACGTTCATCTGTACAAACAATAGTACGCAAGTATAAACACCATGGGACCACACAGCCGTCATACCGCTCAGGAAGGAGACGCGTTCTGTCTCCTAGAGATGAACGTACTTTGGTGCGAAAAGTGCAAATCAATCACAGAACAACAGTAAAAGACCTTGTGAAGATGCTGGAGGAAACAGGTACAAAAGTATCTGTATCCAAAACGAGTCCTATATTGACATAACCTTATAGGCCGCCCACCAAGGAAGAAGCCACTGCTCCTAAACTGCCATAAAAAAGCCAGACTACGCTTTGCAAATGCAGATGGGGACAAAGATCGTACTCTTTGGACAAATGTCCTCTGGTCTGATGAAACAAAATTAGAAATGTTTGGCCATAATGACCATCGTTATGTTTTGGAGGAGAAAGGGGGAGACTTGCAAGCCGAAGACCACTATCCCAACCGTGAAGCACGGGGGTGGCAGCATCATGTTGTAGGGGTGCCTTGCTGTAGGAGGGACTGGTGCACTTCACAAAATAAATGGCATCATGAGGGGGAAAATTATGTGGATATATTGAAGCAACATCTCAAGACATCAGTCAGGAGGTTAAATCTTGGGTCTTCCAAATGAACAATGACCCCAAGCTTACTTCCAAAGTTGTAGGAAAATGGCTTAAGGACAACAAAGTCAAGGTATTGGAGTGGCCATCACAAAGCCCTGACCTCAATCCCGTAGAAAATGTGTGGGCGGAACTGAAAAAGCATGTGCGAGCATGGAGGCCTACAAACCTGACTCAGTTACAACAGCTCTGTGTCACGCCCTGACCATAGAGAGCCCTCGGTTCTTAAGGTCAGAGCGTGACTAAGGGGGTGTTCTAGTCATTTATTTTCTATGTTGCTGGTTTGTATGGTTCCCAATTAGAGGCAGCTGGTAATCGATGCCTCTAATTGGGGATCATATCTAGGAAGCCCTTTTCTCCCACCTGCTTTGTGGGATATTGTTTTGTTGATTGCTGATGTGCGCTGTGTTAGTTCACGGTCGGTGTTTGTTTATTGTTTTTTTTAGAAGTTTCACTTTAAATAAATATGTGGAACTCAAATCACGCTGCGCCTTGGTCTGTCTTTCCTCACGACCACCGTAACACTCTGTCAGGAGGAATGGACCAAATTTCACCCAAATTATTGTGGGACGCTTGTGGAAGTCTACCCGGAACATTTGACCCAAGTTAAACACTTTAAAGACAATGCTAGCAAATACCAATTGAGTGTATGTAAACTTCTGACCCACTGGGAATGTGATGAAAGAAATAAAAGCTGAAATAAATCATTCTCTCTACGATTATTCTGACATTTCCCATTCTTAAAATAAAGTGGTGATCCTAACTGACCTAAGACATGGCACTTTTACTAGGGTTAAATGTCAGAAATTGTGAAAAACTGAGTTTATTAAATGTATTTGGCTAAGGTGTATGTAAACTTCCGACCTCAACTGTATACAGAACCAGTCAAAAGTTTGGACACACTTTTTAATTCAAGGGTTTTCTTTATTTGTACTATTTTCTACATTGTAGAATAATAGTGAGGACATCAACACTATGAAATAACACATATAGAATCATGTAGTAACCAGAAAAGTGTTAAACAAATCAAAATATATTTTAGATTTTAGATTCTTCAAAGTAGCCACCCTTTGCCTTGATGACAGCTTTGAACACTCTTGGCACTCTCTCAACCAGCTCCATGAGGTAGTGCATTTTTAAAAGTTAATTTGTGGAATTTCTTTCCTTCTTAATCCGTTTGAGCCAATCAGTTGTGTCGTGACATAGTAGGGGTGGTATACAGAAGATAGCCCTATTTGGTAAAATACCAAGTCCAAATTATAGCAAGAACGGCTCAAATAAGCAAAGAGAAACGATAGTCCATCATTACTTTATGACATGAAGGTCAGTCAATACGGAAAATTTCAAGAACTTGATAAAAGCCCATATCTACTCAAGTGCAGTCGCAAAAACCATCAAGAGCTATGATGAAACTGGCTCTAATGAGGACCGCCACAGGAAAGGAATACCCAGAGTTACCTCTGCTGCCAAGGATAAGTTAATTAGAATTAACTGCACCTCAGCTTTGCTGGTACCACTTTGTGGTTTTTTTAGAATTCAAGGCACACTTAACCAGCATGGCTACCACAGCATTCTGCAGCGATACGCCATCCCATCTGGTTTGGGCTTAGTGGGACTATCAGTTGTTTTTCTACAGGACAATGACCCAACACACCTCCAGGCTGTGTAAGGGCTATTTGACCAAGACAGAGAGTGATGGAGTGCTGTATCAGATGACTTGGCCTCCACAATCACCCAACCTCAACCCAATTGACATGGTTTGGGATGAGTCGAACCGCAGAATGAAGGAAAAGCAGCCAACAAGTGCTCAGCATATGTGGGAACTCCTTCAAGACTGTTGGAAAAACATTCCTTATGAAGCTGGTTGAGAGAATGCCAAGTGTTCAAAGCTGTCATCAAGGCAAAGGGTGAGTACTTTGAAGAATATTAATTCTAAAATATATTTTGACTTGTTTAACACTTTTTTGGTTACCACACGATTCCATATGTGTAATTTCATTGTTTTGATGTACAATGTAGAAAATTGTAAAAATAAATAAAAACCCTTGAATGAGTAGGTGTGTCCCAACTTTTGACTGGTACTGTATGTTGACTCACCAAGTTAGACAGGATGTAGTGGTATCCACGGGCGTTCTTCCCCAGAGAGACCACCTGTAGGAGAGATCAACACAAAGGTGAGCCAACCAGTGTTGCCTGAGCTGTGTCATGGGGTGTAGGGTGACGGTGCCCCTATATGCTGATATTGGGTTAGCATTTCCCCCACTAATGGTTAAGGTTAGTCAGTCATGATACAGGCTAGTCAGTCATGATACAGGCTAGTCAGTCATGATACAGGTTAGTCAGTCATGATACAGGCTAGTCAGACATGATACAGGCTAGTCAGTCATGATACAGGCTAGTCAGACATGATACAGGTTAGTCAGTCATGATACAGGCTAGTCAGACATGATACAGGTTAGATACAGGCTAGTCAGTCATGATACAGGTTAGATACAGGCTAGTCAGTCATGATACAGGTTAGTCAGTCATGATACAGGCTAGTCAGACATGATACAGGTTAGTCAGTCATGATACAGGCTAGTCAGTCATGATACAGGTTAGTCAGTCATGATACAGGCTAGTCAGTCATGATACAGGCTAGTCAGTCATGATACAGGCTAGTCAGTCATGATACAGGCTAGTCAGTCATGATACAGGCTAGTCAGTCATGATACAGGCTAGTCAGTCATGATACAGGCTAGATACAGGCTAGTCAGTCATGATACATGTTAGTCAGTCATGATACAGGTTAGTCAGACATGATACAGGTTAGTCAGTCATGATACAGGTTAGTCAGACATGATACAGGTTAGTCAGTCATGATACAGGCTAGTCAGTCATGATACAGGCTAGATACAGGCTAGTCAGTCATGATACATGTTAGTCAGTCATGATACAGGTTAGTCAGTCATGATACAGGCTAGTCAGTCATGATACAGGTTAGTCAGACATGATACAGGTTAGTCAGTCATGATACAGGTTAGTCAGTCATGATACAGGTTAGTCAGTCATGATACAGGTTAGTCAATCATGATACAGGTTAGTCAGTCATGATACAGGTTAGTCAGTCATGATACAGGCTAGTCAGACATGATACAGGTTAGTCAGTCATGATACAGGTTAGTCAATCATGATACAGGTTAGTCAGTCATGATACAGGTTAGTCAGTCATGATACAGGCTAGTCAGTCATGATACAGGCTAGTCAGTCATGATACAGGCTAGTCAGTCATGATACAGGCTAGTCAGTCATGATACAGGCTAGTCAGTCATGATACAGGCTAGTCAGTCATGATACAGGTTAGTCAGTCATGATACAGGCTAGTCAGTCATGATACAGGCTAGTCAGTCATGATACAGGCTAGTCAGTCATGATACAGGCTAGTCAGTCATGATACAGGCTAGTCAGTCATGATACAGGCTAGTCAGTCATGATACAGGCTAGATACAGGCTAGTCAGTCATGATACATGTTAGTCAGTCATGATACAGGCTAGTCAGTCATGATACAGGTTATTCAGTTATAATCTCTAAATCACAAGCCATTCATATTATAATGCATTTGTGAATACAGCATGGTCATTATGAGGTCTGTAATTTCTGATGGAGAGCCCACCCACCCCCAGACTGATACAGGAAGCCAGAGTTTCAGAGTGTGGATGGATGCAATGACGAGATTGACAAACACATCTCAGTTTTCATCAGTGTTCTGCAAACACGCGCGTTCCACAAAGGAATCACACGACAACATGAGTCCGTGCCAGAACTAGTGTGTCAGAACATGTTCTGAGTCCAGCCCCATTCGCTAAACAAACAGTCAATGTAGCCACTAGATTTCTCCGGATCTGAGCCTGGTAGCCTGAGGCCTTAAATAGCTGAGCCTGGTAACCTGAGGCCTTAAATAGTTGAGTCTGGTAACCTGAGGCCTTAAATATCTGAGCCTGGTAACCTGAGGCCTTAAATATCTGAGCGTGGTAACCTGAGGCCTTAAATAGCTGAGCCTGGTAACCTGAGGCCTTAAATAGCTGAGCCTGGTAACCTGAGGCCTTAAATATCTGAGCCTGGTTACCTGAGGCCTTAAATATCGGTAACCTGAGGCCTTAAATAGCTGAGCCTGGTAACCTGAGGCCTTAAATAGCTAAGCCTGGTAACCTGAGGCCTTAAATAGCTGAGCCTGGTAACCTGAGGCCTTAAATAGCTGAGCCTGGTAAGCTGAGCCTGGTAACCTGAGGCCTTAAATAGCTGAGCCTGGTAACCTGAGGCCTTAAATAGCTGAGCCTGGTTACCTGAGGCCTTAAATAGCTGAGCCTGGTAACCTGAGGCCTTAAATAGCTGAGCCTGGTAACCTGAGGCCTTAAATAGCTGAGCCTGGTAACCTGAGGCCTTAAATAGCTGAGTCTGGTAACCTGAGGCCTTAAATAGCTGAGCCTGGTAACCTGAGGCCTTAAATAGCTGAGCCTGGTTACCTGAGGCCTTAAATAGCTGAGCCTGGTTACCTGAGGCCTTAAATAGCTGAGCCTGGTAACCTGAGGCCTTAAATAGCTGAGCCTGGTAACCTGAGGCCTTAAATAGCTGAGCCTGGTAACCTGAGGCCTTAAATATCGGTAACCTGAGGCCTTAAATAGCTGAGCCTGGTAACCTGAGGCCTTAAATAGCTGAGCCTGGTAAGCTGAGGCCTTAAATAGCTGAGCCTGGTAACCTGAGGCTTTAAATAGCTGAGCCTGGTAACCTGAGGCCTTAAATAGCTGAGCCTGGTAACCTGAGGCCTTAAATATCGGTAACCTGAGGCCTTAAATAGCTGAGCCTGGTAACCTGAGGCCTTAAATAGCTGAGTCTGGTAACCTGAGGCCTTAAATATCTGAGCCTGGTAACCTGAGGCCTTAAATATCTGAGCCTGGTAACCTGAGGCCTTAAATAGCTGAGCCTGGTAACCTGAGGCCTTAAATAGCTGAGCCTGGTAACCTGAGGCCTTAAATATCTGAGCCTGGTTACCTGAGGCCTTAAATATCGGTAACCTGAGGCCTTAAATAGCTAAGCCTGGTAACCTGAGGCCTTAAATAGCTGAGCCTGGTAACCTGAGGCCTTAAATAGCTGAGCCTGGTAACCTGAGGCCTTAAATAGCTGAGCCTGGTAACCTGAGGCCTTAAATAGCTAAGCCTGGTAACCTGAGGCCTTAAATAGCTGAGCCTGGTAACCTGAGGCCTTAAATAGCTGAGCCTGGTAACCTGAGGCCTTAAATAGCTGAGCCTGGTAACCTGAGGCCTTAAATAGCTGAGCCTGGTAACCTGAGGGCTTAAATAGCTGAGCCTGGTAACCTGAGGCCTTAAATAGCTGAGCCTGGTAACCTGAGGCCTTAAATATCTGAGCCTGGTAACCTGAGGCCTTAAATATCTGAGCCTGGTAACCTGAGGCCTTAAATAGCTGAGCCTGGTAACCTGAGGCCTTAAATAGCTGAGCCTGGTAACCTGAGGCCTTAAATATCTGAGCCTGTTAACCTGAGGCCTTAAATATCTGAGCCTGGTAACCTGAGGCCTTAAATAGCTGAGCCTGGTAACCTGAGGCCTTAAATAGCTGAGCCTGGTAACCTGAGGCCTTAAATAGCTGAGCCTGGTAACCTGAGGCCTTAAATAGCTGAGCCTGGTAACCTGAGGCCTTAAATAGCTGAGCCTGGTAACCTGAGGCCTTAAATAGCTGAGCCTGGTAACCTGAGGCCTTAAATAGCTGAGCCTGGTAACCTGAGGCCTTAAATAGCTGAGCCTGGTAACCTGAGGGCTTAAATAGCTGAGCCTGGTAACCTGAGGCCTTAAATAGCTGAGCCTGGTAACCTGAGGCCTTAAATAGCTGAGCCTGGTAACCTGAGGGCTTAAATAGCTGAGCCTGGTAACCTGAGGCCTTAAATAGCTGAGCCTGGTAACCTGAGGCCTTAAATAGCTGAGCCTGGTAACCTGAGGGCTTAAATAGCTGAGCCTGGTAACCTGAGGCCTTAAATAGCTGAGCCTGGTAACCTGAGGCCTTAAATAGCTGAGCCTGGTAACCTGAGGCCTTAAATAGCTGAGCCTAGTAACCTGAGGCCTTAAATATCTTGTTCTTTACTTCTACTGATTCCAACCAACCTCTTGTGGTTTACATCTGGGTTTTTATTTTCTCTCTGCAGAATCAAGTGACAGAAAATGATATATGTTTTCAATTTAGAGAAGTCGATTCTCTGGTGACGCATTGTATAGGCAGCCCACTTCCCAGCAGACACATGATGAGAGGGGGAACGAAGAGGTACTGCTGATCACCCATTTCCCACAACCCCAGACATTCTTCACTCAGCCATTACTGAAGCTGTGTGTTGTTATTAAACAGATTTTCATCCAATTTCAGAAAAAAAACACTCAACTATTGAATTCCTTTCAGTCCTTCTGATCTCTTGACATAACTAGTCATGCCTACATACCGCAAAGACGGGGGCCTCTAAAATTATCTCAACATTTCTGGCATGGGATGGGCTGACCACACCCATTGCCACGCCCATGCCACGCCCCATGCCACGCCCCTCTGTCACGCCCCTCTGCCACGCCAACCACCTAAGCCCCTTTTTGATGCAGAACAGTGCCTGTTATTTAGGTATTCAGAACCAGGAACAGCACAATAGGAGATGAACATACCACCGGGCTTCTATTGCTAATATCTGTCAAATCACCAAGTAGTGCAAGTCTGATTTACGACCCAACTCTTTTGCCGAAGTTCAAAATCCAACACAAAATGGTTCTGAGAGAACAGGACCCTGGTGAGAAGTAGTGCACCCTATTCCCTATGGACCCTGGTGAGAAGTAGTGCACCCTATTCCCTATGGACCCTGGTGAGAAGTAGTGCACTCTATTCCCTATGGACCCTGGTGAGAAGTAGTGCACCCTATTCCCTATGGACCCTGGTGAGAAGTAGTGCACCCTATTCCCTATGGACCCTGGTGAGAAGTAGTGCACCCTATTCCCTATGGACCCTGGTGAGAAGTAGTGCACCCTATTCCCTATGGGCCCTGGTGAGAAGTAGTGCACTCTATTCCCTATGGACCCTGGTGAGAAGTAGTGCACCCTATTCCCTATGGACCCTGGTGAGAAGTAGTGCACTCTATTCCCTATGGACCCTGGTGAGAAGTAGTGCACCCTATTCCCTATGGACCCTGGTGAGAAGTAGTGCACCCTATTCCCTATGGACCCTGGTGAGAAGTAGTGCACCCTATTCCCTATGGACCCTGGTGAGAAGTAGTGCACCCTATTCCCTATGGACCCTGGTGAGAAGTAGTGCACCCTATTCCCTATGGACCCTGGTGAGAAGTAGTGCACCCTATTCCCTATGGACCCTGGTGAGAAGTAGTGCACCCTATTCCCTATGGACCCTGGTGAGAAGTAGTGCACCCTATTCCCTATGGACCCTGGTGAGAAGTAGTGCACCCTATTCCCTATGGACCCTGGTGAGAAGTAGTGCACCCTATTCCCTATGGACCCTGGTGAGAAGTAGTGCACCCTATTCCCTATGGACCCTGGTGAGAAGTAGTGCACCCTATTCCCTATGGGCCCTGGTCAAAAGTAGTGCACTCTATTCCCTATGGACCCTGGTGAGAAGTAGTGCACTCTATTCCCTATGGACCCTGGTGAGAAGTAGTGCACCCTATTCCCTATGGGCCCTGGTCAAAAGTAGTGCACCCTATTCCCTATGGGCCCTGGTCAAAAGTAGTGCACCCTATTCCCTATGGGCCCTGGTCAAAAGTAGTGCACCCTATTCCCTATGGGCCCTGGTCAAAAGTAGTGCACCCTATTCCCTATGGGCCCTGGTCAAAAGTAGTACACCCTATTCCCTATGGGCCCTGGTCAAAAGTAGAGCACTACACTATGGGCCCTGGTCAAAAGTAGTGCGCTACCCTATGGGTCCTGGTTAAAGGTAGTGCACTACCCTATGGGTCCTGGTCAAAAGTAGTGCACTACCCTATGGGCCCTGGTCAAAAGTAGTACACCCTATTCCCTATGGGCCCTGGTCAAAAGTAGTGCACCCTATTCCCTATGGGCCCTGGTCAAAAGTAGTACACCCTATTCCCTATGGGCCCTGGTTAAAGGTAGTGCACTACCCTATGGGTCCTGGTTAAAGGTAGTGCACTACCCTATGGGTCCTGGTCAAAAGTAGTGCACTACCCTATGGGCCCTGGTTAAAGGTAGTGCACTACCCTATGGGCCCTGGTTAAAGGTAGTGCACTACCCTATGGGTCCTGGTCAAAAGTAGTGCACTACCCTATGGGCCCTGGTCAAAAGTAGTACACCCTATTCCCTATGGGCCCTGGTCAAAAGTAGTGCACTATATAGGTAATAGAGTGCCAATGAGAGCGTCCTTGACCTTTGGCTCTAGTCTCGAGGTTTTGGACACTGCCCACACCTCCACCCTGTGGTTCCCTTGGTTACACTAGACCTGCAGGCCTCCTCACAGCTGCCCAGCGCTGGCCAGAGAAGCAGCCGGCCACCTGCTTCCGACCTGGCACACACCTCTATGACACAGCAACCTTGGGCTGGGGCACAGCGACAATCTAATGACACAGAGGTACTGTTGGAGGCACTGAGACAGGCACTACCCCCGGCCAACAGAACACAGCCCTCCCAGTGTTTCCCCTACATTGAGATAATTAGGCGGAGTTCAGACAAGGCCTCGGAGGTAAGTGGACAGGATGAGGCAGGTGGACACACTTCCTAGTTGGCAGGATAAGCAGAACATGGATTTGAACAGTACAAAGGCTCTAACTGATACACCAGAAGAAACTTCCTTTCGTGAAATTCTATATTTTTTTAAATAAGCCATTTTGTACATTTTGCTTTGTAACATTCCATTCATTCCATTTCTACTGGATGATCCTGGGACAGTTGGGAGTTGATCTCAGCTTAGTTTAAGTTGTGATGTGAAGATGAATGAGAGGCAGAGTAGACCAGAGAGAGACCTGCAACACAGCTAACTACAGACTCTTATAATACAGAGAGAGACCTGCTACACAGCTAACTACAGACTCTTATAATACAGAGAGAGACCTGCCACACAGCTAACTACAGACTCTTATAATACAGAGAGACCTGCCACACAGCTAACTACAGACTCTTATAATACAGAGAGAGACCTGCTACACAGCTAACTACAGACTCTTCTAATACAGAGAGAGACCTGCTACACAGCTAACTACAGACTCTTATAATATAGAGAGACCTGCTACACAGCTAGCTACAGACCCTTATAATACAGAGAGAGACCTGCTACACAGCTAACTACAGACTCTTATAATACAGAGAGACCTGCTACACAGCTAGCTACAGACTCTTATAATACAGAGAGAGACCTGCTACACAGCTAGCTACAGACTCTTATAATACAGAGAGAGACCTGTTACACAGCTAGCTACAGACCCGCATAATACAGAGAGAGACCTGCTACACAGCTAGCTACAGACTCTTATAATACAGAGAGAGACCTGTTACACAGCTAGCTACAGACCCGTATAATACAGAGAGAGACCTGCTACACAGCTAGCTACAGACTCTTATAATACAGAGAGAGACCTGCTACACAGCTAACTACAGACCCTTATAATACAGAGAGAGACCTGCTACACAGCTAGCTACAGACTCTTATAATACAGAGAGAGACCTGCTACACAGCTAACTACAGACCCTTATAATACAGAGAGAGACCTGCTACACAGCTAACTACAGACCCTTATAATACAGAGAGAGACCTGCTACACAGCTAACTACAGACCCTTATAATACAGAGAGACCTGCTACACAGCTAACTACAGACTCTTATAATACAGAGAGAGAACTGCTACACAGCTAACTACAGACCCTTATAATACAGAGAGAGACCTGCTAGACAGCTAACTACAGACCCTTATAATACAGAGAGAGACCTGCTACACAGCTAGCAACAGACTCTTATAATACAGAGAGACCTGCTACACAGCTAACTACAGACTCTTATAATACAGAGAGAGACCTGCTACACAGCTAACTACAGACTCTTATAATACAGAGAGAGACCTGCTACACAGCTAGCTACAGACCCTTATAATACAGAGAGACCTGCTACACAGCTAGCTACAGACCCGTATAATACAGAGAGAGACCTGCTACACAGCTAACTACAGACTCTTATAATACAGAGAGAGACCTGCTACACAGCTAGCTACAGACTCTTATAATATAGAGAGAGACCTGCTACACAGCTAGCTACAGACTCTTATAATACAGAGAGAGACCTGCTACACAGCTAACTACAGACCCTTATAATACAGAGAGACCTGCTACACAGCTAGCTACAGTTACATAATCTGACAAAATGAATGTGATCAGCCTAATCAGCTTTGCCAGTGAATGAATAAAGAATATTTATACCGAAAGAAAAGTCCCCCATGATTTGGTTTTAACTATTAACTACGACTCACTGAGCCTTGGATTTTCTTATCTGCTCTCGCTGCGTCCCCTCTTTCTCTGACTCTCTCTCTCTCTTTCTCTCTCTCGCTCTCTCTCGCTCTCTCCCTGACTCTCTCTCTCTCTTACTCTCTTCTCTCTCTCTTTCTGACTCTCTCTCTGTCTCTCTCTCTCTCTCTGACTCTCTCGCTCTCTGTCTCTCTCTCTCTGACTCTCTCTCTCTCTTTCTCTCTCTCTATCTTACTCGCTTCCCTGACACTCACTATTTCTCTCTCTCTGACTCTCTCTCTGACTCTATTCTCTCTCTCTGACTCTCTCTGACTCTCTCTCTGACTCTCTCTCTCTCTCTGACTCTCTCTCTATCTGACTCTCTTCTCTCTCTCTCTCTCTCTCTTACTCTCTTTATCTTACTCTCTTCTCTCACACTCACTCTCTCTCTCTCTGACTCTCTTTCTTTGACTCTCTCTCTCTGACTCTTCTCCCTCTCTTTCTCTCTCTCTGACTCTCAATTCAATTCAATTCAAGGGGCTTTATTGGCATGGGAAACATGTGTTAACATTGCCAAAGCAAGTGAGGTAGGTAATATACAAAAGTCAAATAAACAATAAAAATGAACAGTAAACATTACACATACAGAAGTTTCAAAACAATAAAGACATTACAAATGTCATATTATATATATGCAGTGTTGTAACAATGTACAAATGGTTAAAGCACACAAGTTAAAATAAATAAACATAAATATGGGTTGTATTTACAGTGGTGTTTGTTCTTCACTGGTTGCCCTTTTCTTGTGGCAACAGGTCACAAATCTTGCTGCTGTGATGGCACACTGTGGAATTTCACCCAGTAGATATGGGAGTTTATCAAAATTGGATTTGTTTTCGAATTCTTTGTGGATCTGTGTAATCTGAGGGAAATATGTCTCTCTAATATGGTCATACATTGGGCAGGAGGTTAGGAAGTGCAGCTCAGTTTCCACCTCATTTTGTGGGCAGTGTGCACATAGCCTGTCTTCTCTTGAGAGCCATGTCTGCCTACGGCGGCCTTTCTCAATAGCAAGGCTATGCTCACTGAGTCTGTACATAGTCAAAGCTTTCCTTAAGTTTGGGTCAGTCACAGTGGTCAGGTATTCTGCCACTGTGTACTCTCTGTTTAGGGCCAAATAGCATTCTAGTTTGCTCTGTTTTTTTGTTAATTCTTTCCAATGTGTCAAGTAATTATCTTTTTGTTTTCTCATGATTTGGTTGGGTCTAATTGTGCTGTTGTCCTGGGGCTCTGTGGGGTGTGTTTGTGTTTGTGAACAGAGCCCTAGGACCAGCTTGCTTAGGGGACTCTTCTCCAGGTTCATCTCTCTGTAGGTGATGGCTTTGTTATGGAAGGTTTGGGAATCGCTTCCTTTTAGGTGGTTGTAGAATTTAACGGCTCTTTTCTGGATTTTGATAATTAGTGGGTATCGGCCTAATTCTGCTCTGCATGCATTATTTGGTGTTCTACGTTGTACACGGAGGATATTTTTGCAGAATTCTGCATGCAGAGTCTCAATTTGGTGTTTGTCCCATTTTATGAATTATTGGTTGGTGAGCGGACCCCAGACCTCACAACCATAAAGGACAATGGGTTCTATGACTGATTCAAGTATTTTTTGACAGATCCTAATTGGTATGTTGAATTTTATGTTCCTTCTGATGGCATAGAACGCCCTTCTTGCCTTGTCTCTCAGATCGTTCACAGCTTTGTGGAAGTTACCTGTGGTGCTGATGTTTAGGCCAATGTATGTATTGTTTTTTGTGTGCTCTAGGGCAACGGTGTCTAGATGGAATTTGTATTTATGGTCCTGGCGACTGGACCTTTTTTGGAACACCATTATTTTTGTCTTACTGAGATTTACTGTCAGGGACCAGGTCTGACAGAATCTGTGCAGAAGATCTACGTGCTGCTGTAGGCCCTCTTTGGTTGGGGACAGAACCACTCTCTCTCTCTCTCTCTCTCTCTCTCTCTCTCTCTCTCTCTCTCTCTCTCTCTCTCTCTCTCTCTCTCTCTCTCTCTTTCTCTCTCTCTCTCTCTCTCTCTCTCTCTCTCTCTCTCTCTCTCTCTCTCTCTCTCTCTCTCTCTCTCTCTCTCTCTCTCTCTCTCTCTCTCTCTCTCTATCCCTACTGTCTCTCTCTGTCCCTCTCCCTCTCTCTCACACTTACAAGCTGGTGTTACAAAAATAAGGTAAAAAGAAGAAAAGACAAAGATCTCCTATCCTCTATAATCTGACTTCTCCCTATTTCATTTCCCCTGCTGCCCACTCTGCCTATAGGCAGCTCTGATCCCGTACAGACCGTTCCCCCACCTATTGTTCCCCTGAAGAGAGGCTCTATCCCTGCTGTCTCCCTCCAGCACTCTCTCTCTCTCTCTCTATCCCTGCTGTCTCCCTCCAGCACTCTCTCTCTCTCTCTCTCTATCCCTGCTAACTTACTCTCTCTCTCTCTCTCTCTCTATCCCTGCTGTCTCCCTCCAGCACTCTCTCTCTCTCTCTATCCCTGCTGACTTACTCCATCTCTCTCTCTCTCTCTATCCCTGCTGCCTCCCTCCAGCACTCTCTCTCTCTCTCTATCCCTGCTGCCTCCCTCCAGCACTCTCTCTCTCTCTCTCTATCCCTGCTGCCTCCCTCCAGCACTCTCTCTCTCTCTATCCCTCTATCCCTGCTGCCTCCCTCCAGCACTCTCTCTCTCTCTCTCTCTCTATCCCTGCTGCCTCCCTCCAGCACTATCTCTCGCTCTCTCTCTCTATCCCTGCTGCCTCCCTCCAGCACTCTCTCTCTCTCTATCCCTGCTAACTCCCTCCATCTCTCTCTCTCTCTATCCCTGCTCTCTCTCTCCAGCTCTCTCTCTCTCTATCCCTGCTGTCTCCCTCCAGCTCTCTCTCTCTCTCTCTCTCTATCCCTGCTGTCTCCCTCCAGCACTCTCTATCTCTCTCTCTATCCCTGCTGTCTCCCTCCAGCACTCTCTCTCTCTCTATCCCTGCTATCTTACTCCATCTCTCTCTCTTTCTCTATCCCTGCTATCTTACTCCATCGCTCTCTCTCTCTATCCCTGCTAACTCCCTCCATCTCTCTCTCTCTCTATCCCTGCTAACTCCCTCCATCTCTCTCTCTCTCTATCCCTGCTAACTCCCTCCATCTCTCTCTATCTCTATCCCTGCTAACTCCCTCCATCTCTCTCTCTCTCTATCCCTGCTCTCTCCCTCCATCTCTCTATCCATGCTGTCTCCCTCCTGCTCTCTCTCTCTTTCTATCCCTGCTGTCTCCCTCCAGCACTCTCTCTCTATCCCTGCTAACTCCCTCCAAATCAAATCAAATCAAATCAAATTTTATTAGTCACATACACATGGTTAGCAGATGTTAATGCGAGTGTAGCGAAATGCTTGTGCTTCTAGTTCCGACAATGCAGTAATAACCAACAAGTAATCTAACCTAACAATTCCACAACTACTACCTTATACACACACAAGTGTAAAGGGATAAAGAATATGTACATAAAGATATATGAATGAGTGGTGGTACAGAACGGCATAGGCAAGATGCAGTAGATGGTATAGAGTACGGTATATACATATGAGATGAGTACTGTAGGGTATGTAAACATAAAGTGGCATAGTTTAAAGTGGCTAGTGGTACATGTATTACATAAAGATGGCAAGATGCAGTAGATGATATAGAGTACAGTATATACATATGAGATGGGTAATGTAGGGTATGTAAACATTATATTAAGTGGCATTGTTTAAAGTGGCTAGTGGTACATTTTTACATAATTTCCATCAATTCCCATTTTTAAAGTGGCTGGAGTTGAGTCAGTATGTTGGCAGCGGCCGCTAAATGTTAGTGGTGGCTGTTTAACAGTCTGATGGCCTTGAGATAGAAGCTGTTTTTCAGTCTCTCGGTCCCTGCTTTGATGCACCTGTACTGACCTCGCCTTCTGGATGATAGCGGGGTGAACAGGCAGTGGCTTGGGTGGTTGTTGTCCTTGATGATCTTTATGGCCTTCCTGTGACATCGGGTGGTGTAGGTGTCCTGGAGGGCAGGTAGTTTGCCCCCGGTGATGCGTTCTGCAGACCTCACTACCCTCTGGAGAGCCTTACGGTTGTGGGCGGAGCAGTTGCCGTACCAGGCGGTGATACAGCCCGACAGGATGCTCTCGATTGTGCATCTGTAGAAGTTTGTGAGTGCTTTTGGTGACAAGCCGAATTTCTTCAGCCTCCTGAGGTTGAAGAGGCGCTGCTGCGCCTTCTTCACGACGCTGTCTGTGTGGGTGGACCAATTCAGTTTGTCCGTGATGTGTACACCGAGGAACTTAAAACTTTCCACCTTCTCCACTACTGACCCGTCGATGTGGATAGGGGGGTGCTCCCTCTGCTGTTTCCTGAAGTCCACAATCATCTCCTTTGTTTTGTTGACGTTGAGTGTGAGGTTATTTTCCTGACACCACACTCCGAGGGCCCTCACCTCCTCCCTGTAGGCCGTCTCGTCGTTGTTGGTAATCAAGCCTACCACTGTAGTGTCATCCGCAAACTTGATGATTGAGTTGGAGGCGTGCATGGCCACGCAGTCGTGGGTGAACAGGGAGTACAGGAGAGGGCTCAGAACGCACCCTTGTGGGGCCCCAGTGTTGAGGATCAGCGGGGTGGAGATGTTGTTACCTACCCTCACCACCTGGGGGCGGCCCGTCAGGAAGACCAGGACCCAGTTGCACAGGGCGGGGTCGAGACCCAGGGTCTCGAGCTTGATGACGAGTTTGGAGGGTACTATGGTGTTAAATGCTGAGCTGTAATCGATGAACAGCATTCTCACATGGGTATTCCTCTTGTCCAGATGGGTTAGGGCAGTGTGCAGTGTGGTTGCGATTGCGTCGTCTGTGGACCTATTGGGTCGGTAAGCAAATTGGAGTGGGTCTAGGGTGTCCGGTAGGGTGGAGGTGATATGGTCCTTGACTAGTCTCTCAAAGCACTTCATGATGACGGAAGTGAGTGCTACGGGGCGGTAGTCGTTTAGCTCAGTTACCTTAGCTTTCTTGGGAACAGGAACAATGGTGGCCCTCTTGAAGCATGTGGGAACAGCAGACTGGGATAAGGATTGATTGAATATGTCCGTAAACACACCAGCCAGCTGGTCTGCGCATGCTCTGAGGACGCGGCTGGGAATGCCGTCTGGGCCTGCAGCCTTGCGAGGGTTAACACGTTTAAATGTTTTACTCACCTCGGCTGCAGTGAAGGAGAGCCCGCAGGTTTTGGTAGGGGGCCGTGTCAGTGGCACTGTATTGTCCTCAAAGCGGGCAAAAAAGTTGTTTAGCCTGTCTGGGAGCAAGACATCCTGGTCCGCGACGGGGCTGGTTTTCTTTTTGTAATCCGTGATTGACTGTAGACCCTGCCACATACCTCTTGTGTCTGAGCTGTTGAATTGCGACTCGATTTTGTCTCTGTACTGGGACTTAGCCTGTTTGATTGCCTTGCGGAGAGAATAGCTACACTGTTTGTATTCGGTCATGCTTCCGGTCACCTTGCCCTGGTTAAAAGCAGTGGTTCGCGCTTTCAGTTTCACGCGAATGCTGCCGTCAATCCACGGTTTCTGGTTTGGGAATGTTTTAATCGTTGCTGTGGGTACGACATCGTCAATGCACTTCCTAATGAACTCGCTCACCGAATCAGCATATTCGTCAATATTGTTGTTGGACGCAATGCGGAACATATTCCAATCCGTGTGATCGAAGCAGTCTTGAAGCGTGGAATCAGATTGGTCGGACCAGCGTTGAACAGACCTGAGCGCGGGAGCTTGTTGTTTTAGTTTCTGTTTGTAGGCTGGAATCAACAAAATGGAGTCGTGGTCAGCTTTTCCGAAAGGGGGGCGGGGGAGGGCCTTATATGCGTCGCGGAAATTAGTATAACAATGATCTAGGGTTTTTCCAGCCCTGGTAGCACAATCGATATGCTGATAGAATTTAGGGGGTTTTGTTTTTAGATTAGCCTTGTTAAAATCCCCAGCTACGATGAATGCAGCCTCAGGGTGTGTGGTTTCCAGTTTACAAAGAGTCAGATAAAGTTCGTTCAGGGCCATCGATGTGTCTGCTTGGGGGGGAATATATACGGCTGTGATTATGATCGAGGAGAATTCCCTTGGTAGATAATGCGGTCGACATTTGATTGTGAGGAGTTCTAGATCAGGTGAACAGAATGACTTGAGTTCCTGTGTGTTGTTATGATGATCACACCACGTCTCGTTAATCATAAGGCATACCCCCCCGCCCCTCTTCTTACCAGAAAGATGTTTGTTTCTGTCGGCGCGATGCATGAAGAAACCAGCTGGCTGCACCGACTCCGTTAGCGTCTCTTGAGTTAGCCATGTTTCCGTGAAGCAGAGCACGTTGCAATCCCTGATGTCTCTCTGGAATGCTACCCGTGCTCGGATTTCATCAACCTTATTGTCAAGAGACTGGACATTGGCGAGTAGTATGCTAGGGAGTGGAGCGCGATGTGCCCGTCTCCGGAGCCTGACCAGGAGACCGCCTCGTTTGCCCCTTTTACGGCGTCGCACAGGGTCGCCGGCTGGGATCAGATCCATTGTATTGGGTGGAAGGCAAAACACTGGATCCGTTTCGGGAAAGTCATATTCCTGGTAGGAACGATGATGAGTTGACGTTAATCGTATATTCAGTAGTTCCTCCCGACTGTATGTATTGAAACCTAATATTACCTGGGGTACCGATGTAAGAAATAACACATAAAAAAACAAAATACTGCATATTTTCCAAGGAACGCGAAGCGAGGCGGCCATCTCTTTTCGGCGCCGGATGTGTCCATCTCTCTCTCTCTCGATCCCTGCTAACTCCCTCCATCTCTCTCTCTCTTTCAATCCCTGCTGTAACCTTCCAGTTCTCTCAATTCAAGGGGCTTTATTGGCATGGGAAACATATGTTAACATTGCCAAAGTGAGTGAAGTAGATAATATACAAAAGTGAAATTAACAAAAAAAATGAACAGTAGACAATACAGTCACAGAAGTTCCAAAACAATAAAGACATTACAAATGTTATATTAAATCTATACACAGTGTTGTAACGATGTACAAATGGTTAAAGTACAAAAGGGAAAATAAATCAACATAATATGGGTTGTATTTACAATGGTGTTTGTTCTTCACTGGTTGACCTTTTCTTGTGTCAACAGGTCACAAATCTTGCTGCTTTGATGACACACTGTGGTATTTCACCCAGTAGAGATGAGAGTTTATCAAAATCAGGTTTGTTTTCAAATTCTTTGTGGATCTGTGTAATCTAAGGGAAATATGTGTCTCTAATATGGTCATACATTTGGCAGGAGGTTAGGAAGTGCAGCTCAGTTTCCACCTCATTTTGTGGGCAGTGTGCACATAGCCTGTCTTCTCTTGAGAGCCATGTCTGCCTACGGTGGCCTTTCTCAATAACAAGGCTATGCTCACTGAGTCTGTACATAGTCAAAGAGGTCAGGTATTCTGTGTACTCTCTGTTTAGGGCCAAATAGCATTCTAGTTTGATCTGTTTTTTGTGAATTCTTTCCAATGTGTCAAGTAATTATCTTTCTGTTTTCTCATGACTTGATTGGGTCTAATTGTGTTGCTGTCCTGGGGCTCTGTGGGGTATGTGTGTATTTGTGAACAGAGCCCCAGGACCAGCTTGCTAAGGGGACTCTTCTCCAGGTTCATCTCTCTGTAGGTGATGGCTTTGTTATGGAAGGTTTGGGAATCGCTTCATTTTAGGTGGTTGTAGATTTAATGGCTCTTTTCTGGGTTTTGATAATTAGCGGGTATCGGCCTAATTCTTCTCTGCATGCATTATTTGGTGTTCTACGTTGTACACGGAGGATATTTTTGCAGAATTCTACATTTAGAGTCTCAATTTGGTGTTTGTCCCATTTTGTGAATTATTGGTTGGTGAGCGGACCCCAGACCTCACAACCATAAAGGACAATGGGTTCTATAACTGATTCAAGTATTTTTAGCCAGATCCTAATTGGTATGTTGAATTTTATGTTCCTTTTGATGGCAGAGAAGGGCCTTCTTGCATTGTCTCTCAGATCGTTCACAGCTTTGTGGAAGTTACCTGTGGCGTTTAGGCCAAGGTATGTATAGTTTTTTGTGTTGCTCTCTCTCTATCCCTGCAGTCTCCCTCCATCTCTCTATCCCTGCTGTTTCCCTCCATCTCTCTATCCCTGCTGTCTCCCTCCATCTCTCTCTATCCTTGCTGTCTCCCTCCATCTCTCTATCCCTGCTGTTTCCCTCCATCTCTCTATCCCTGCTGTCTCCCTCCATCTCTCTCTATCCCTGCTGTCTCCTTCCATCTCTCTCTATCCCTGCTGTCTCCCTCCATCTCTCTATCCCTGCAGTCTCCCTCCATCTCTCTATCCCTGCTGTCTCCCTCCATCTCTCTCTATCCCTGCTGTCTCCCTCCATCTCTCTATCCCTGCTGTCTCCCTCCATCTCTCTATCCATGCTGTCTCCCTCCATCTCTCTATCCATGCTGTCTCCCTCCATTTCTCTCTATCCTTGCTGTCTCCCTCCATCTCTCTCTATCCTTGCTGTCTCCCTCCATCTCTCTATCCTTGCTGTCTCCCTCCATCTCGTTCTATCCCTGCTGTCTCCCTCCATCTCTCTCTATCCCTGCTATCTCCCTCCATCTCTCTCTATCCCTGCTGTCTCCCTCCATCTCTCTCTGTCCCTGCTGTCTCCCTCCATCTCTCTCTATCCCTGCTGTCTCCCTCCATCTCTCTCTATTTCTGCTGTCTCCCTCCATCTCTCTCTATCCCTGCTGTCTCCCTCCATCTCTCTATCCCTGCTGTCTCCCTCCATCTTTCTCTATCCCTGCTGTCTCCCTCCATCTCTCTATCCCTGCTGTCTCCCTCCATCTCTCTCTATCCCTGCTGTCTCCCTCCATCTCTCTCTATCCTTGCTGTCTCCCTCCATCTCTCTCTATCCCTGCTGTCTCCCTCCATCTCTCTCTATTTCTGCTGTCTCCCTCCATCTCTCTCTATCCCTACAGTCTCCCTCCATCTCTCTCTATCCCTGCTGTCTCCCTCCATCTCTTTCTATCCCTGCTGTCTCCCTCCATCTCTCTCTATCCCTGCTGTCTCCCTCCATCTCTCTCTATCCCTGCTGTCTCCCTCCATCTCTCTATCCTTGCTGTCTCCCTCCATCTCTCTATCCCTGCTGTCTCCCTCCATCTCTCTCTATCCCTGATGTCTCCCTCCATCTCTCTCTATCCCTGCTGTCTCCCTCCATCTCTCTATCCCTGCTGTCTCCCTCCATCTCTCTCTATTTCTGCTGTCTCCCTCCATCTCTCTCTATCCCTGCTGTCTCCCTCCATCTCTCTCTATCCCTGCTGTCTCCCTCCATCTCTCTCTATCCCTGCTGTCTCCCTCCATCTCTCTCTATTTCTGCTGTCTCCCTCCATCTCTCTCTATCCCTGCTGTCTCCCTCCATCTCTCTATCCCTGCTGTCTCCCTCCATCTCTCTCTATCCCTGATGTCTCCCTCCATCTCTCTATCCCTGATGTCTCCCTCCATCTCTCTCTGTCCCTGCTGTCTCCCTCTATCTCTCTATCCTTGCTGTCTCCCTCCATCTCTCTCTATCCCTGCTGTCTCCAGCTCTTTCTGGATAGCTCTGTGTCTGCGATAGCTCTGTGTTCGGTAGCCCTGTCCTTTAGCTTAGCGCCAACCTCAGTGTTAATCCAGGGCTTTTGATTGGGGAAGCGGCGAACCTTCACTGTGTGAACAAAGCTGCGGATGCATTTCCTTATGAAGCCGGTGACTGAGGTGGTTAGTTTGTCGATCATATCGGAGGAGCCTCCCGAACACAATCAGCGCTAGCAAAGCAGTCCTGTAGCATCATCTCTGATTCTGATGACCATTTCTCAACGGAGCGAATCACGGGTTACTTCCTGTTTGAGCTTCTGTTTGTAAACAAGAAGCAAGAGTACGGAGTCATGATCTGATTTGCCAAATGGTATAAGAGGGAGGGACTGGGGTTCTTGCTTGTGGGTTGAGTAAAAGTGGTCTAGGACTTCATAAGAGGATAAGATGAGAAGTTAGGCCCAGCCACAGAGAGACACAATCTCACTGAGAGTTGAAGTTAGGAACAGTCTCACTGAGAGGAGAAGTTAGGAACAGTCTCACTGAGAGGAGAAGTTAGGAACAGTCTCACTGAGAGGAGAAGTTAGGAACAGTCTCACTGAGAGGAGAAGTTAGGAACAGTCTCACTGAGAGGAGAAGTTAGGAACAGTCTCACTGAGAGGAGATGTTAGGACCAGTCTCACTGAGAGGAGAAGTTAGGAAACGTCTCACTGAGAGGAGAAGTTAGGAACAGTCTCACTGAGAGGAGAAGTTAGGAACAGTCTCACTGAGAGGAGAAGTTAGGAACAGTCTCACTGAGAGGAGAAGTTAGGAACAATCTCACTGAGAGGAGAAGTTAGGAAGTCTCACTGAGAGGAGAAGTTAGGAACAGTCTCACTGAGAGGAGAAGTTAGGAACAGTCTCACTGAGAGGAGAAGTTAGGAACAGTCTCACTGAGAGGAGAAGTTAGGAACAGTCTCACTGAGAGGAGAAGTTAGGAACAGTCTCACTGAGAGGAGAAGTTAGGAACAGTCTCACTGAGAGGAGAAGTTAGGAACAGTCTCACTGAGAGGAGAAGTTAGGAACAGTCTCACTGAGAGGAGAAGTTAGGAACAGTCTCACTGAGAGGAGATGTTAGGACCAGTCTCACTGAGAGGAGAAGTTAGGAAACGTCTCACTGAGAGGAGAAGTTAGGAACAGTCTCACTGAGAGGAGAAGTTAGGAACAGTCTCACTGAGAGGAGAAGTTAGGAACAGTCTCACTGAGAGGAGAAGTTAGGAACAATCTCACTGAGAGGAGAAGTTAGGAAGTCTCACTGAGAGGAGAAGTTAGGAACAGTCTCACTGAGAGGAGAAGTTAGGAACAGTCTCACTGAGAGGAGAAGTTAGGAACAGTCTCACTGAGAGGAGAAGTTAGGAACAGTCTCACTGAGAGGAGAAGTTAGGAACAGTCTCACTGAGAGGAGAAGTTAGGAACAGTCTCACTGAGAGGAGAAGTTAGGAACAGTCTCACTGAGAGGAGAAGTTAGGAACAGTCTCAGTGAGAGGAGAAGTTAGGAACAGTCTCACTGAGAGGAGAAGTTAGGAACAGTCTCACTGAGAGGAGAAGTTAGGAACAGTCTCACTGAGAGGAGAAGTTAGGAACAGTCTCACTGAGAGGAGAAGTTAGGAACAGTCTCACTGAGAGGAGAAGTTAGGAACAGTCTCACTGAGAGGAGAAGTTGGGAACAGTCTCAGTGAGAGGAGAAGTTAGGAACAATCTCACTGAGAGGAGAAGTTAGGAACAGTCTCACTGAGAGGAGAAGTTAGGAACAGTCTCACTGAGAGGAGAAGTTAGGAACAGTCTCACTGAGAGGAGAAGTTAGGAACAGTCTCACTGAGAGGAGAAGTTAGGAACAGTCTCACTGAGAGGAGAAGTTAGGAACAGTCTCAGTGAGAGGAGAAGTTAGGAACAGTCTCACTGAGAGGAGAAGTTAGGAACAGTCTCACTGAGAGGAGAAGTTAGGAACAGTCTCACTGAGAGGAGAAGTTAGGAACAGTCTCACTGAGAGGAGAAGTTAGAAACAGTCTCACTGAGAGGAGAAGTTAGGAACAGTCTCAGTGAGAGGAGAAGTTAGGAACAATCTCACTGAGAGGAGACGTTAGGAACAGTCTCACTGAGAGGAGAAGTTAGGAACAGTCTCAATGAGAGGAGAAGTTAGGAACAGTCTCACTGAGGGGAGAAGTTAGGAACAGTCTCACTGAGAGGAGAAGTTAGGAACAGTCTCACTGAGAGGAGAAGTTAGGAACAGTCTCACTGAGAGGAGAAGTTAGGAACAGTCTCACTGAGAGGAGAAGTTAGGAACAGTCTCACTGAGAGGAGAAGTTAGGAACAGTCTCACTGAGAGGAGAAGTTAGGAAGTCTCACTGAGAGGAGAAGTTAGGAACAATCTCACTGAGAGGAGAAGTTGGGAACAGTCTCACTGAGAGGAGAAGTTGGGAACAGTCTCACTGAGAGGAGAAGTTAGGAACAGTCTCACTGAGAGGAGAAGTTAGGACCAGTCTCACTGAGAGGAGAAGTTAGGAACAGTCTCACTGAGAGGAGAAGTTAGGAACAGTCTCACTGAGAGGAGAAGTTAGGAACAGTCTCACTGAGAGGAGAAGTTAGGAACAATCTCACTGAGAGGAGAAGTTAGGAAGTCTCACTGAGAGGAGAAGTTAGGAACAGTCTCACTGAGAGGAGAAGTTAGGAACAGTCTCACTGAGAGGAGAAGTTAGGAACAGTCTCACTGAGAGGAGAAGTTAGGAACAGTCTCACTGAGAGGAGAAGTTAGGAACAGTCTCACTGAGAGGAGAAGTTAGGAACAGTCTCACTGAGAGGAGAAGTTAGGAACAGTCTCACTGAGAGGAGAAGTTAGGAACAGTCTCACTGAGAGGAGAAGTTAGGAACAGTCTCACTGAGAGGAGAAGTTAGGAACAGTCTCACTGAGAGGAGAAGTTAGGAACAGTCTCACTGAGAGGAGAAGTTAGGAACAGTCTCACTGAGAGGAGAAGTTAGGAACAATCTCACTGAGAGGAGAAGTTGGGAACAGTTTCACTGAGAGGAGAAGTTGGGAACAGTCTCACTGAGAGGAGAAGTTAGGACAGTCTCACTGAGAGGAGAAGTTAGGACCAGTCTCACTGAGAGGAGAAGTTAGGAACAGTCTCACTGAGAGGAGAAGTTAGGAACAGTCTCACTGAGAGGAGAAGTTAGGAACAGTCTCACTGAGAGGAGAAGTTAGGAACAATCTCACTGAGAGGAGAAGTTAGGAAGTCTCACTGAGAGGAGAAGTTAGGAACAGTCTCACAGAGAGGAGAAGTTAGGAACAGTCTCCTTGAGAGGAGAAGTTAGGAACAGTCTCACTGAGAGGAGAAGTTAGGAACAGTCTCACTGAGAGGAGCAGTTAGGAACAGTCTCACTGAGAGGAGAAGTTAGGAACAGTCTCACTGAGAGGAGAAGTTAGGAACAGTCTCACTGAGAGGAGAAGTTAGGAACAGTCTCACTGAGAGGAGAAGTTAGGAACAGTCTCACTGAGAGGAGAAGTTAGGAACAGTCTCACTGAGAGGAGAAGTTAGGAACAGTCTCACTGAGAGGAGAAGTTAGGAACAGTCTCACTGAGAGGAGAAGTTAGGAACAACCTCACTGAGATGAGAAGTTAGGAACAGTCTCACTGAGAGGAGAAGTTAGGAACAGTCTCACTGAGAGGAGAAGTTGGAAACAGTCTCACTGAGAGGAGAAGTTAGGAACAGTCTCACTGAGAGGAGAAGTTAGGACCAGTCTCAGTGAAACTGAAATATAGTCCCAGAGTAGTTTTCTGTCCCCTCGCCAAAATCTAATGCCTCAGCTGCTGTAGAGTAGCATCTGAGCTGGTGGCTGGTTCTCAACAGAGAGAATGAGGGGGTGGAGTTTCATTTAGTAAATGCAGGGCCAGAAAGGCCCATAAGTGTCCAACTAACCCACCGGCACCTCCCTCGCTACAGAAGAACTATATACATCTCTTCTCTTCTTTTACTCCCTCGTTTCAGCTGGAGAACCTTGGGTCTAAGTATCCTTGGGGGAATACTATCTAATTAACTGACAAGAACATCCATGGCTCTGTAGCTTAGTCTCTCTCTCTCTCCTTCCCTCTCTCTTTTCTTGGCGCATCTCTCTCTCTCTCATTCTGACTCTTTCTCTCTCTGCTCTTCTTTTTGGAAAGCTAAATTGGTGTCCCTGTGGATAGCATAAAGTTTTGGCTTTCCTTAAAAAGCAGGGAATGTTGTAGAAACACAAAACTCATATTCCGATGGTTGTGAGCAGTCTTTCAGTAGAGCCATAAGAGGAAGACGCTCGATCCCAGTACATAGTACATTACCGAGCCCACAGCCAAGAGCTTGTCTGTGTTAGAGATGACAAATTGCAAAAAAACAGTATGTAAATCTACTCAATGTAAAATTACTCAAACCATTGGGAAGAGTTTCAGCTTAGATTTGAATGTTCATTGAATTTATTTTGGCCCTGACACACGTATAAAGGACTTGTCAGGCACATCAATATTTCTAGCTGTACCAAACTGAAGCTATTACATTTTTTTTTGCAAGCAATAAAAAGCCTGTCATGTCAGAGTTGAGCTGGGGTAAACCCTGCCAGAGTATGCTCTGATCGGAGCCAGAGAAAAGCCCTTCCTGAGCCTCAGAGTAAGGTCATGGGTCATAGCCTTTATCCCGATAACACAGTAATCAACTTGAATTCTGTCGTCACAGATAGTCAGTGGATCTTTAAAGCATTCAATTATTGATGCCATGGCTCTCAAACACCACGTCTACAGCGTTTTAACTTCAAACTGCTGGAGTCTCTGTGCTCTGTCTGTCACTCTCTTCTCTCAGTCGTAGTATCAGCAACAATGAATTGAAGTTGGATCAGTGACACCATTGATGTCATCAGTGCCATTAGTCAAGTGTCTACCCTCTGTTGCCATAGAGATGTATGACCCTAGATATGTTAATTTCAACAACAACAAAAAATCAGTCTCTCTCTGTCTCTCTCTGTTTTCACTCTCTCTCTCTCTCTCTGTTATCACTCTCTCTCTCTGTTATCACTCTCTCTCTCTCTCTTATCACTCTCTCTCTCTGTTATCACTCTCTCTCTCTCTGTTATCACTCTCTCTCTCTCTGTTTTCACTCTCTCTCTCTCTCTGTTATCACTCTCTCTCTCTGTTTTCACTCTCTCTCTCTCTCTCTCTGTTTTCACTCTCTCTCTCTCTCTGTTATCACTCTCTCTCTCTGTTATCACTCTCTCTCTCTCTCTGTTATCACTCTCTCTCTCTGTTATCACTCTCTCTCTCTGTTATCACTCTCTCTCTCTGTTATCACTCTCTCTCTCTCTTATCACTCTCTCTCTCTGTTATCACTCTCTCTCTCTGTTATCACTCTCTCTCTCTCTTATCACTCTCACTCTCTCTGTTATCACTCAATTCAATTCAATTCAATTGACTTTATTGACATGGCAAGTTATTATTACTTACATTGTCAAAGTATACATATCGAAAAATTTAAATAAAATATATCTCTCTCTCTCTGTTATCACTCCCTCTCTCTGTTATCACTCTCTCTCTCTGTTATCACTCTCTCTCTCTCTGTTATCACTCTCTCTCTCTGTTATCACTCTCTCTCTCTGTTATCACTCTCTCTCTCTCTCTTATCACTCTCTCTCTCTCTGTTATCACTCTCTCTCTCTGTTATCACTCTCTCTCTCTGTTATCACTCTCTCTCTCTCTTATCACTCTCACTCTCTCTGTTATCACTCTCTCTCTCTCTGTTATCACTCTCTCTCTCTGTTATCACTCTCTCTCTCTGTTATCACTCTCTCTCTCTCTTATCACTCTCACTCTCTCTGTTATCACTCTCTCTCTCTCTGTTATCACTCTCTCTCTCTGTTATCACTCTCTCTCTCTGTTATCACTCTCTCTCTCTCTCTCTTATCACTCTCTCTCTCTGTTATCACTCTCTCTCTCTGTTATCACTCTCTCTCTCTCTTATCACTCTCACTCTCTCTGTTATCACTCTCTCTCTCTCTGTTATCACTCTCTCTCTCTGTTATCACTCTCTCTCTCTGTTATCACTCTCTCTCTCTCTTATCACTCTCACTCTCTCTGTTATCACTCTCTCTCTCTCTGTTATCACTCTCTCTCTCTGTTATCACTCTCTCTCTCTGTTATCACTCTCTCTCTCTCTCTTATCACTCTCACTCTCTCTGTTATCACTCTCTCTCTCTCTGTTTTCACTCTCTCTATATTTATCTCACTCTCTCTCTGTTATCACTCTCTCTCTCTCTCTCTCTGTGTTCACTCTCTCTCCCATACTCTCCCCCACTCTCTTTCTTGTTCTCCAATTATCCCTTTCCCTCTCTCTCTCTCTCCCACTCACATTATTTATCTCCAATTATCCCTCTCTCTCTCTCATGGTCTGATTAAAACATTTGCATTTGACACACAGCAGGGTTTTCAAGCTCAACCCGGACTAACAAAGACATACCCTCTTACAGTTTTTTTTGATTGCTTAAGCACGATTTTCAAAACAGGGCCCGTGTTTTCAAAACACTACACACAATTAGCACAACCACGCACCCAATTAGCAAAACACTACAGATCCTTTGCAAAATTAAACACTCTTGTAAAAACTATACACTTCTTTTTAAAAACCACACTTTGTTACCATATGAAACACACACGTTTCACATTACTATACTCTGTTTGCACGAGTTACACTCTGCTGTGATAAACCTAAAACACTTTTAGCACTTCTACTTCCCTATGATTAGAATAGGCTACTATCAACAAAGTACAAATATAATGTCAATTCACCAAACACTACACAAGACCAATGTTGCAGACTGAAGAAACTCATTTATTTCTCAACACGCCCAAAATGTTGACATGGAGATTCATAATACTGTAACCAAACGTCACTTTACGTATTGTAAGTTCAAAAAAATAAAAATAAAAATAACTAGACATTGTCTCTTCGCCTAGTTGGATCTGGCTTAGAGAATTTCATCAAACCACGCAGGCAATGTTGTCATTAGCAAGACACCTTGGAAAGAAACGTCTTGAATGACGAATCCATCCTTGCATTGCTGCTACCTCCATCTGGTCACAGGGGTACCTCAGCCTGGAGACGGAGATCATATACATTCCACCTCCATGCTGAGAAAAACTCTTCTATGGGGTTGAGGAATGGAGAGTATGGTGGAAGATATAGGACGGTGAAATGTGGATGTTGCTGAAACCAGTTCTGAACCAGAGCAGAGCGGTGGAAAGACACATTGTCCCAGACAACAATGTATTGCATATGATCGATTTGATTTGCTGCTGTTATGTTGTGCAATTGGTCCAAGAATGTAAGTATGAGTGCTGTGTTGTAAGGGCCCATATGGGCATGGCGGTGGAGGACCCCATTCTGTGTAATGGCTGCACAGAGTGTTATATTACCCCCACGTTGCCCTGGGACATTGACTATAGCCCTGTGGCCAATGATGTTTCTTCCCCTCCTTCGTGTTCTCATCAGGTTGAACCCAGCCTCATCTACGTAAATGAACTCATGCTGGATCTCCTCTCCATCCATTCGTAAAACTCTCTGAAAAACAGTGTCAGGCAAAATTGTGTAGTTCAGTGTAGATCTAGTATACATATTACAGTGCAGTAAAATATTATGAGACAGTATGCAAGATCACACTGCTAAAGTGAATACATACCTCTGCATAATCATGCCGCAGTTGTTTCACCCTTTCGGAATTGCGCTCGAAAGGCACTCGATAAATTTGCTTCATTTGAATATGTTTTTTTTTTAGAATGCGTGCCAGTGTTGATGTTGAGACCTGATGGATATCGTTGAAAATGGTGTGGTTATTGACAATGTTAACTTGGAGCTGCTTGAGTGTTATAGCATTGTTGGCCAAAACCATGTTTACTATCTCCCTCTCTTACTGTTCTGTGAACATAGGAGTCCTTCCCCCTTGTCGTCCCTGACCCTCAATCCTATGTAGAAAAAAAAAGAGTATACAATAGTACAGTAATTTCACAGGAAAAGGTAACAGAAGTGCTGATAGTGCATAGAATACAGTACTGTAAGCAGTTACTGAAACCGTGCAGATGTTTTTGATATGATGATATTTTTACAATACCTATTTTCCAGTCGAAATGTTCTCATCACACTTGCCACTGTATATCGGCTTAGATTTGGCTGTACTCGCAGTCCAGCCTCCCTCAGCGTCAGGCCGTGGTTGACAACGTGGTCAACCAGTGTTGCGCGGATCTCATTTTTCAGATTCGGTCCTCTTTGAGCACCTTCTTGTCTTCCTCTTCCTCCTCCTCGTTCTCCTCGTCCTCCTCGTTCTCCTCCTCGTCCTCCTCGTTCTCCTCCTCGTCCTCCTCGTTCTCCTCGTCGTCCTCCTCCTCGTCCTCCTCCTCCTCCTCGTCTTACTCTTTCTCTGACTCTTTCCATTGTGCTTGAAGACCGATGAACTCACCTGCTGCTTTTTATAGTGCTTATACACCTGATTGGTGTGTCTACAATTAAGCAAACGAGTGTTTGCACACCTGATGACTGTGTTGAACCAATTGGTTGGACGGTGTGGTAATTTGACAGTCAGTGCTTTGGTATTGCAAGGACGTGACTTCATGATAGATTTTTGTGTGTAATGTATGTTAAGTGTGTTTAGTGTTTTGCAAATCACTGTGTGTAGAGTTTTGCAACAAGTGTGAGGTTGACAATGTGCTTATAGTTGTGCAAATATGGGCTGATGTTTTGCTTCTTGAGTGTAAGGTTTTGCTAATAGTGTACTACTTTTAATTTTAGTGTGTAAGCAATCCCAAAAAACTGTAAGAAAAACACAACACAATGCAGAATCTAAATCTGTAGACACATGAATGGGTGAATCCTACACAGTTTCCACTCTAGCCCTCTGCATCTTAGCAGGAAGAGGGCCACAGAGGGCTATATTGGCTCCACCATGGCTGCCCTCCTCCCAGCATGTTGTTATAACAATCCCCCAGACCCCTCTCTTTTTTCAGTTTATATTCTTCCTCCCTCCCTCTCTGCTCCCCTCTATCTCTTCCTTCCACATATGGCGGCCTCTGCTTAGTCGTCTCTCAACAGCTTGTGAGCCCTTGGCATGTCCCAGACTCCATTCATACAGGCCCCCCTCTCTGTGATTGCTGCTGGGCACAGGTGTGTGTGTGTGTGTGTGTGTGTGTGTGTGTGTGTGTGTGTGTGTGTGTGTGTGTGTGTGTGTGTGTGTGTGTGTGTGTGTGTGTGTGTGTGTGTGTGTGTGTGTGTGTGTGTGTGTGTGTGTGTGTGTGTGTGTGTGTGTGTGTGTGTGTGTGTGTGTGTGTGTGTGCGTGTGCGTGTGTGTTTTCTGCCTTTAAGCTGACTCCAACAGAGATATAGAAAGCCCAGGAGGGGGGAGAGTTATGCCTGAACAGAATGGAGTGACTAAGAGGCAGAACACACCCACACATTCACAGACTCAGAACACACCCACACATTCACAGACTCAGAACAAACCCACACATTCACAGACTCAGAACACACCCACAGACTCAGAACACACCCACACATTCACAGACTCAGTACACACCCACACATTCACAGATTTAGAAAGACAGGCCTAGAGTCACATGGAAAGACACAGCACCATCTGTTTACTGTCCTCATCAGTGGGTTATAATATAAATACCATCTGTTTACTGTCCTCATCTGTGGGTTATAATATAAATACCATATGTTTACTGTCCTCATCTGTGGGTTATAATATAAATACCATATGTTTACTGTCCTCATCTGTGGGTTATAATATAAATACCATCTGTTTACTGTCCTCATCAGTGGATTGTAATATAAATACCATCTGTTTACTGTCCTCATCAGTGGGTTATAATATAAATACCATATGTTTACTGTCCTCATCAGTGGGTTATAATATAAATACCATCTGTTTACAGTCCTCATCAGTGGATTGTAATATAAATACCATCTGTTTACAGTCCTCATCAGTGGATTGTAATATAAATACCATCTGTTTACTGTCCTCATCAGTGGATTGTAATATAAATACCATCTGTTTACTGTCCTCATCAGTGGATTGTAATATAAATACCATCTGTTTACTGTCCTCATCAGTGGATTGTAATATAAATACCATATGTTTACTGTCCTCATCTGTGGGTTATAATATAAATACCATCTGTTTACTGTCCTCATCTGTGGGTTATAATATAAATACCATATGTTTACTGTCATCATCTGTGGGTTATAATATAAACACCATCTGTTTACTGTCCTCATCTGTGGGTGCAATGCTACATACATTATATATGACATCATCACAACAATGGAGTGTTCTATGAATCACAGTCATTGGGGTGAGTCAGAGGACTTGTTCCGATTGACACCATATTCACTAGATAGCACACTACTTTAACCAGGGTCCATAGGGCTCTGGAACAATAGGGTGCCATTTGGGAAACACCCAGAGAGAGTAGCAGTGCCTTTGGATTAATTTAGCTGCAGTGCATTGTATGACAGGCAAACTATGCAGTTGACAGATCTGTACTGATCATCACAGGACACTTAAGTACATTTTAGCAATTCCCATTTACTTTTGATACTTAAGTATTTTTAAAACCAAATACTTTTAGTCTTTTACTCAAGGAGTATTTTACTGGGTGACTTTTACTTTTACTTGAGTCATTTTCTATTAAGGTCTTTACTTTTACTCAAGTTTGACAATTTTGTAAATTGCCCACCACTGAGGGCCAGACTTAATAATGGAACCGCCTAGGGAGCCAGACTTAATAATGGAACACCCTAGGGGGCCAGACTTAATAATGGAACACCCTAGGGAGCCAGACTTAATAATGGAACACCCTAGGGAGCCAGACTTAATAATGGAACACCCTAGGGGGCCAGACTTACAGAATAATGGAACACCCTGGGGGCCAGACTTACAGAATAATGGTACAGTCTAGGGGGCCAGACTTACAGAATAATGGAACACCCTAGGGGGCCATACTTACAGAATAATGGAACACCCTAGGGGCCAGACTTACAGAATAATGGAACACCCTAGGGGGCCAGACTTACAGAATAATGGAACACCCTAGGGGGCCAGACTTACAGAATAATGGAACACCCTAGGGGCCAGACTTACAGAATAATGGAACACCTTAGGGGCTAGACTTACAGATTAATGGTACAGTCTACGGGGCCAGACTTACAGAATAATGGAACACCCTAGGGGCCAGACTTACAGAATAATGGAACACCCTAGGGGGCCAGACTTACAGAATAATGGAACACCCTAGGGGGCCATACTTACAGAATAATGGAACACCCTAGGGGCCAGACTTACAGAATAATGGAACACCCTAGGGGGCCAGACTTACAGAATAATGGAACACCCTAGGGGGCCAGACTTACAGAATAATGGAACACCCTAGGGGCCAGACTTACAGAATAATGGAACACCTTAGGGGCCAGACTTACAGAATAATGGAACACCCTAGGGGGCCAGGCTTACAGAATAATGTAACACCTTAGGGGCCAGACTTACAGAATAATGGAACACCCTAGGGGCCAGACTTACAGAATAATGGAACACCCTAGGGGGCCAGACTTACAGAATAATGGAACACCCTAGGGGCCAGACTTACAGAATAATGGAACACCTTAGGGGCCAGACTTACAGAATAATGGAACACCCTAGGGGGCCAGACTTACAGAATAATGGAACACCCTAGGGGGCCAGACTTACAGAATAATGGAACACCTTAGGGGCCAGACTTACAGAATAATGGAACACCCTAGGGGCCAGACTTACAGAATAATGGAACACCCTAGGGGCCAGACTTACAGAATAATGGAACACCCTAGGGGGCTAGATATGGCAAAGTCTAGCAGCTTCTGAGTCATCACTGAGGCTTGGCAAAAATGAGTCCAATCAGCTGAAGTTTAGACAACCCACGATGAGGCGACGGAACTGAGCATGTACATGTGTGAGTATGCCCACTCCCTCCTGGAGGGAGGTGAAGGCCTTGTGTTGAGTGCCTCCTCTCTTCTTAAACGCTACAGTAATTGAACAAGATACAATATTGAGGGGTGTTGGGGGGGGGGGGGGGGGTAATTACACCAGAGAGAAAACCCTCATTAAATATGAGCATAGAGACATTGAGTGAATTCACATCAAAATGCTTAGAACACATGCAGAATTATACTATTATAGGTAGTAAATCTGAGAACCCTGTTAAAGACACAGCCATTAAAATGTCTGAGTACAGTACATTCTCTAGAGACCCTTTTCAAATCCGATGCTTATCCTGAACTGAATGAATATAGGTTGAATAGATCTTTTTTTTTTACACTTTACCCTAGAATTATCGAGTAAGGACATTTAGCTGTACGGCGGTAATAAAATTACACACAGTAAATTAATACTTAAAGCAATTCAGAATTAAACTATGACTCCGGTATGGAATTAGACTGAAACTAACACTCTTTGAGGGGATATTGTAAAGCAGGGAGAAACCAATATAATATAGCTCAATGAAATGCTATCAACAGGAGGAATACAATGATGTGTCTGATTGCCTTGTAGGCATAGAGACATATAGACAGTCTGCAACGGTAAGCTGAGGGGCTATTAAGCAGTTTAGAGGCATTAAGCCCAGAGAAAAGGTGGGGGGGGGGGGGGAAGACAGAGAGAGAGCTAAACTGGCCCAAGCCAATGGCATGTATCAGATGGTGAGCAGGCTATGCTCACACATACTTGTCTGAGGCCAAACCACACGAAACATAGGACACTTTATGGAACACAAAGCCTTCACTATCTCATCCTGGAATATACAAAGCCTGAGGTCATCTGCCTTTAGCCTAAAGAGCAGGAACCTGGACTTCAGAAATAATACAGACAATGTTATTCTACAAGATACATGGTATAGAGGAGATGGACCCACTGGTTGCCCTCTAGGTTACAGAGAGTTGGTAGTCCCATCCACCAAACTACACAGAGTAAAACAGGGATGAGACTCAGGGGGTATGCTAATTTAGTATAGAGCAGACGTAACCCACTTGATTAAATTAATCAAAACAGGAGCATTTTATATCTGGTTAGAAATAACTAAGGAAATGATCTCATCAGAGAAAAATGTCCTCCTGTGTGCTACCTATATCCGCCAATAGAATACCCAGATATTAATGAAGACAGTTTCTTCACCCTAGAGGGGGAGATCAGCCATTTCCAGGCCGAGGGACATATACTAGACTGTGGAGACCTAAGAACCTGACACCGTCAGCACACAGGGGGACAAACACCTGAAGGTGACAGTATTCCCTCCCCCATATGCCCCCCTAGACACAACTACAAAACATAAACAACAAAAACGGGTCACATCTCCTGCAGCTCTGTCGCACGCTGGGTCTGTACATAGTCAATGGTAGGCTTCGAGGGCAGTCCTGCGGTAGGTAAACCTGTAGCTCGGTGTGTTTTGTAAGTCTGAGTCTGAGTCCTACCTGTTCTAGGATAGTGTTGATCCTGTCCACCTCACAGTCAATGACGTAGCGTTTCTCCTGCCTCCTGTCCATCTCCTCGATGATACGTTTCAACTCTGCTGCATCTGTGATGCTCCCCACAGACCGAGACGTCACCTGCCAGTTGTTGGTTACGGCCGACTCCATGATGGCCTGAAGGATAGAGAAACCTAAAGAGAGAGAGAGTGAGAGAGAGAGAGTGAGAGAGAGACAGAGACAGAGACAGAGACAGAGACAGAGACAGAGACAGAGACAGAGACAGAGAGAGAGAGAGAGAGAGAGAGAGAGAGAGAGAGAGAGAGAGAGAGAGAGAGACAGAGACAGAGACAGAGACAGAGACAGAGACAGAGACAGAGACAGAGAGAGAGAGAGAGAGAGAGAGAGAGAGAGAGAGAGAGAGAGAGAGAGAAGAAAGGGGTTACAGATAATGTAACGTGTTTCAGACGTTAGGCATACTTTAAATCTACACAGTGAAAACACAAAAGCTGATCATCTTATAGTAAAACAATTTTTAAATGGGATATCGGTAATTCATTTATGAGGTGGCAGAAGGTAATTTGTCCCCATTACAACCTGACATTAATTATTAAAACATTTTAGACAGAAAAGGCAGACAGTAAATGTAATGCATTGACCAGAAAATATGAAGTTTATTTAACTACAGGAAGGCTGATGATCCCCATGTTATTAACTACAGGAAGGCTGATGATCTCCATGTTATTAACTAGAGGAGGGCTGATGATCTCTATATTATTAACTAGAGGAGGGCTGATGATCTCCATGTTATTAACTAGAGGAGGGCTGATGATCTCCATGTTATTAACTAGAGGAGGGCTGATGATCTCCATGTTATTAACTAGAGGAGGGCTGATGATCTCCATGTTATTAACTAGAGGAAGGCTGATGATCTCCATGTTATTAACTAGAGGAGGGCTGATGAGCTCCATATTATTAACTAGAGGAAGGCTGATGATCTCCATGTTATTAACTAGAGGAGGGCTGATGATCTCCATGTTATTAACTGGAGGAGGGCTGATGATCTCCATGTTATTAACTAGAGGAAGGCTGATGATCTCCATGTTATTAACTAGAGGAGGGCTGATGATCTCCATGTTATTAACTAGAGGAGGGCTGATGATCTCCATGTTATTAACTAGAGGAGGGCTGATGATCTCCATGTTATTAACTAGAGGAGGGCTGATGATCTCCATGTTATTAACTAGAGGAGGGCTGATGATCTCCATGTTATTAACTAGAGGAAGGCTGATGATCTCCATGTTATTAACTAGAGGAAGGCTGATGATCTCCATGTTATTAACTAGAGGAAGGCTGATGATCTCCATGTTATTAACTAGAGGAGGGCTGATGATCTCCACGTTATTAACTAGAGGAGGGCTGATGATCTCCATGTTATTAACTACAGGAAGGCTGATGATCTCCATGTTATTAACTAGAGGAGGGCTGATGATCTCCATGTTATTAACTAGAGGAGGGCTGATGATCTCCATGTTATTAACTAGAGGAGGGCTGATGATCTCCATGTTATTAACTACAGGAAGGCTGATGATCTCCATGTTATTAACTACAGGAAGGCTGATGATCTCCATGTTATTAACTACAGGAAGGCTGATTATCTCCATGTTATTAACTAGAGGAGGGCTGATGATCTCCATGTTATTAACTAGAGGAGGGCTGATGATCTCCATTTTATTAACTAGAGGAGGGCTGATGATCTCCATGTTATTAACTAGAGCTAGCGGACATTAGATGGCTGACAGCTGATAGTCGATGTGATTGTGTGTTGACATGGTTTAATCATGACATTTAAGTCACCCTCATGTTAACATTGACACTGTAGAGAAACACCATTTTACCTCCAATCTGTCATTGGAAAGTTGTGCCAACTCAATTAAAAAATAAAGGCAATCAAAATGAAAGATTTATCCAGCTCCCCTACTGTGGTGTCTGCAGCCCAAATGGAATCCTGTTTTCTATGTACTGCACTACTGTCGACCAAGGCACATTGGGCCATGTGGGCAATAGGGTTACCAGTACTGTAGAATAAATCATTTGAATGATTCATGCTTAATTCATATGTGAAATATTTTTATTTAACAGAGCTCTCAGTGAGAGATTGTAGGTTTCCTACAAGCTGAAATAAGGGAAACAAAACGTGTTTTTAGATGTATGGAGAGAGAGAGAATATGAGCGGTGGTAATGAAAATTAATCATTAAGTCAGAAACAATGTAATTGTTCTCGTGAATGTAGGCGCACTAAAGCTCTTTAACCATCATCGTCTACCCATTGAACTGGACAAATGGTACTTTTTGCTATAGGAACTCAAGCCATAGCGTACAGAACTCACTACAAAAGCACAATCTACCTCCGAAACACTTCCTGTCAGACGTACTGATTTATCACAAATGATGATTCATATTTTTGCGAACAATGAAATATATTCGGTTGGTCAATGGGGATTATGCAAATAGCCTTGCCACAGGGTAGTGAAAAGACATTTGGGCAGAGAGAGAAAAAAAAGCATGTTGTTTATTGTTCCCATTGAGTCAGTCCACCTCGCTAAGGGACATACTTAGTTAGTTGTACAACTGAAAGCCTTCAACTGAATTGTGTCTTCCACATTTAACCCAACCCTTCTGAATCAGAGAGGTGCGGGCTGTCTTTAACAATATCCACTTCTTTGGCGCCTGGGGAACAGAGGGTTAATTGCCTTGCTCAGGAAAAACTATAGATTTTTACCTTGTCAGCTCGGGGATTCGATCGAGCAACCTTTCAATTACTGGCCCAACGCTCTAACCACTAGGCTACCTGCCTCTAACCACTAGGCTACCTGCCTCTAACCACTAGGCTACCTACCTCTAACCACTAGGCTACCTGCCTCTAACCACTAGGCTACCTGCCTCTAACCACTAGGCTACCTGCCTCTAACCACTAGGCTACCTACCTCTAACCACTAGGCTACCTGCCTCTAACCACTAGGCTACCTGCCTCTACCCACTAGGCTACCTGCCTCTACCCACTAGGCTACCTGCCTCTAACCACTAGGCTACCTGCCTCTAATCACTAGGCTACCTGCCTCTAACCACTAGGCTACCTGCCTCTAACCACTAGGCTACCTGCCTCTAACCACTAGGCTACCTGCCTCTAACCACTAGGCTACCTGCCTCTAACCACTAGGCTACCTGCCTCTAACCACTAGGCTACCTGCCTCTAACCACTAGGCTACATGCCTCTAACCACTAGGCTACATGCCTCTACCCACTAGGCTACCTGCCTCTACCCACTAGGCTACCTGCCTCTAACCACTAGGCTACCTGCCTCTAACCACTAGGCTACCTGCCTCTAACCACTAGGCTACCTGCCTCTAACCACTAGGCTACCTGCCTCTAACCACTAGGCTACCTGCCTCTTACCACTAGGCTACCTGCCTCTTACCACTAGGCTACCTGCCTCTTACCACTAGGCTACCTGCCTCTACCACTAGGCTACCTGCCTTTAACCACTAGGCTACCTGCCTCTAACCATTAGGCTACCTGCCTCTAACCACTAGGCTACCTGCCTCTAACCACTAGGCTACCTGCCTCTAACCACTAGGCTACCTGCCTCTAACCACTAGGCTACCTGCCTCTAACCACTAGGCTACCTGCCTCTAACCACTAGGCTACCTGCCTCTAACCACTAGGCTACCTGCCTTGTCTCTATTGATCTACTACAGACATGAACCTCACAGAGCCAAACACACAGACCACAACAACATCAAGTTGTGGTTGTTTTTGCTTGCACAGGGGTGATAGGGGCTGAGCAACTGGGGTTCTGTTTCTTTACACCCAGCATGCACCCTGCCACTGCGGAGCTCCCCTCTCCACCAAATGACCTTTTCGGTGAGGAGCGAGGCGATTGAACAAACGCAAACACACTGTACAAACATGTACACACACATCCAGGTCATGACTGTTTCATCCTCCACTAAATGTTCAGGGTAAAAGCCAGCTAAGAAACCATGGGTTCCATAATGTAATCATTGCTGTGATACATAAGGAGACAGAACCCTTCACCCTCCTCAGTCCTCGGGTGTTAGAGATAACACAAGTCAAATGGCCTGCACTAAAGAGGCTTTGAAATAGACAGTATATAGAATTCATGTGTCATATTCCTGAGGCATATGTTCAAAAACCTCATCTCCCACAACCCAACTGGATAAAATGATGAGATCATGGGAATATTGTGTGTGAGTGTGTGTGTGTGTTTGGAGGCTTCGTGCCATGGATCATCACTGGAGGCTTCTTGCCATGGATCCTCACTGGAGGCTTCGTACCATGGATCACCACTGGAGGCTTCTTGCCATGGATCATCACTGGAGGCTTCGTGCCATGGATCATTACTGGAGGCTTCGTGCAATGGATCATCACTGGAGGCTTCTTGCCATGGATCATCACTGGAGGCTTCGTGCCATGTATCATCACTGGAGGCTTCTTGCCATGGATCATCACTGGAGGCTTGCCATGGATCCTCACTTGAATGGAGAGACACACAGGAGGCCTGGCTCTGGGAGAAGGCACAGAACTCACCAGGCTGGGGAGACATGCAGGAGGCCTTGTCCTTGGCCGAGGCACCGGATGCACTGGACCGTGGAGGCGCACTGGCGGTCTCGAGCGCAGAGCTAGCACAACTCGTCCTGGCTGGATCCCCCCTGTAGCCCGGCAAGTGCGGGGAGTTGGAACAGGCCGCACTGGGCTGTGCTGGTGAACCGGGGACACCGTGCGTAGGGCTGGTGCAGTATACCCCGGGCCGAGGAGACGCACTGGAGACCAGATGCGCTGAGCCGGCATCCCTCCTGGCTCGATGCCCACTCTAGCCCGGCCGATTCGAGAAGCTGCGATGTAGCGCACCGGGATATGCGTGCGCACTGGGGACACCGTGCGCTTCACCGCATAACACGGTGCCTGCCCAGTCACTCTCTCGCCACGGTAAGCACGGGGAGCTGTCTCAGGTCTCCTACCTGAGTCCGCCAATCTCCCCGTGTACCCCCTCCAAAATTCTGGGGCTGCCTCTCGTGCCCGTTACCTCGAGCCAATTCCTCGTAGTTTCGCCACTCTGCTCTAGCTGCCTCCAGCTCCTCTTTCGGACGGCGATACTCTCCCGGCTGTGACCAGGGTCCCTTGCCGTCCAATATTTCCTCCCATGTCCAGGAGTCCATCCTTCCACGCTGCTTGGTCCTTTGGTGGTGGGTAGTTCTGTAGCGATTGTCGTCGGGAGAAGGAGAAGAGGACCAAGGTGCAGCGTGGTTCATGTCCATATTTATTAAATGAGCACTGAAATAACAAAAATAACAAAGATAACGACCGAAACAGTTCTGGCTGGTGCAGACACACAAAACAGAAAACAACTACCCACAAACACAGGTGGGAACAGGCTACCTAAGTATGGTTCTCAATCAGAGACAACGATAGACAGCTGCCTCTGATTGGGAACCATACCAGGCCAAACACATAGAAATACAAAACAAGGACAACATAGAACACCAGACATAGAGTACCCACCCAAACCCACGCCCTGACCAACCAAAATAGAGACATAAAAAGCATCTCTAAGGTCAGGGCGTGACAATTAGCATTAGAGACAGGTCCTTAACAGGGACTTTTCAGACCATTTTAAAAGTCTGTTATATTATAAAATGAAGACGCTAGAAGGCACTAAGTATTTTGTCACTTCATAAGCAGCAGAAGTTATCGCTCCCTTGAGTCCGAAGGGGGAAATAGTAAAGAGGAAAGAAGATGAAGAAAGAGGGCATTGTGAAAATGCATTCATCTATATCTCCAATCCTTCCAATTGTCTTAAATCATCATTGGTTTTATGGTCTAGAAGAAGTTAAACAAGTCTTCAGATGTAAAAACAGAGACTTGTCATTCTGATTAGCATCTCAAATGGCTTTTATTTTGAAAGGAGTAATTTTCTCCCTCCCTCCTTGTCTCTCGCTCTCTCTCTCCGTGCTGCTGGCAGCATCCTGATCTCTATGTGAACATTTTGATTAATTTGAGATATAGAGAAGATTCCATGCCTCTCTAGTTTTACATTTGTATGGAAATGAAGAGATGGATTTAGCTGGTAAATAGTATTTAGCAGAATTGGATGACATTCTATTTTTTTTTATTCCACACTTTTTCTTTTCTGAGAAGTCAGCAGCAAAGTTTAGTTTTCATGGAGATGTCAAAATGAGAAAGAAGAGAGGAAACGCAGTGTGAACAAACGAACGCAGCAAAGATGTCTCGACGCTACAGCTACTTCTTCATCCAGAACAGCGTGAACAAACGAACGCAGCAAAACTGTCTCGACGCTACAGCTACTTCTTCATCCAGAACAGCGTGAACAAATCAAACAAATAGAGATAACACCAGATTAGCTCATGGTGTATGGATGTGGTAGTCATACTCCTATAGTCCTGTTAGTTCCTCGCTCGTCAGATCACTCTGGCCTAATTAACATAGAAAGTTAAATATGGACGATTCAATGCTTCACCGGGCTGGGGCTGAATTTGCATGACCATCCATGCTAGTCTAAATCACAGACAATGAGACCATGTCCTTGCCAGACAGGATTGATGACCACATCATTGTTGATT